>NW_022900951.1:11318666-11319830 GCF_012274545.1 Fukomys damarensis | reverse complement strand
TTTCTTTTTTTTTTTTTTTTTTTTTTTTTTTTGCGCAAGAAATAATAGAATCACTAGGCATTGGGGTGCATGCCTGTAATCTCAGCACTCAGGAGGCTGAAGCAGGAGGATTGGTGTGAGTTTGAGGCCAGCCTGGACTACATAGTGGGGCCCTATCTCAAAAGACCAAAACAACTGAAAGAAAGAAAGAAAGAAAGAAAGAAAGAAAGAAAGAAAGAAAGAAAAGAAAGAAAGAAAGAAAAGAAACGAATCTTTGCTTTCCCTGTTGGTTTTGTTCTTATGTTTGCACAAGAAAGAGAGTCTTTTTATTTCTTTGATTTATGAATGTCTTTTTCAAGGGATAGGGTCAGTTGCTGTGAGAATGGGGTGCTACAAACTGACGCTGCCCCTCATATTTTCTCTCTTCCCCATATGTCCACTGGTGCTTCCACCTCCCACCGGGTTATGATGCAGCACTGGTCCTTACCCCGTGAGGCTGCCTGACATTTTTCCTTTATAAACTACCCAGTCGCAGCAGTGGGAAACAGGCTCTGACACTAGGTATACTGTGCTAACATCACCTGGCCCCAACTAAGGTAGACTGAATCAGGATCTGCATTTTTTACAAAAGCCCCAGGGAATTCATAGGTTGCTGTAAGACACAAAAAGGCTTCACTGGAGCACTTGTCCCAAGGGATACTCGTAACTGTTATTCAGTGTTTAGGCACTGAAATTTGGTTAAATCAACAGTACCCCCAGGCATTCTCACCTTCAAGTGCCATAGAAACCGGGTAAATGAGTGTGTAGTTTGATATGCACTCCCAGATTTCCAGGGAGAAGGGGCAGAGTAGCTCAGTGGAAATCTGGGGGGTGAACTTTAAGAAATCTACTGCCTTTTCAACAATAACAACAGGTATAGCCAGCACATATCTTTGCCATTTCTTTCTGCCTTTAGTGGGGATGAAGAGTTCTGGCAGTGCTGGCCTTGACTTCTTGGACTGAACAACTTAGGCCAAATAAAAAAAATCTTCCTCCAAATCCTCCTTTTTCATTTGTTATTGTTGTTACTTGTAAGTGAAAGCACTTCTTTGACCAGCCCAAAATGTCAGGTTATTAATATATCAGGATTATGTTTGCACATACATAAAATCTAAAACAATATTTGTTAAACATATATATATATAT
>NW_022900951.1:11279382-11318194 GCF_012274545.1 Fukomys damarensis | reverse complement strand
TACAGCACCCTCACAAAGAGAAAAGTTCAGCAAGATGCCACTTAGGCTACAGTGGCAGCTTCCCTAAAACACCAGGAACTGTTGTCTTTGTCATTCTCGGACCATGACTTCTGTCACCATTGATGATGCTGAAATTCTACCCATCTCATATGCTTCTCAAGTCAATAGACTGCATCCTAATTTTAAAGAAATCTTTCTTGAAATCTCACGTCATCCTTTTATTTACACATTACTGCCTAGGACCCATTACATATTTATACCTCATGCTGAAAGAGGCTTGGTAATGCATTATTATTTTGGTCTAGGCAGCCAGTACTAAACAAAATCAGAACTCTGTGACAAAGCACGGAGGAGAGAATGGATACTTTATCTGCATCTCTCTGGAAGATGGTTGCGATGAGGTTTGCATCTCAATAATGTCACTCAGTCTGTAGTATGAAGAGCAGGTAGTAGAGAAAGAAAACCCAGAGATAGGTAGATTAATGAGAAGGCAGTGGGGTACACTAGGGCTTGAATTGGCCAACCTTTTGGTTTGCTTGGGTGGCATTGAGCAAAGAGGAATTGTCTTAGGCCACATGCAAGATAGAATATAGTTCATGCATATAAGTAACAAAACTATTTTAACTTGTTAAATTGTTTATGATATAACTCAAGTCCAAGTTTAATAATTACATAAGAAAACTTATACATTTGCTCAATAACAATAAATACTCATCTTCACAGGGACGTACATATATAGGTAGGTTGAGATGGGTGATGGCTGGGTTTACTCACAAAATCACATGAACTCAGGTAATGTTCAGTGCATACAAGTTTTGACTGGACTGACTGTGTGCAGTGGTGCAAAAGGCAGAGTTAGCCCTGCACAGCGCCCTCTACACAGCATTCCACTTTGGCCCACGCAGGCCATGCTGGAGCATTGCACAACTGAATTATGCAAAACATAGTTAAGAATCACATGATAATGTTAAAAGTTTCTGATCACATGGGGGCTGCATTACTAGCTGCCCAAGGCCACAGACCATGCGTTGGACACACCTATTCCACAGCCAGTTTTGGCAAACAGCAGGCTGTAAGCTAAATCTGGCCCACTGCCGATTTTTCTAAATGAAGTTGTATTGCAATATAGTCAGGTCCGTATATGTGCATGCTGTCTACAGTTGCTCTTGCTATAGAGTGGCAGAGTTGAATAGCTACAGCAAAAAGCACTTGGCCTACAAAGTCTATCTAGCCCTTCTTAGAAAAACTTTGCCCAGCCTTGCTCTAGAGAAGTAGCAAGTGCTGTTGAGAAAAACGACTGCTTTCAAGAGGTATCCAAGAGGTTAGAAAAGATGGGTGATGAATGTGGGGATTGGAGACAGTGGGTAAAGCTCTAGTTGGAGTCTGCAGAGTACTTCTGAAATCCTAAACAGTATCCAGAGCATTGTTTAGCGAATGAAGTTTCCATACCATAAGAGTGTTCTTGTGACATTTCAAGCTTATCATTATTTTTAGTTCATCAACTAAACAAATCACTCCGGTTCTGCAAGCTTAGCTTTGATAATCAGAAAGATTAAGTGTCCCTTTGAAAAGGAAGAAGAATGAACGTTGGAATGCAGTGTTGAAGATGTGTAGGACGTTGTGTTAGAAAAGTATTTCTTCTACTTATTTGTACTCAGTAAAAATTTCTTTTAACTGTTTTTTTAGTGCTGTGCTACAATACTAGATCTTGAACCCAAGGCTTTGCATATGCTAAATAAGCACTCTATCACTGAGCTGTATCCCCAGCTCGTCTTATTTTATTTTATTTTGAGACAACAGGATCTCACCACATTGCCAAGGTGGCAATTTGTGACCCTCCTGCTTCACTATGGGACTACAGGTAAACTAAGTGGGACTCCAGGTAAGCTAACTTTGTTTTGTTTTGTTTGTGGTACTGGGAATTGAACATGTGGCCTTTGCACTGAGCTATATCCCCAGCTCTTTTTCAGTTTTTTATTTTGAGACAGGATCTGATTGAGTCACTAAAGTACCCAGACATGGCTTGAATTTGCAATCCTTCTGCCTCAGCCTCCCAAAATGCTGGGATTACACAGTATTACACACATGTACTACTGCATCTAGATATGTTAACTTTGTTTTTTGATACTGATTTTAAAATACCATACAATTGCCAATGAAAAATTATATAACATAATTGACAATTTTGAAAATTTTTCTTTTATGTCTTTGTTAAAATTTAATTACAAAAATAGAGGTATAAACTCATTTAAAAAGTGAGAAAGGAAAAAGTGGGGGAAAGGCTGTACTCTATGGTTACAAAAAATAGCGGTTAATTCGGTGTGTTTTGATTTTTTTTCTCTGTAGAACATTAAACATTTTCTTTTAAATAATACTTTCCAAATAACTTTATATACTGTTTAATTTTATCACAGTACTTTTTTCATTATGTGATCTTTCTGCTATCATTTTGGCTGCAAAATCATTCTGCAGGGTGATTAGATTTGTCAACATGTGAATTTCACAAGTCCTATATTTCCTAATTGTGGAGCGAAATCCTTGCCATAGGGCTTTACCCCTCTCCCAGTACAACCTAGCAGTTACCTCACTTGGGAACAAGGGGTCTAATCTAGGTGTTAGCTGAAAATCCTAGGAGAGTTGCTCGTCTTGCTCAGTGGCTATTTGTAGAATCTATCTGTAGAAGCAAACCAGCCTTTGTCTTCTCACCTTGGGAGTGGAAGGCAGTGGCTGTACCACCCCCAATAGCTCTTCTTTTCCCATACGCCTTCCTGAGATATTCCTTTGGAACTAATTATCATCCAGAAGCCCTGTCTTTCTCTCCTATCCTGGGGATACTTGGTAGCTACCCCTAGATTAAGGAATTATTTTTCTTTTCAAGAAAGAAAATAAAAGGAGATAATTTAGTATATTTATGGTTAATCTAAGAAAGCTAAGGAAGAAATGGATTGATTTCACAGATCCAGCAAAGCAAAATCCATTTAATTAGCCTCCAAATGGGACACATTCAGTTAACAAGGGTGATTGCCAGGAGAGTTTGGATAGTATTTTCAGTTTCTAAGGACCATCTTCTGTGGTAGGATGTAAACCATACCTATTCAGGTGTAAAAAAGTTATAAAGATTACCATTGAGATGTTTATTTTCTATGTGCTTTGGATAGCCTCTGAATGTTGAATAATTGGTCTCTAGAATAAGTTGTTTTTCATTTATTTGTTTGTTTGTTTGGAGACAGGATCTTGCTGTGTAGTTCAGGCTGGCCTTGAACTCAGGGAGATCCTCTTGCCTCAGCTTCCCAAGAATGCTAGGATTACAGGCATGCACCACTACACCTGGCTAAATAAACTCTGTTTTGTTCATGGTTTTAAGCATTAAATAAATTCACCCAATTCTCAGTGGAGCATTAAGCATTTGAATTCATTTCGCAAAGCTGAATGTCATAGTGGTTTTTCAAATTAGAATAAACATAGAACCATTTATTACTAATGATCACACCAGCAGTCCTAACAATTGGATTCCACCAAATAGAGGTCACTGTACGCCTCCTTTTTTACTGTGTTAGATTAACCATGTGCAGTGGTGTGCTCCTGCCGTTGTTCAAGTGGGCTAATCATTAATGCCTTCAAGGCAGTGCAGGCATGTGTTATGAATCAGTTAGCATTCTAAGTCATTTGCCCTGAGACAGAGTTGCATATTCATTCATTGATCATTTACTGCAGTCCTGCCCTTGTTTAAGATGCTCTGTTTCTAGGATATGCTTGTTAGATGCAGTGGTGGAGAATCTATGACACATGTGCCGCAGCAGGCTGTTTGTATCATCAAAGGCTCTAAGTGGTTCATCATCACTGAACTACAGCGAGCAATTTTCCACACAAGCATTTTCTCCCCAGTTCATCCCCCTCTGAAGAGCCTACTTTCTAAGCAGGGCCCATCATTATCTCACTCCCAGCATGACATCTGAGCAAGTGGGAAGGAGAGAGTTGACTGCATGCCAGCCTTGTCCGCCTTAGAAACACACCACGGGGAAATGGCCTGGTCAGATCACCTTATGGATTTGTTAATTCAACTTGTGGATGGCATCTGCCAATAGGGAGTCCTTAACTATGTAATGATTTTGTCAGGATATACCAGTTTTGTCTCGGACTCGTTGTGGCAAGTCTGCCTGGAATCTACGGATTTCTGGAGCATGGCCAGTAGGAAAATGTCATCCTTTTAATTATGACTATAAAGTGAAGATGTATTATGACAAAAATAGCTCATCTGCTGTGCGTGATGTATCCCCTCCCTTGCAGCACTTAGGGGATTTCTATGTTTAGTCTGGGCGAGGATAACCCCACTCTACCTCTGTGATTCCATTAGAACAAAGGCCACACTTATCTCTCTTTGTAACACTGTACCCAGCACAGTACGGAGCATCTAGAAAACATTCCATAAATGTTTAATTCACATTAAAGAATAATACATACAGAACACAGCCTACTCACATATGGCTATCCAGTATTTGGCTAGCTAAATCCACAGAAGTTCATAACAAACTGTGTTCAACCATAACTACTGCAGCCATAGAAATGCTTAATAGTGAAATAAAATAATAAAGCCCAATATTAGTCAGCTTCTCATCACTGGGACAAAATACCCAATATACACAATTTAAAGAAGAAAAGGTTTATTTTGGCTCACGGTTCCAGAAGTTTTAGTCTGTGGTCCACTAGCTCCAAGGCAGAAACATCATGGCAGAATGGCATGGTGAAGAAAAGCTGCTCACCTCATGGCAGCCAGGAAGCAGAAAGCAAGGAAAGAGCCAGAAAAGAAGGGGCCAAGGACCAGAGATGCTCCCCACAGTCATATCCTCAGCACCTGCCCACACACACCCAGGAGTGTGCTTTAATAATCTCCTAGGCATCTCATGCCAATCAAGTTGACATCAAGATTAACCAGCACAGGCCCTTAGAAAAAAGAACTTTTGAAGAAAAAGTAGGAGTCCGTTCTATGACTGTGTTCCAAATGTCAACATGCATATGAACCACCTGGGGATCTTGGGAACACGCAGATTTGGATTCAGCAGATCTGGGGTGAGCCCTGAAATTGGTTCTTTTCTTTTGTTTCATTTCTTCTTTCTTTCCTTTTCCTGATCTCTTTTCTGTACTACTAGGCCCTTCACACTGAGCTACATCCCTAGCCCTTTATTTTTTTTTTTAATTTTGAGACAAGGTCTCACTAAGTCACTAAGTTGCCCAGGTAGGTGTCAAACTTGTCATCCTTCTGCCTCAGCCTCCCAGAATGCTGGGATCTTTTCTAGCATTTCTATAGTCTTTCTCTGCAAAGGATGGTTGAGGAGGTATTGATGGGATCTGCATGACCTGGGTGTTTCTGTTGGAGATGCAGAAATCTCTAGTCCAGTCCTAGATCTTAGACTTCTCCCTCTCTTTCAATGATTGCTTCTAACACTCTCTTTGAAAAGGTCCAAGATCTCTTTATTGATTTCTCTCTAAGATTACCTGGCCCTGCTTAACAAGTGGTATTTTCTTTGATGCCTCTGCATTTCCATTATAATTGATTGGGTTTTCCAAGCTTATTGCTAAGGGGCAACAAGCAGATTTCAATCCCTCATGCTTTTCTAAAACCACAAAATTTGAACTTTGAGTCCATTTGATTCAAGTGTTTGTTTAAGGACTACCTAGCAGACCATCTAATACTGTTATGCATGCTGTTTACTGGAGGGCAAGAAAATACAATATTGAATAATAGGTCCCGTGGGCAAGAAAAAGAATGTGGAACTTTCACCTATAATTGAGTTAAAGAACATTAGATTCAATAGGTGGCAAACGGGGTGTGTATATACATATATATCTATATAGATATATAGATATATATATCTATATATCTATATATCTATCTCACACAGTCACTTTCTTTCGTGAATCTTTAATACAAATGAATATTGATTTTAAGCCATAAAACAGAAGGGCTAATAGGTACAATTAGCCAAAGATCAGTGCCAGAACCACTGAAAATCAAAGAGGTGAGTGAAGAAGAAAATACTACCACAATGAGGTGAAGTCCTTGGCAGAATATCCGACCTCAGAGAAACATTGTGATGAATGGAAAGAAGACTCAAGAAATGCCATTAACACAGAGAAAGGCAGACTGACATGAAAGGATTAGGTGCAGTTAAATCTAAGTCTGACAATGCTCAGAAAATACTGTTAACTTTAGAAAAGTAGTATCTGCATACTTTTTAAAGGTGTATTTTAATAAGTCCATGTTTGCTGCACGTTTACATCCCTCACGGGGAGTGTTATGTGTCCATTAACACATTTTAACTTTTTTATCCCCTTCCCTTCCCCTCCCTCCCCTTCTCTCCAACTCTTGGTTTCCCTCCCTTTTGCAAAAGATCTAGCTCTCTGTATGCTTATGTTTAGCATGTATAATGAAGTCCTTAAATTCGACTTCTCCTCATGGCCTTGAGGTCTACTTGTACCTGCGTTGAATGAAAGAAAGCCCAGCAGAGAAGGTACGCCCCCAGCAGGTCCTGACTGCCTATCTCCTGGGAGCTGGGCCCCAGGCCCTGTGTGGGTTGGCTGAAGTCCTCTGGAGCAGCCTGCAGTCATGGCTTTTCACCCCGAGTGTCCGTCTCAGTGAGTCGCCAACACATTTCACATATTTAGCCAGTCCATCAAAAGACAACAGACACAAAATGGTTCAGGTAAGAATAAGGAGGAAGAGCCAGACATGTGCAGTCTGGCCGTGGCTAAACTATTAACTGCCATAGAGAATAAAATGGAACACAGAATTGTGAATCCACCAAAAGTCTGAGATTCCACTGAAATTCCATGTGGCTGTTAGTTAAAATACACACTTTGTCACATCCAATTAATTTTACAAATGGAATTTAGAAAATAAGAATATTAAGATCTATCCTGGGCTTTAGTTGTAGCGTCAGAGATTTTTAACTTTGAGTATCACTTTGAACTCTGACTTACACATGGAGTGGAGGAGGATGAGCTTATAGACACATAGGGTCCTTGCAACCCCTTTAAAGCTTCCATAGGCTGGGCATGGGGGCACACACCTGTAATCCCTGAACGCGCAAGGCTGAGGCTGCAGGATTGCTGGGAGTTTGAGGTCAGCCTGGGCTACAGTACATAATGAATTTAAAGCCAGCTTGAACTACATAGTGAGACTGTCTCAAATCACATCAAAAAACAAAACAAAAACAAAAAGCATTCCAACACAATCTTCTCCCAACCATATTTTCAGTCAAAAAATATAATGCTTGGAATGAGGATTCCAGGTGTTGGAAGAACATAATTACAATCACTTAGTTTAAAAATCTTTATAGGTTTTACTTTCAACTCTAAAATCCAGCAACACATTTGTAGAATAAGTGCTCTAATGATCTGAGCAGAGGAGTTGGTTTCACAGACAGAAAAGACCCAAATAAATCAGAAACAAAAAACACAAACTGGAATGGCCTCTTCTTTTGAGGCAGGGTCTCTCTACAGTGCCTCCTCCCGCTCACCTCCTCCCACCTCAGCCTCTCCACTTGCTCAGTGGTAAGGTGGGAATGGAGAGGCAGAACAATGGGAAAATAACTGATTAGTTAATATTAGGTTAATTTAGGTTACTTCTTTTGTGTACCAATTGAAGCACAGGGAACTTCATTATCATAGCAGGTGCAATATTGGAAAATGTGGCTGTTAACTAATTTCTTAGGCAAGAGGAAAAAACGATATACTACTCAGCTATAAAGAATGAGAAATTAGAGTCATTCATAGGAAAATGGATACATTTTGAGGATATACTCCTAAGTGGAATAAATAAGTCACACATGTGTAAATACCGAATAGTTTCTCTGGTGTGAAAAACTATAATAATACACAAGATCCTAATGAGATAATTAACAATGTGAAATAGGAAGAAAAGAGCTAAAGATGTAGGGAAAGTGGGAAGGGTAGGAGAAAGGGAATAAGGGAAAAGAAAAAATATGAGAAAATGAAAAGATGGAAATAAAGTGTTTATAAAAAGGGGAGGGAGGGAGGGGGTGAAGGGAGGGGCAGGGACAAGGGGAAAAAATGAGAACCAAGTCCTGTCATGTAAAGGTACAAGATCCCAATGATGAACGTAACTGTACTGTATACCTAAAATGTACCAATAAACTCAATAAAAAGAAAAAAAGCTTAGTATATTAACTTAGTGAAATGTAATTTTAGTGCAAGTGTGACTCCATTTTTATTTTTAGCCTGGTCTGTTGGGGCTTAGCATAGAAACTTAGTCCAAAATAATGTCATCCAGCTGGGTGTGGTGGCACAAGCCTATAATTAGGGAGGCTGAAGCAGGAGGATTCCTGCAAGTTTGAGGCCAACCTGGGCTATATAGCAAGTTCAAGGACAGCCTCAAGTACGTAGCATGACCCCATGTCAAAAATAAACAAAAGCCCAAGATAACTTTGGCTCTTTAGTTGCAACATTCCATCTCTCCATAATCGCTATATTTTACTAAGTCAAGAACAGCAAAGTGCAGGCTCTTCAGTATAGATGGGTATTCTCTGGGGAACTTGAGTTCACAGAGTTCTGGATAGGCAAGGACCCTTCCTACTGTACTTTGATTCCCCTTAGGGCTGCAGACTAACTATTCTCGGTTGTTCAAGAACATTAACTCTCTCTTGTACTTGGGCTTTTTTTTCCCCTTATAATACTAAGTTGTATGACTTGCCTGAAGCTGTATTCAATGACTGCCAATTGATTGATGTACAAGAGAGAAAAAGCTAGGAATTAGGAAGGGAATTCTAGCCTAGAATGCAAGGATGGCCTACTTTTTTTTTTAATTTCAGGGATTACTTTTACTTCACTACCTAGGCTTTACCCATGTAGCAAGTATTGTGACACATGCTGGGGACTCAGTGGTGGACACATCCCTTCCTTTGTGGCATTAGTTTAATGGCGATAGAAGCTTTAATAAAAATTATGAAATATAAGAAAAAAAGCTTAGTATATTAACTTAGTGAAATGTAATTTTAGTGCAAGTGTGACTCCATTTTTATTTTTAGCCTGGTCTGTTGGGGCTTAGCATAGAAACTTAGTCCAAAATAATGTCATCCAGCTGGGTGTGGTGGCACAAGCCTATAATTAGGGAGGCTGAAGCAGGAGGATTCCTGCAAGTTTGAGGCCAACCTGGGCTATATAGCAAGTTCAAGGACAGCCTCAAGTACGTAGCATGACCCCATGTCAAAAATAAACAAAAGCCCAAGATAACTTTGGCTCTTTAGTTGCAACATTCCATCTCTCCATAATCGCTATATTTTACTAAGTCAAGAACAGCAAAGTGCAGGCTCTTCAGTATAGATGGGTATTCTCTGGGGAACTTGAGTTCACAGAGTTCTGGATAGGCAAGGACCCTTCCTACTGTACTTTGATTCCCCTTAGGGCTGCAGACTAACTATTCTCGGTTGTTCAAGAACATTAACTCTCTCTTGTACTTGGGCTTTTTTTTCCCCTTATAATACTAAGTTGTATGACTTGCCTGAAGCTGTATTCAATGACTGCCAATTGATTGATGTACAAGAGAGAAAAAGCTAGGAATTAGGAAGGGAATTCTAGCCTAGAATGCAAGGATGGCCTACTTTTTTTTTTAATTTCAGGGATTACTTTTACTTCACTACCTAGGCTTTACCCATGTAGCAAGTATTGTGACACATGCTGGGGACTCAGTGGTGGACACATCCCTTCCTTTGTGGCATTAGTTTAATGGCGATAGAAGCTTTAATAAAAATTATGAAATATATTTAAATACTGTAATGAGTGCTGAGAAAAACAGTGGTATTGCAGGAACATCTAGCGTGGCAATTTAACCACATACATCCTTGAGGTGAAGAATACACTCTTCAATAATAACCCGAGAACCACTAGGAAGGGGTGAGAGTGGTTGGGATTCAAGAAAATTCCAGGCAGAGAATGGGCCTGAACTACAAAGAGGGAGACTTGGGAAAATGAGACTGGGAAGGTAGGCAGAGGACTGATCAACTCAGGGCCTAGTAGGGCAAGTTAGGAAGTATAATCACAGGTTAAAAGTGATAAAAACCCCTTGCAGGTTTGCAGGTTTTAACCAATGGATGAGGTGTGCATTTTCACTGGGTCCTGAATGTTCCTGAATCCATATTGCAGAAGATGCCCGGAGACCACTTGAGATTGTTGTAGGCATACAGGTGAGAGGAGCTGTGAAGAACAGAAGTGAGGTTTCTATGGGGTATAAATGAACAGTGGGCAGTGCCATCCACTGAGATGGGCTGAAAGGCAAGGTCAAAGGGTTGATCATGAGCTGGTTCTTGCATTCTGTGATGGCCACCTGGAACCACTGAAGAGAGTGGAAGCCATGTTCTAGACTTAGAACAGGGGCTCTGGGTTGGAAATGTACAAGGGTAATGGCTTACCAATGGCATTTACAGTCAAAGGCATGGAGGTCTTCCCCTAAGGAGAGAGAGAGAGAGAGGAAAGAGCCTAGTGCTAATTAGAGCATCTTAAGCAATTGGTAGAGAAAGATGAGAGCATAAAAGAAGCTAAAAGATGTTGATGGAAAATTTTAAAAGCAGGAATTTGTTTTCTCAGAACCTAGTGGCTGACATAGCCACATCCTGCAGCAAGAACTCCAAATTCAGGCTGAAGTGGTCCACTGGATGAGGCAATAGGAAGGTCATTCCTGGACCTTTGCAAGGATTGTTTTGCTAGTGATGGGACTAGACCCGAGAATAAAGTGAGACTACAAGGAGAGATATGAATGCAGGAGTGTGCTGAGGACCCTTTCTAGAGATTTGTCTAAGACAAAGATCAGATTTCATTCTGATTTTAATCCCGTGAGCCCTCAACTTTTATAATAAAGACTGTTATTGTAATCCCTGTACAGCTCACACCTGTAATCCCAGCACTCTGGGAAGCAGAGTAGGAGGATCACAAGTTTGAGTCTAGCCTAGGTAGCTTAATGACTTACTGAGATCTAGTCTCTCATAAAAATAAAGGGGTGGGGGTGCTGGGGATGTAGCTCAGTGCAAATGCTCTGGGTTCAACATAAGCACCAAGGGGGAGAAAAAAAGGATGATGCTCTATTCCACTAAGTGCATGTAGAATGGTAAATAAATATAAATGTTTTCCTTTCATTCATTCTCAATCCCCTTGTGCCTCTTAAAGCAAGAGAATATTGGTATCTAATTTTAAAAGCATACTACACTGGGCTGGGGATGTAGCTCAGTCATAGAGTATGTATTTAACATGAACCCCTTCTTCCACCAAAATAATGAAGAAGTAAGCCAAATATATTGCCTGGTGTAAAATGAAGTTTTGGATTCACTAAAATATTGATGGCCATTTCTGTTGAGGTATCATCATCACAAAATTTCAAGGAAAATTCTAACTATACTCAATTCTTCCATAAGCACTGAATTTTGCTTTTTACATCAACTTGCTTTCAACTTTCCTTTCCTTTTTGGCAACCTATCAGTTCAGCCACCAATAAAAAAGATTTTTTTGTTTGCTAGACTGTGTCATACTATTGTTATTGCCCTAATCATAACCTCCTTACTCACCAGCACAGAGTTGGAAGGTTGAAGCAGCAAAACACAATTTTTGAAATTCAGTTTACAAATGAGAACAGTTGTGTGGAATTTGACTAAGGCTACTCAACCACATTTGTATGTTAGTGGGCGAAAGCAGTTGAGGGCAATTTAACTGCAAAGAGTAAGTTGTACTCAACCAGTCTATGTGGTGGTAATAAAGTGAGAGCTTCATACAGGAAGAAAAAGAGGACTATTGGATTGAGGAAGACAAATGACTCAGTTCTTAGTTTGGTATAGTCCCAGATACAGCAAGAAAAGGGGATTAGCACAAGGTTAAGAGTTTTGAAACTTTCCTGCTGGGGCATCACAATCCCTGACTTGAAATTATATTACAAAGCTACAGTGATAGAAACAGCATGGTACTGGCAAAAAAAAATATTACACCCGAGGATTAATGGAACAGATTAGAAGATATAGAAAAAACTCCAGACATACTCAGCCACTTTATTTTTGACAAAGGAGCCAACCATCCTCACTGGAGTAAAGACAGCCTCTTTGATAAATGCTGCTAGAAAAACTGGGTTTCAACTTGCCAAAGATTAAAACTAGACCCATATCTCTCACTATACACTAAACTAAAATTGAAATGGATCAATGTAAATATTAAAACAAACATGAAACCTGCTGGAACAGAGGTTAGGTAGAACTCTTGAAGACACTGGTGTAGACAAAGGCTTTATGGCACAAAACTTCAGTCACACGAGAACTACCACAATCAGCAATTGGGATCTCATCTTCTAAAAAAGCTTTTGCACAGCAAGAGAAAACATTAATGGAGTGAAGAGACAACCTACAATGTGGAAAAAAATTTCACCAGCTGTTCCTCAAACAAAGGACTACTATATAGAATATGCAAAAAACTTAAAAAATCAGATCTCCCAAATTTAAAGACCCAATCTAAAAATGGCATCTGAAATGAACAGACATTTCTCAAAGAAGTAGAAACAGCAAATAAATATATGAAAAAATGTTCAACATCACTGGTTATTAGTGAGATGCAAATGAAAACAATGCTGAGAATCCACCTCAGCCCAGAAAGAATGGCTATCAAGAAACCAACCAATATTAAATGCTCATAGGGTTGAGGGGAAAAGGAACCCTTCTCCATTGTTGGTAGGAGTGTAGACTGGGGTAACCACTGTGGAAATCAGTGTGGAGATACCTCTAGAAACTAAAACTAGAGGTTCCATTTGACCCAGCTATTCCCATTCTTGGTATCTTCCTAAAAGAATTAAAAGCATCATACCACAATGATATATGCACACCCATGTTTATAGTGGCGCACTTTGTAATAGCTAAATCTTGGAAACAGCCCAAATGCTCATCAACTGATGAATGGATACAGTTGTATTTTTTTATACAATGGAGCACTTACTCAGCTATAAAGAAAAATAAACTTCAGACATTTATAGCTAAATGGATGTACATTGAGACCATGAGCTTAAGTGAAATAAATCAGACACACGTGTAAATACTGCATTGTTTCCCTGGTGTGCAAAACTGAAAGTGTAAATGAGGACCAAAATGTATAATAGGTATTGTGAGATAGGACAAAAATGTTCAAATGGGCAGGGGAACTAGGAAGGAGTATGGGGAAAGGAAGTGAGAAAAGAAAGAAAAAATGGAAACAAAGCTTTTGTAAATAAGGAGGGGTGGAGGAATTGAAGAGAGGGTGTGGGAGAAAATAGAAACCAAGGTATATCATTTATAGTTACAAACACCCTATGATGAATGTGATCATGTATACCTAAAATGTGCCAATAAGCTTAATTAATTAAAACAAACAAAAGTTGCCTGCTATCAGAAACTTATTAAGAAAAGTGTACATCCAGGGCTGGGGCTGGAGCTTAGTGGTAGAGCAGTTGGCTCACATGTGATGGGTTTGATCCTGGGCACCACAGACACGAAAAATACTTCCAAAATGAATGAGGAGATCTGTGAGATTTTCAACATCCTATATACACAATTATATATAGCTCCAGAACCTGAACATGTGCAGAGAACTTCCTGAAATAAAAGAATTTAAGGCACTAGAATTTGATCCAAATAAAATTGGAGAGTATAAATGTTTGAAATCAGCTAGGTGTGGTGGTGCGTGTCTATCATCCTGGCTACTTGGAAGGCTGAGGCAGGACCATCACAAGTTCTAGGCCAGCCTGGGAAACTAGTGAGACAGTGCCTCAAAATGTAAAAGAGAAAAACATTTAAAGGGTTGGGGACATAGCCTAGTGGCAAGCATGAGGCCCTGGGTTCAACAATCTTCAGTACTGCAAAACAAACATAGTTGGAAATCTGACGGAGATATCTGTAAGAAAATATTTTCCTTCTCTTTACAGTTTTAACTTCATTTAGTTATTTTTACAGAGCATACATATGTCAAAGAAAATGAACTGAAGCGAATGAATTATTTGGAAAGAAAAACAAAAGTTAAAAAGTTTGTTTCCACTAGAGCTTTATTTATAAAAGCACATGATTACTGATAGTACCCTTTGTCCAAAGAAATTAACTCAATGTAAGAATCTTGAGAGCTTTTTAACGATGAATAAATATTTAAAACAGTGGTTACATACTTTCCCTTAGTAGTTTATCTTTAAAATTTTTATTGTAAATTGAAACTGTGAGACTAGACGAGAGGGGAAGGGGATGTAAAAAGAATGTACTTATTGTTTATCGCAAACATATACTAGTAAGGGTGAAAATGGAAACTTTGTATACCAAAAAAATATACATTTCTGGTCTATAATAGGTCTAAAATATTATTGGCTATGAACTGAATAAACAATTTGGTACAAAGTATTTTATGCAGCACTAGTTTCTGATTTCATACAGCTTGCTGCATTGGTAATTTGTAAGTCTGTCAAAATAAATATAAATTTAGTCAGAAAAATATGTATATATAGAGAAAGTGGAAATCCGGCCAATAAAGCTTATTCACGTAATTAACACAGATGTGATTTAGTCTTACACTACATAAACTACTGCTTCATTGAACTATTTTAACTTAGTGTATGTGAACATGGTTAGAAAGTATAAAGTCTCACTACTTTTTCAAATGTTTAAAATTAAATAAGCATAGCTACTAGAATAAAGTCTATAATGAACAAAAAAATGTAAGAGATTAGAGAAAGTCAACAAGAATAGAGATGTACTATCCCCAAGCTGGTGACTGGGCACCCAACGTGGACATTCTAGTCTGCTTCCTTTCAGTTGCACATCAGGGAATTCAAAGCCATCAGACTTGATTAAGGTTGAGTTCTGACTCTCTGGTACCTGAGGGACTAACTGGATGAATGTGCAGGTCTCACTTTATGTAATCTCTCTCCGTGAGTGTGGGGTTGGTGCTTGTAGTTGTGATGGGACATCACCCCTATGAGTAGCTTATTATATTGTGGGGAATGTATTTCATAGATGTACTAAGGATTTGAATGAAATTTCTTTGAGTTAATCCCAAGAGAGATTACCCTGGGTGGGCCTGGCCTAATGAAGTGAGTCCTTAAAGAGACTTGAAGTGGGAATAGCCAAACTGTGAAATGCTTATGGTGGAGGCCACAGAGCAAGGATCTGGGAGTGGCTTCTTTCTTGCCAGCAAGAAATCAGTAACTTTAGTCCATGGCTACCAAGAAATGAATTCTAGCAACAACTTGGATCACTAAAAGTGATCTTCATTCACTTCACTTGGACCTTTCAAGGAGGATACAGGCAGCTGATACCTAGGTTCAGATTTGTGAGACTCTGAGCAGAAAACCCAGCCATGCTGTGCTGGACTCAACCCACAGAAATTGAGCTGGTAAATTTGTGTTGTTCTACATGGCTAAGTGTGGTACAAGGCAAGAGAAAACTGATGTGTACTGATTTTTATTAAACTCACTAGTTCAGGACTCTAGACTCTGGCTTCTGAGACAAGTAACAACGTGGTCTATTAAATTCCCCTCAACAGAGTGATGCGTTAACTGCTTTGAAGGTTGATGCTACTCACATGAACTTGCTCCACTGATATAAACAGTACATTAACTCATGCATTGAAACCTCCACAGCAAGGTCTGTCTGTGGCTCAGAACGCCAAGAAACTCGCTTTTCTGGGCCTGGGTGACCATTCTGTCACCTGTTTCTCTTCAAGCATTTTATCTTCATTCTTTCTCTTACTGTTTAGAGGCTTAGGTTCACCAAGATATAGATGCCCATCTCTGTTGGAGCTTACCACTCAACATTTTAATTTATTACTGCAGCAGCCCTGCATGGTTATGACAAGCATTGCATTCAGGAAACTAGTAACTCTTAGTTCTGAAATTGACTATATATATTTATATTCTTGTATTACTTCTTGGACCCTTGTTTTCCTTATCTATCTATCTATCTATCTATCTATCTATCTATCTATCTATCATTTATCTATCTAAGATCGTTTTCCCAAACTACTGTGGACAAAAGAGCATGGAAAAACTGTATTTCAGTGACCAAATTCTGATTTCCTGTCTCTATGAGTCAGAGATTATTTATATTCTTGTCAGTTAAACCAATGATCTGTTTTGACATGTACATATTATTTTACTCTTCATTGCGGAGAACCTAAGTGAGGTAAGGAAGGTATGAGACACTTTGGACATTAGAGGGAGGTACATTTATTTAATATTAGGACAAAATTAAGATGCAGATGTATGGTCTGATATGATGATTTTACTGAGTTGTGAAGAAGTAAGGGGTAGGAATACAAGTATGGGGAAAATCTGGACAACTGACATGTGGATCTGAATGAGGTGAGACATTCAAGATCAACCAAGTATTTTGAAAAGCTCTAAAAAGCTGGGATGGAAGGCAATTGGAGGCCATGTATCAACAGAACAAGGTCACCCTCAATGAATCCAGTTTGTTCCTTTGGACCAGGGAGACAGAGGAGCCCTACACTTCTGGAAGACTGTGGTATGTCACAAAACCTTGAGTTGGTGATGAAGATTTAGGGGAGAAAGTTGAAGATTCCTGTAATCAACCCTTTCTTGGCAGAGATTTCCCGTTATTTCCTAGAAAATTATCCTTTAGGAATGATCATTCTCTCACAGCCCCTGGTCAGCATATTTCTTGGTAGGTTAATGTTCTGTCTTTTTAGCTCTATTTTGATTTTTTCCAATGGATTGGGCTTTTTATGCACCTGATTTTCTATCTCTACCACTCTTTCAGTATAGAAGAGGGGCCTATTCTACTCATTCTATTTTCATGGAAAGGGAGGTGCTTCTTGGAAGCTTGTGTCTTCTGGTGGCAAAGGGACTGACACAAACAACCTGCAGGGCCTCCTCTGTCAACAGCTTGAGCTACTCTGTGCCCCTTCCCAGCATCCCTCCTGCCCCAGGCTAGGCCCACAGCCCTGATTTTGGGAACAGTCAGCGCTGCACAGCCCTCTCCACATGCCGGGCAGCCAGCAAGACCAAGGGGCAATTCAGACTCACTGCAGTTGTAGTAATGGGTTCATTAGTGAGCTCCAAGTCACAACAGTGCAGTGCTGTGAACTGCCCCATGCAGAGCATTCCTACCTAACACGAGGACGAGGACACACTAAAGCACAGGCTCACCCCGCACAGGACTACATCTTTGGAAGCCTGAAGTGCTGTCCTTATAAAAATGCAAAGCAGATCCAAAAGGAAGCAATCTGCTTTAAAAGGTCAGAGGAAGTCTGAAAACTGATTCTTTTTTAAGATGTTTTATCAATTAGAGACCAGAGGATTATTTTCCTGATGATATTTATTTCATAAATGTAATTATTTTTCTAAAACATATTAAAATAGAAAACATGTTCTTTTGATCAATTTATACAAAGAAAATACCAATACAGTAATAAAAATACTGAAAATATATGAAAAGCACCAGAACATTAGAGAAATTACACTGGCAACAATTCTAGGAATATATTTTTTTGTAATTGTACAATAAAGTGCTATTAAATCCAGTCAAAATTAGTGGCAAGATATAAAACCAGTTATGGTATTATGAAATTTGAGGCTAGGTTTAACAGCAATTGCATTTTTAAACTACTTGCAGATCAAGCTAATGATATTTTGTTAATGTTTTCATGAAAAAACTATTTTCATTCTTATGTGAAAGCTAAAACCAAAATCTAAATGAAAGTCCTTGGTAATTTGGTCATGAACAGGTAATGGCATGAGAAAAAGGAAATTATTGATTAGAGTACCAAAAATAATAATCATGCAAATGTAATTAGAACCAAATGATGACATATAAAATCAAATGTAAATATATATGATTAATCAAGACAAGTACAAAAGTTTAGATGCCTTTGACTTTATAGTTAATTTTTGGTAATTTTTAGTCACATTTAATAGACAAACGTTAACAAGATAGGTTACCAAATTTAACTGACCAGACAGATATTTTAGTGAGTCAATAAAATTTTCATATGAAACATTAAAGGGACACCGTTAGGACAAAACAGTTCCAATCATGGCTAATTATTTCCTCATTTATTTGCTGAGGAACAAAAAACATACAAATACTCTGGGATTAGGTTAAGGCCAAAAAAGCTACCATGTAAGGGGGAAGGCACTGTGCACACACACAAAGGGAGATACTGTGCACAGTACTTAGGGTGGACAGCAGTCCATTTCACATCTGGAGGTGGCAAACTGAAACAGAAAAGCCCAAATTAAGACAAAGTATCACACCAGTGTCCTTTTAAGGTTTTATTTCCTAGGTCAATTTTGAAGGAACTATCCATATCATTCTTCATAACTCAATTTTGGGAACCAATTTAAGATGAAAGCAGATAACACTACACTCCATAATAAGAATAAATCTCCAATCATGGCTCAGTTGAAACTCAGAGTTTATTTTACAGGAAGACTATTTTTTTCTTTCATATAAAGTACACACACAACCAAAAAGATAGAAACTGGCCATAAGAATGAGAAAACAAACTACAATTTCATTAGCCTCTGCTTCTGCCAGGTCTATCTTTTCAGGAATTTAGGAACCATACCAGTAGGTATTATTGTACCAAAGGTAGAATATCAAGTAACTCAGTTAGCCCTGGGCTGAAGGTGTAACAGTCCAATATGAGGAGTATTTTTCATTCTCTGAGCAAAGACTTGACGCTTGAGCTTCTATGCTTTTTTTTTTTCCTTTTCACCCTTATGAGATAATTCAGTCTTTTGTAAGATTCATACTTGTGGTTGATTTTACAAGGAACAGTTTGAACCATAAGTTATATTGCTTAGAATCTCAAAAAAACTAGCTCTTCAAAGAAAAGTGTCATCTAACACTTTTCATTTAGAAATAACAGTAAAGATGGTGCAATTTGTAGACCACAGAAACTCCTGTGATCTGGAAGAAAAAGGAAGGATGAGGCCTTTATAATTGATTTGGGAAGAGGTTTAGTATCCAGCCATAGTGGACAACAGGAAGCTGCATAGAGATGGCTGGAAAGGAGGACTGCTTGGAGAGACTCAACAAGATTCAAAGAGAATCCAACCACACTTAGTTTTCCAAATCCTACCCAAATCACAATGTTCATAGAAAAGCCCAGGATTAATAAAAGGTAGTCTACTAAAGAACTCTGAGAAACAAAGGCTAAGGTGGTTTGGCATTGAAAGGTTTACATTCCAAAAGAATATTGACTATCGTCTGGAAGTAAGTTTCAAAATTACAAAGTCAAGATTACATAAACTACTCTGTTGAAGGATATTTTCTTTTTCAATATACATGTTCTTTTATTTACATAGTATAGAAAAGCTAGTAAGTCGGCTCAGCTATCTTAATTCTGTCATAAAAAAGCAGATTATATTTTTTGGCTGCACCAAAGCATGATACTTATTTTTCAGTTTGGCTAATGTATTTACATAATAAAACTCAAGCTTTTTTTGGCGGTACTCAGGACCAGACAGGGCCTTGTGCATGCTAGGAAAGTGCTCTACCACTGAGCCACATCCCTAGTTCAAAACTTAAGCTTTAAAAGTACTTAAATGAAAGGCAAATAAATTATATTTATGCTATTAATTACACAATGCATATGCCTTTACTTACTTTCCTAACTAGCTATAATCTCTAGTAATGAATTTCTCCAGTGTTTATTTAAACAGTTTGTTTTTTCAATATAGGTATATGTTACACCCCTCTACGTGCTGCATTTTTCCTTTTAGGAAGCACAGATATGCAGTACGATTAGTAGCTTGGTGGAGACGTTTTGGGTTTGTTATTTTTTCCTAACAACAGAGGAAGGAGTTGTGTTTGTGTCCAGGCACCACTTCTTTTAATTGTACAACGAATAAAAGAAGGTGACAACTAAAGCAAACAAGAGCATTATTAAGGCAAGTAGAAGCTGTTGTAACCAAATACAACGCTGAAGTTGGTCTTCAAACTTCTTATTGCTTTCTAGTAAACGACTGAGCTAAAGAGGAAAAAGGGATGAGACAGTTGTATCAATCAAACAATTATTAATCATGGCAACGACAAACAGAAATATTAGCAATCCAAACACTACAGATATAGGGTCATTCTATTCTGAAAGGCAAAGAGCCAGAAATGCAAGGAGATATTCAATTTGTTTGATGGATAGGTATGTTTCTGCTTACTCATATTTTAAAAGGTCTCATTTTGTAGTTAAGACAGAAGACCAAATACTTCCGGGAGGTATGCAAACTTTTGTGCAATTTCTGTCTCCTCTTTTGTAGTGGTGGCCAAGAGAATCTAGGGCTTTGTGCATGGTAGTCAAGGGCTCTACCGCTGAGCTACATCTTTAGTCACCGTTTGTCTCTTTCAAATTTAAATGCATTATATAGTACCCTTCTGTGCAAGATGGAATTCTCTGATACTTGGTCCCTATTCCATATTAAACTTGCCAAAGCTTTTAAAAGGTTAGTCGATTTCCAAAAGTCATTCACCACTTACTATTCTTGATTTGGTTTCTCTGCACAAAGTAGGGAAGGCTGTGTCTATGCTAAAGAATTCCACTTATGTCAGTAGAAAAAATGGATTTCAAATGTCGATTAGCATTAACAACTTGCTTTGGGTAGGAAGACAGTACACTTACTTTTAAGTATATATCCTCACTGGTTTTATCTGACATGTTAAGAGCATTATCTTTTAATATCAGAGTATTTGGTTTACTGCTCTCCATAGTATGGCATCTTAACCTATGAAAAATCCAGAGGAAAGATAAGTTCTTAGGAGCTTTAGTGAATTTTCCTATATAAATAAAATATAGAATAAAAAAGTTAAAAATGAGAATCTATCTAACAGTATAAAAGGGCTCATTCCTTTTCCCAGGTTCACCTCAAGTAGTAATACAACTTATATTTATCTTCCACCTGATGCTTTTTTTTTTTGCACTGGGTTTGGCACATGACAGGCAAGTGCTCTACCACTGAGCTACATCCTTAGCCCTCTTCTAGCTTCTTAATATATGTACAAAGAATACAGATTATGGATTCTGCTGTCTCGCAGGATTCAATGGCGACCCCTCCCCAATACTGGAGACTGAACCCAGGACCTTTGCACTGACAATGTACTCAGCCTTTCTTTTTCTTTCTTTCTTGTTAGCTTTGAGGTAGGGACTCACTAAGTTGTTAAGTTGCTTAGGCTGGGCTCTAACTTGCTATCCTCCTGCCTCAGCCTCTCAGAGTTCTGCCATCACACCCAGCTCATTGGCAAGATTTTTATAGGGTGTTCAGTAGAATTCATCCAAATCTTTACTATCTGAAAGCAGCCATGCTTTCTAGATAGTAGATAGTGCTTTTTTTCTTGCTTCTTCCAGACAAAATTACCATTTCTCTCCCACTTTCTAGGAGAAAACGATTCCCTCTTCAGAGTTCCACAGAAAGCATGCCATTAGGAAAAGGTAAAACCAAGACAAATAAAGGACCTCATACATAATAAAGCATAAACCCTCCATAAAACCCTCATACTGAGGACATAAATACTTCAACTTAATCTAGAATACCTTTTATATCAGTGTTTTAACCTTTCAAAAATTTTCCATAGCCATGCCTTCGACCGTAAAACTCCATGAAAACTTTTGACAGAAACAAAAAGCTGTTTCCCAATAATTTGAAAATTGAAATATGTAATTACTCCATGTAAAAACAAGTGGAGCCAGGTGTGGTGTCACATGCTTGTAATCCCTTACAGTATTCATAAGGCTGAGGCAAGAGGGACTGGTATGTGAGTTCCAGGGCAGCCTGAACTATAAAGCAAGACCCTGCCCCTCCCAAGTGGAATCCTTGCTTGGAGACTGGCTTCCCTTTGTGTTCGTTCCTCCTCCTTTTGAGGACTTAGGCTAGATCCCTCTGTTGAAGATCCCATCCTTTCAGCCTTCTCAGGAATTGCGCTGTCAATGACCTGCCCTATATGTCCAGCCTCTCCTCTTCTAATGATCCTAGTAAGATATCATTTTTGAATCCCCCCAAACAAACAGGTCCTTCAATGCCACATTACTCCTTCTAAATATCCCACAGTACTTCCCTACCCAGCCACACTTCCAGTGCAAACTGGCTGTCTCCGTTTCTTCAGCATCCTGGCTTCTCTCACACGCTCGCTGTCTGTCATCAGTGACCTACCTCTGTGATGTCACCATTAATGGACACTAGCTACACCTCACCCTCCTGACCAGCATGGCACTACTTGGGTACCACTGGTCACTTTCTAATTAGTGACCCACTGTTTTCCCTGGGTTCTGATCACTCCACAGACCTCACCTGCTGTTTTCCTTCTAACTCCCCTGCTGGATTGTCTTCCATTTGACCAAGAACCACTCCTAGATTCAGCTGAACTTTTCCCTCTTGCTGAGCCACTGAAACAATACCTGTGTCCTTGGGCCCATACCTGCTCTCTTCCACTCTGTGTATCTATCACCAGCAGGTGATCTTCCCAAAGGCAGATCAGACAGGGTCTTGCTCTACCACTAGTTTTGTGGTGGTGACCAAGCTCCACCTTTGGCCCCTGCCAGCCTCTTCCTGCGTCTCCTAATTTCTTACCATGAATCCCTTTTCTCTCTCTGCTCCATTCACTCCTGTGTATGCTTTCAACCCCTTTTGTGAAGATTTCACTCAGCGGTAACCATCAGCAGCTCTTCCAGTTCTACAGTAGGGAGATCCTTCCTTCCCTCCTAGCATGGTCTTCAGTTTCATGAGTGAATGAAGTAAGGCATCTGGAACTGGGCTGGCACACAGCCTCAGGATCCTTTAAGAAAACAAGCTAGACCACCTAACAGCTTTGTTCAGCAACAATGAAGGGTTTTTCCTCTCAAGCTCAAGTCCTCATTAGCAATGACCTAGTGTCCTACTTTATTTTCCCATCTTCTGGCCACACCCGCCCAACTTACTGGAGTCAGGCAACACTGAACTCCCTGGTATCCTCACACAAGCCTATTTGTATTTCCCTCTGTCTACAAAGCTCTCTGTTCAGTTACCAATGTGTCTAGGTCTCTCATTTTCTTCAGATTCTACTCTATGTGTCATGAGAGTAGTCACCTCTACCCTAGAAAGCCAGGGTTTCTCACCTTGGCACTACTGACAGTTTGGGCCAGGAGTTTTGGGAGACTGAGGCTGTGTTGTGCACTGCAGGAGGTTTGGCAGCAACCCACTAGATATCCATTGCACCTCCTCCCCCAGCTATGACAACTAAAATGTTTCTAGACACTGACGCGTGTTCCTTGGGGGCAAAACTAGGAATACTTCAATAAATCATAATTCCAATAAAAAAGAACCAAAGCCAAACA
Source organism: Fukomys damarensis (assembly GCF_012274545.1). Taxonomy (NCBI): domain Eukaryota; kingdom Metazoa; phylum Chordata; class Mammalia; order Rodentia; family Bathyergidae; genus Fukomys; species Fukomys damarensis. Next base: position 11,294,878 of record NW_022900951.1, on the reverse strand, counting down.
AAATCACAACACAGCTTTCTCTATTCTCCCTTTGTTCTCTACACCTGTTAAGACATTTAAAACAACCTCTCTCTCTCTCTCTCACACACACACACACACACACACACCTTATTCACTCAAATCCTTTTAAATAGGATAATGTGGTACATATTTTGAAATTACTTTATATTACTGCATCACAGATGTCTTTCCATGTCAGATCAAACACACTGTACTTTTCCAAATGGCTGTAAGGTACTCTTTAGTGCAGATGTACATATACAATGTATTTCATTGCTAATTTACTGATGAGCACAGAAGTTCTTTCTAATTTTTCACTATAACAATGCTGCAACCAACACTCTAGTACATGAAGAGAGAACTCCTACAGGGAAATTGCTGGGACAGAGACGTACATATGTCATTTTGACAGAGTCAGAGTCTTGCCCTGTTCTGCCAAGCGAATTTCTGTTATTAGTGACTCCCTGAATAGCTCCAGCTCTTTCTCTCAACATCCCCAGGGTCTGCCAGATGTGAGAAGCAACGGATAGGGCCTCACCCAGGGAGGCACATTCCTCTTTCTGATTCTTCCACTACATTTGGGAGCCTGTGAATAAAAAGCTTACCTATGCTCCATCACTTTGTTTCTGGGAACTTCCTTCCAAAACTGAGTCAATTCTGTTGGCCCTGTGCCAGATGACAGTTCCATTTCTGCAGCCATGATCAGAAACCGGTCTTGGGCAGAGACTGTTAAGCCTGTATCCCAAAAAGGTAATTTAACACATAAATAGGAACCTTCACCAGAGGCTGGATACGTAGCTTACGACATTACTGACATTACTCCAGAATATAACATGAAGGAGAAACAAGAAAAGGAAGATACCTTAAATACACAAAAAGTCCTAAAATTGAGGAACTTTGGTTTCTTGAAATTCAGCTGCAATTGGTATCAGTTTAAATAATCTTACTCATTAAAAAACAATTACATTTTATTGATAGAAAGGGCATTTGAAATCTCACTGACCATCTCATTTCATATGTGAGAAAACATGCCAAGAGTGAGTTGAAGTGACTCACTGATGCTCTTAATTTCTAGATTCACCTCTGCACTCAGTGGGGGCCCAGGTCCCCACTCTCCACCACAGTGGGTGTGGCCACAAGTGATAACTCACCCCCGTGGGGAGACACAACTATATCGACTGATGCACCAGGTTCACAGCTGCTGTTGCTTGGTTTGACTCTGTACTTTTCTGGAGCAGTTGTTCTCACCTATTCAGAAACACAGTAGTCACATAACCTGTGTGATAACAACCTGTATGTTCTTTTGGAGGAATTCTTTAAGAATGACTTTCTAAAACATCAGCAGTTAATAATCAACAAGCAAAGAATCTACAAAACAACCTTGGTGGCTGTCTAGATACTTCTGCAAAGCCTCTTGAACTCACAGGTAGGGCTACTGGCAGGTGACTGGAGCACGGGTGTGTGATACAGGGTCAGGCCACTGATGGGTTTACATCTGGCAGTGATGTTGGGGGATGAAGCCTGCTGGGAGGAGGTGGGCTGCTGTGAGGGCAGCTTGGATATATGTATATATGCACACACAGGATCTTTCCTCCTTCCGTGAGCACTAGCTGCTTAATGCCCACTATGACATGAGCTCCTCCTCTGCCAGGCTGCCTGCCTTGGAGCCAGCCAGGACTGAAACCTCTATAAACTATGAGCCAATATAAACCTCTCCTCCTTAGAGTTGTAAGTGTTGGGTACTGCATCTCAGTGATGAGACAGAAACTAATATAGTGATTATACATAGAATGTGGATTGAACTCAAGGTCTTCACACTGAGCTACATCCCCAGCCCTTTTTGTTTTTAAGACAGTCTCGCTAAGTTGCCCAGGCTGGGCTTGAACTTGCAATCCTCTTGCCTCATGCTGCCAGAGTGTGGGATGTACAGGTGTGCATTACCATGGCTGGTTTAAAAAGATACTTGTTTTATTAAGTCCTACTGTCACTTAAACTTCTTCCTAAAAAAATTAACCCATTTATTAAATATTTATTCTGTCTGCTAGTAGCCTGATCGTATTGATGTAAATTCCTAAAACAGAATGAACATTATATCATATGAATAGAGTGCAGAAATTAAAACAGTGGATGACTAAAGCCTATCCAGAACATCCTAGCTGTCATATCTAAAATAAATAGGAGACTTAAGGAAGAAATGCCTACAATATGGGTGCTACTCAGTATTGCTATACTTAATATTCAGTAAAAGGCTAGTAATATGAACTGTAGCCCAGAAAAATGCACTTTTGGTTTTACAGTTTTATCTCTCACTGCTGCTATGAATTAAATTATTCATATAATGAAGAATGATTTTTCTTGGGCTTTTATTTACAACAAACATTAAACCCCAGGATTAATATCAGTCTATTAGTGCTCATTAAAGCTTGAGATACAAATCCCAGGGGAAATTTTTAGAAAAACCGTGCCTCGTGGTTAGAACTAGAAGGTAGTACAGCATGACTAAAAGTATCATAAATAAAAATATTTTGTAAGTTCAGCTTTTGCACAAGACTGCTATTTGTTCAGTTATCTTTCGAGTAGAATATGTGCCAAATCATTTCCAATGTCACACTTTCACACATAATTTATTATATCTTTAAGATATTTACCTTAAATGCTACTACATTTTTAGTTACATTTGTTAACACTATTAAGGATTTCTTCTCTCCAGATTCGGTACTTCCAAAATATAGTTCGTCTGCTGGACTAGATAAAAACAAACACATAAGGCATTTGTATTACTCAGAATAAATAATGCAATCACTAGCTCGAAAAAAATTATTTGGTTAATATATAATGCTCATTTGTATAAGGAGATTTCACTGAAAAAGAAGACTACAATTACCTAATACAATTTTGTATTTTAATCTTACTGATCCAATGCATGATATTTAAGAAGTCTAATGATTTTTCTCTAAGGGAAAAAGCAAAATAGGGAAGAATAGAAGACAGAATTAGGAAAATATTGAAATAATCTTATAATCAACACAATCTTAAATTGCGTTTATTTAACCCTTTGGAAGATTATGGATTATAATCAAAGCAAAAAAGATACCAGTGCTTCAACTTTCTCTAATTACAAATAGATCAGAATCAATCATATTTTTATATACCAATAGAGAAGAATGTAACTTAACTTAAAAAGAAAGATTAGGGATGTACTTAAATTACAGAATAATTTCTTACTATACAATGGCTTTCTAAGTGATAGAGGCAAAAAAGAAATGCAGAAATAAGTCTGGGGGAAGAACCAAAGGAAGAACTTGTCAAACAATAAAATCAGTGAGCCTCAAAATTCAAATTTTACTATCACTGGCCACTGTAATGACCATGACCCAAAATAAAAAAACACTCAAGCAAAATTTGTGTAGTTTCTTCACATTAGTCAAATGGTATTAGGTGCTTTAAACGATGGGAAGAATATTTTTAATGCAGTTTTTTGTTTTAATGAATTTTTTGGGTTTGTGATACAAAGTCCTCAGTTTGTATTGTCTGTGTAAGAGCAGCTCTGTGATCCTCTCAGGGGTACAGGCGGCGGGGACGGTTCTAAAATGCAGCCCCAGAAACTGTCCTGCTCAAGCCAGGTGCTCTTCCTTGCTGATATTCCAATCAAACCTTGACATCTGTATGCTAGGCTCTGTGCTTTTGACAGGCTTCCCTTAAAAACATGGAATGTGTAACTTGCAAACTAGAAGAAAAAATCTGGCACCTGCCTTGCAAGCGCAACAACCTGAGTTCGATCCTCGGTAAAAAACAAAACAACAAAACAAAAAACAAAAACAAAAAAACAAAAAAACAAAAAACAAACTCCAAAGGGGGAAAATAGCAAAGAAAAATATTGGAAACAAAAATGTGTCTCTCTTTCTTTCATACACAGACAGTGGAAATAAACCCAACTGTAAGTAACCAAAATATATGTAAACAAACTAATTAGACACAGAATTTTAAAGTTAAAAAAAAACTCCGCTGTACTGTTGATATAGGACATCTAAATAATAGTTATACAGGAAAGTTTCAAGTAAAGGGAGAAAAAAATGCTACATTATATCATCACTATTGAGGGTTGATAGAGCAATATTGACATAAGACTGAATAGATTTATCAACCAAAAGCATCACTGAAAGGGAAGTTTTTACATCATAGTAAAAAAAAACAATCACTAAATCTTCTGTTTTTCCAGTGCTGGAGATAAAACCCAGGACCTCACCTATACCAGACAAGTACTCTACCACTCAACTAGAGCCTCAAGTCCCCAATCCTAAATAATCTCCGATCATGTAACATAGCAACAGAAATGGAGATGTGCTGAAATTAGGTTTTAGACAGAAACCAATTTTTCCATTTTGACTTTTGATTTTAAAAGGACAAATCAATAAATGCTTCTTGTGGTGGCATTTCAGGTATCCCCCTACTTGTGTGAATATCAGTAATATGAGAAAAATATATCATTAAGATTTATTAATATATGAATAACCACTTTTATTATCTGATATGGGACGAGGGCCCTTTAAGCACTGTTATTAATAAAGATATTTAAATATCTACTATATCCAGAAACCAAGTGACTCTTCACATAACCCTCAATTTTTAATTTCCATTTCAAAGAGTACAGAACTTTTCATTTTGTAGTGCCCTCAAGGTGATCAAAATACATTTTAAGAGTATAGCTAATAAAATCTTATTACCTGATATGTAATAAGGACCCTTTAAATACACTCAATGGTTTCTTGAAAGCTTTCATCTTTGAATCAACTTTTTCATTTTCTTCTGCTTTGGAACTTGATTCAGTTGGGTTAACCTAAAGACAAAAAGGAAACAAACAAAAACACAACAGACAAAAGATAATGCCAGTTTAGTTTGACAATGATAGCTGGACAAAGTGTTAGGCCAAAAAGTAAACATTATTTGATTCACAAATTATAATCTTTAAAATAGGTTTACTATAGCTAAATGATACATTTAATATGTACTAACATGGCCATGAACATATATTTGGGAGACCCTTCTAAACAATGTACCATTAAAAATATAACATGGTCCTTCCCATAAGTCTTTACATTTGCACTAAATTATAACATTATCTATCAAGCCCTTGAAAACTTGTAAAAAGAGTAACAATGCAGTGTTTTTATAAAACAGATAGAGGCTGTGTGTAGTGGTATATGGTTACTTGGAAGGCCAAGGTGGGAGAATCCTAAGTTTGAGTGAGGCCAGTCTAGGTAACTTAAGAGACTCTGTCTCAAATTGAAGAGGAAAAAGAAAAAAAAAAAAAAAAAAAAAGGAAAACAAAGGGCTGGGGATGTAACTCAGTAGAGTGGTTTACCTAGCATTTGTGAGGCCCTGAATTCAATCCCTAGTACTACAGAAAAAGAAAAAAGGAATGATTTTAAATTAATCAGTTTCTGTTTTAGGCTAGACAAATAAAAATGTAAAATAATTCCTTCCTTTCATGTGCACTTTACCAATTTTATAGAAAGCATGGGCTCAGTTTTTTATACACTTAAAGTGGTGCTACTAATTAAGTCATCTCATCTTCCTTTTTACAAAGATATGGAAAGGCAGCAAGTTTAGCTAATTACACAAAATCACACAGCTAGCTAGTGGCAGTACTGAGACTAGACCACAGCTTTTCATTCAATTTGACTTTTGTTGTTGTTGTTGTTACTGGGGATCAAACTCGGGACTTCATGCTTGCCAGGCAGATGGCAGAACCATTGAGCCAAATCCCTGGCTCTCAATGTGACTTTTATTCATAAAATTACCTTTTTTGGAAGAGCTGTTTGTTCCTCATTAGTAACTGTCTCCAAGGTTTCTTTCCCATCACTTTCTACGTCTTCTCTACTCGATGTCTCATCCTCACTGGCTACTGGCCCGTTCTCACACAGTGGCGTCTGGAAGTCATCATCAACCAGGGGTGGGTAGCTATACTTGAAAGGATCCTAAGAGAAAAGAATTTTTTGTCAGCCTGCAAAGAGGTGTGTGGGGGGAGGATAAGTCTGTAATAGTAGATTTGAAATTTATTACTTTGGCCAAGAAAAGAGACTTAATCATGCAGTGAAATTTAAAATTCAGAAAGCATTTCAAAGCAGAAAGTGAAAGAGCAGTAAGTAGTGGGGCTATTCACAACTTATCTATCTAGAACAATCAAGTTAGATCTTAAATTTAGATCACTCTTTACACCACAAAGGATTTCAAAATATGTGTATGTTTGCGTGTCTTTTCAACCATAAAAAGCACTGGAACGAAACAGAAGAGAATTAAAAACAAAGAACAAACAAATCTTAAGTATGCAAGGATTTTCTACACAGCACAAAACCTAGAAAGGCACAAAAATACCAATAATGTGTTGGGGATGCTGCGCAGAGGTACAGCACTTGCCTGCCATGCATAAGACCCTGGATTCAATACCCAGCACTGCAAAACGAAACAAAAAAACTCAACCCACCAACCAACCAAAAAGCTAAAAAGAAGCATAAAGAAAGATTGTTTTCTTGTTTTTTAAAAGGTCACAACTAGAAAAATATGTACCATACCTAAAAGAAACAAATATAATTTTTATGAATACAAATAAATCAACAGGAAAAGGAGTAAGAATTCACCGGAAAAAGAGGTAAGAAAGTAGGGTACAGAGCTCAGGTAAAAAGAAGGAAAGATGCCTTGTAAATCATAAAAAAGGGTGTAATGTCATTTACAAAAAAAGAATAAAAATTAAAGACTATTTTTCATCTGAGACTGGCAAAGATTACAAAAATAAGAATATGTGGTTATTGGCAAAGATATATACATTTCAAGTGTTTTCACACTTTATTGCTACATGAGTACAATGACTTTGGAGGGAATTTGAAAACAGCTACCAAAATTAAAAATTAAGTATACCCATTGACCCAATGACTTTATTTATACACATATACTTGTACTTACATAGCAAAAGGTATTTACAAGATCATGGCAAAAGATAATAGACCAAGAAATGCTCCTTCAAAACAGGACTGATTATATTAAAAGATAATAGTCCTCCGATTTTGAATACTTCTCAAAATATATCACTGACAAAAGAAAGGTGGAAATACAATAATCCTTTCTCCATGTAGAAATAAAAATCACTTTTACTAAATGCTATTAAGATACAATAATTTTATGGGTAAAATGTTGAAAATGACAAATCAAAATCACTGCTGTGATTTTTCAGACACTACACTCAGTACAATAAACTACAAACTATGTGTAGTATCTGAAATGAAGAATTCAGTGGTGACTTGGTTCACAAACTTAATTCTCTCCATGATTTCAGCTCAAACTGAAATGGACAAGAACTGAATCAAATATGCCCGCAAGGTCAACACTGAATCTAGCCACTGAATTTGATTTGGTTCTTGTTCAACTCGGTTTGCGACCAGAATCATGGAAAGAATCAAGTTCATGAACTGGAGAACCACTATACTTAGTTTTTCTAGGTTAAAATGTAAAATATAAAGCCTGGAATAGGAGAACATCAAACTCCAAACAAAACATTTTGGTTCTAGTCTTTTCTTTTTTAAAAATTAATTTTATTGTTACATTTAATGTGAAATAAGTCTTTTCTAATCAAAGAAAAGAAACAGGAGGACATACCAAAACTCCAAAACTCTCTCTCTTTTTTTGGTACTGGGGATCGAACTCAGGAGCTTGCACTTGTAAGGCAGGTGGCTAGCTAAATCCCTGGCCCCAAAACTCTTGATCTTGATAGTCCTTGGTTCTCACTGAACATAACTTACCAGGCAGGCAGTATACAAAGTAGACTGTAGAATCAAGCCACTGAAATATTATGGAGTTAACTGAAAACATACGAAATCTATAAATTTTCCAATTTATAAAAAGGTCACTGTCTATCACAATAGGTTTTACTGTTATAACATATTAACAATTTAGCATGTACCCACTTATGCTCAACTGCTTATCTTTAAGTAGTAAAAATCAGTTTAAAAACAAACTTAAATGCTGAGGGTAGCATAGTGGTAGAGCACTTGCTTATCAGTATGTATGAGGTTCTCAGTTTGATTCCCTGCACTGTAAAAACAAAACAAACACTCCCCAATCTTGATAGTATATGCTTAATCATATCTCTTAAATTAAAAAGACTTGTTTAATAGAAAATTAAGAGAAAACTAAAGAGACTACAAAAAGAAATTCAGTACGTTATAGGTCATTTGACACTGGAATACTATGCAGCCACGAACAAACACAAGAAAGCTTACAACATATAGATTTGGAATGATATCTAAGACATGCTGTGAAGAAACAAAGCAAGATTAAGTTAAAAGATATAGGAAAAAGGAAGAATCATATACTTACTTGCTTATGTATGTCATACATTCCCCTGGAAATCAATATAAGAAATGCATCTAGGGAAGGGAAAGTGGTGATTGGGCTAAGAGTAGGAGGACTCATTTTACTAAAGACTTGTTTCTGAATACTCTCCTGAATAATGAATACCTTCAGTTTAGAACCACATAAACATATTATTCATTCAAAAATAAAAATAACTTTTAAACTTTAGTGAAACATGTCTGTTTTACTGCTTGGCACTTTAAAGTATATGTGATCTTTCTTTGGATGTTATGACACTGTTTTTCCTTTTTCCTTCAAAGAATCCAATCTTATGAACTGTTAGCTAGCATTATTTCATAAACACATTTCAAGGACTATACTTACAGTTCCACCCATGTGTGGGGGCAGGTATTCTACACTGACATACTCCTGGACTTCATTTTTACTTGTAAACTTCAACAAATTCACTGCTTCTGGGCCAAGCCAGGTTTTCACAATTTTGAAAGCAGCTGAAGAAAAACAGTGACATCATTAAAATTCTTTTCATTCTCTTTATCAATTACTTTATTGTACAAGCTAATCCAGGTCTTTCGGAGACTGTCCCTTACAGGTTTCAAAGGTTCCATGAAGATTAAATGACCCTGATGATCATTAGTAAACTTATCAGGGTTTTGATCTCTGAATACGTCCATCAATGATCTCAATTAAGATTTCTAGACCTTTGAATCAAACTGTCACGTGACCCAGGAAAGCGTTGTGCAATGGTGAAGAGCCAACTTACTTTATGGTTCTGATAAACACTCAATGGGAAAAGCCTTCCCAAAGGAGAAGTCAGGAAGAGAAGGGAGTAGCCCTCAGTATGGGTGTGAACCAGACCCAGATTTCCTTCCTACCTCTCATCTCTGCCTTTTTTCCAGGCCTTGTGTTTAATAACTGTGGGGAAATTACAGAAGCTACAAGAATAAATGGTTATCAGACATGGCTGTTTAGTAATTACAATCTTGTCCTGTCATGCCACTTCTTTCTTACACTTAATTTTTAAAACTTCATATCTAATGTGACACTCAAAAGCTGATTTTAGAGCAACTGAAAGTAGAATTCTGCATTAGATGTGCAAAAGTATCAATAGAATAAAACAGCAAATAAGAGCAGCTTGACAAACAAGTAGTAGTTCAGAAAAGTACATTTTTACTTTGGCGCACTGTGATTCAAGTTTTTTTAACATTTAAATTTTCAGTAATTTCAATTTTAAAAGCTTGTGAGTAGACAGGTTCGAAGCTTTCCTGCTGGAATTCAATCGTGCAAAATCTAATTTTTAAAATAGCTTTGAGATATAATTTACAAATGTTAATCGTGGGATTCAAAGATGCCCTTTATTAGGCTCAGCAAGTTCTCTGCTGTGTCATGAAGAATTAGCCTCACTCAAAGAGTGGTAAGTCCTTTGCTTCCCAGAGGTAACCTTCATGTCTGCTAGGACTGTATTTACCCAGGGCCCTGAATCATACTGGGTCAATATACTGAGGGTAGGAGTTGGCTATGGAGGAAAGACTGGTATATGACTTAGGTTGGGGCTTTGGGTAAAATGATACTAAAAGACCAGATGCAAATCAACCAGGAGGCTGTCAGTCATGCTCATGTAACACTTCTTGTACCTGTCTCTTATGTACTTTTAACATATAGGGCTACTATATTTTGTCAAATGCTTTTTTGGTGTCTACTGAGATGATTATGTAGTTTTCCCCCTTCATTTTATCTATATGGTAGTTTATATTGGTTTTCTTCTCTTTTTTTTTGGCTTCTTGAGACAGGGTCTCACTATGTAGTTCAGTCTGGCCTCGAACTCAGTGATACTCCTTCCTCAGCCTCCTGAGTGCTAGGATTATAGGTGTGTACTCCCAACCCCCTGCTTTCATATGTTAAAACAACTTTGCATTTCTTAGTAAATCCCACTTGGTTGTAGTATACAATCCTTTTTATATTCTGCTGGATTCAGTTTGCTAGTATTTTCTAAGGATTGGTGCATCTATATTTATAAGGGTTAAGATCCAGAAGTACACACTGCACTTTGTTTTTCCTGTGTTTGGTTTCAGGACTATATTTTCTTACAGAATTGGTTGGGAAATATTCCCTCCTTTTTTGTATTTTAGAATGGTTTACAAAGGATAGGGATTAATTTTTCTCCAAATAATTCATAGAATTTACCAGTGAAGCCATCTGAGCTAGAGCTCTTTGTGAGATACTGTCATTACTAACTCAATTTGGCTGCACTCTCATTTTGATTCTTTCTGACTCAGTGTCAATAGTTGGTGGATTCATAAGAATTTACACAGTTCATCGGTTACCTAACTTCTTGGCATACATTTGTTCATAGTACTTCCTTATAATCTTTTTTATTTCTTTAAGGACAGTACTGATGTTTGTTCTCTAATTCAACATTTTATTAATTTAAGTCTTTGTTTTTTATTAGTTTAGGTACATATTTGCCAACTATTAACTTTTGAAGAATCAAATTTTAGCTTTGTTGATTTTCTCTATTGCTTTCTATGTGACAACCGCCTTTTAAAAACACCAAGGACAACGCACAGAGAATAACTTTAATTTTATAATCACTCTGAAGTTGGTAAAGCATTTTTCAAAACTACCTCACCAAACAATATATTCTGACTGTCAAAAGGGCCATGTGAGTACAATGATTTGGGGTGAATACTATATTCATCCCATCTTCTTCCTTAATACTTGGAAGTCCATGAGAAAATCTAGCTAAGACCTGGGGGTCTATGACATACCCAATATGTGGGTTGACAAACTGTGGCTTCTCTTTATTGTTTACCTAAATGGCTGAATATCTTGAGGCTGTTTTTAGGAAACATTAATGGGTAACCCCAGAATCTGGGGGATAGAATATCAGCTCCATTTGCTTAGGAACAGCCTAAGACAATTCCTGCTCTGGCCTCTTAGGGGTGCACCAAAGTACAATACAAACATTTCTTTAAACAGCTATCGTAACTGGCCAAGAAAGAAAAAAGCAATTCAGACATTTTTGTTTTAGGAAAACATAAATAATATACTCACCATTCATTATCCAAGGCATATCAAAGATGACTATTTTTGCTGAAAGATGAAAAAAATTTAATTGCATGTGACTTATACCTTTACAATGTCACTTATACTTAGCCTAGAAAAACTGGTAACTTAAATGTATATAAAAACTGAGCTGGCTGACTAAGCCCTAATCTAGTGATGCGTGAGCGGTGGTACCAGGACTGAACTAACACCTCACAGTGTTGATGGGCCTAGCCCAGAAGAAGACTCTCGCGGGAATCAATAAAGCACTGTTACAGTTCTTTGGCAAAAAGCCTGTTCCTTTGTTCATTTATTACTTTTGTTGTTTACAAAAAGGTACAAAAGAAAATAGTTAAGTGGGTAAGCGGAGTCTTTGGATGTATATGTTACATCAGTGCTGATGGCAACGGAACTTCAAAAACATTTTCATGTCTAATTCATGGTTTCAATCATAATTTTCTAGAGATTTTACTGTTAAACCAATTGCATAATTGTCCTTTCCCCTTTTAATAAATTATATGATTAAGGAAAAATACTTTTACTTTTGAAAATATTATGAGTTCCAGGAAGTCAGTAATTCCAAACCATATATTAATATCATTTACATACTGAGTTGAAGACATTAACCAGTCCTATTAACAACTGTGAGAAAGAACAAGAACCCACAAAAGGGAGTTTTGATATCCAATTCATTCTTCTGTTACAGATTAATCAAAATGCAATTTCATTCTTCTCTGAGCAGAGAACCTTCTAGAGTGGTTATGTTAATGTAGTTAAGTAAACTACATACAAAAGAACACAAGGTATTAGGAAAGAGGAAGAATGGTGCTCTTAACATTCCAATCTTTAACAGAGATATGTTTAAGATATGACAGTTATATTTCATGGCAGATTTTGAGGAATAATCAATTTAAGATTCCACAGAATTCAGTGTTTGCAAAACATTATGTTGGCAGAATATATGCATAATCTGCAGTTAACTGAAATGAACAGCAGTGAATTCGTGATAATAAAGATCTATGAATTTATTAATCATTTTCTCAAAAGAATCTTGGATGTATTTTATAAAGTAATGATATTTATGTTATTTCTAAGTGACTCTTTACAAACTATTTTAGATAGCTTGACAAACAGGTAGATTATTTGAGTTTCATTTTGTTCACAAGAGGAACCAGCTAATAATACTCAGCAGTGATTCCCTATTAAAACTCTGATCAGCAAGTATCACTGAAACAGGGTACATGCCAGATACAGTAAAAACTCACAAGGAACAACAGATCCTACAGGGCCGGATCATTCTCTTTATCTAAGAACATTCACAAATACTCTCTCTTAAGTGATGAAAGTGAAGAGCTAGGGTGGCAATGACTCTCAACATCCATTATGCTTTTTGTCAGTTCCTCATCTCACATCAACAATAATATGAAAGCACACCAGAGTAAGATGATTTAGGGATTTACGCTTTGGTGTCACCTGAGTCATGAGTCCCAAAAGACCCTAACTGTGGTATTCACAGGGAGTATGCCCAGGCAGATCTGTGAATTTCCTATATATGTAATGTAGGCTGGTAGCTTGTTTTTTACAGGGGAAATCCAGAACATAAATCCAACAAATAAAAAAAAAATGAGTATATAAGGTTTAGCAGTTCTTCAGGTAATTGATGGAAGAGTTACAATTAAAAATGAACAAACATAGGGGCCAGGGATTTAACTCAGTGGCACCATGCCTGCCTCACAAATCGCAAGGTCCTGAGTTCGATTCCTGGTTCCGAAAGAAAAAAAAAATGAGCAAACTACAAATACATTCTAGTGAAGTTATTTTGTAACAGTTTTAAAATAGCAGCTAGTAATATACTGTACTTTATATAATAATACACTGTACTTTATATATCAATATTATGCAGTATATTTTATCAACATCGTTTATTCTTGCATGCAACAAGTTTCATATAATAAATGAATTTCTAAGTTGGAAGATCAGTAATTATGGGCTAATCTTATAAGTAAATATATGTTTGTATGTACCTGCCTTTATGTTATGGCCTTCTATATATACAGACTAGAAGTTAAACTCTAAAACTTAAAGGACAATAATTATTTATGAAAAAACTTCCTTTATCTAATGACACATTTAAAACTTAATGAGAAAACTATGTTTCAGCTATGCAATTCTATAATAATATAAGGCTCAACAATTCTCAGATATTATCTACAGTTTCAATACATTTTTATAAAGAAGTTACTTACAGAGGTATTTAGGGTAGTAAACCTTAAAGCAGTTGATGATAAAGCGTACAAAGTCCAAGTCCTAAAATAAAGATTAAATCTTTAAGAGTGTTCACATTAGAGGAGTTGAAATTGTACATTTCTGAAGGTGATAAATTATTAAATACAAATAAGACAATTATTAAATTGTTAAAAAATAAGCTCATATACAAATGCCTGTATTCTAAGGATTAATATAATACATTATTACTCTATAATATTCAGTCCTAAAATTCAGAAGAAATGAGATTCTTAGCCATGTTTTAAAATTATTCATATTACCTCAAACTAGTTACACATCTCAGGCTGGTAAGGTTAACAGGATGTGGATTTAAAAGCAATCCCTACAGAAGAATTCCAAAAATCTATTGAACTAACACATTATCGAAGGAAGTATGCAGAGTTTAAAACCTGACTACTTGGAATAATAATATGTGTAAACTCTAGTACAATATTTTCTTCCTAAACCTAAGTTTTAGACCTGAAAAATATAGCTTCAATAAAATATACAAGTTAATCTTATCACACTGATCTGCTATATTTACTTTTCTCCTGATCACACTGACCTGTTGAATCTACTTTACTTCTCGCTTCTTTCCCTTTATTTAGGGATCTCAGATCAGATCTTTAGCTATAGTCAAGGTTGTTCACTGAGTGTAATTTCTAGGTGAGTTTATAAACAGTTACCTGGCTAGTTCTAATGCTTTGAGTACAGCAACAGGAAATTAGAGGTCATTAGGGATATCATTCATATTTCACTTTGTAGTACTCTATCGCCATAGGCTGGCTGTCTTACTAATCTGGATTGGACACCTTATAAAGGCTGCTGGACAAAAGACATACCCAGGCAAAGGAAAATGTCACACTTAACTGAAAGGCAGGTTGCTCTAGAGATGAGCATTTATAAAATCAGCCCTGACATCTAAGTTACAGCAGCTTTAATTGTAGCAAACTGAGTGTCCTTACCTGTCTTAAGGACTTATTATTGGTAAAATCTTAGTGTATAATAATACCATATAAATTATTATATCCACTGTGCACAGTTCCACAATTGGTAGTTAAGTAAGAGTTAAAGAAAATAGCTGATAAGAATTAGTAACATCCTTGCTCATCAAATCCCGAGTAACTGCTAATTCAAGTGGACTTGGTAGGATGCAGCTGGTTATATCTATCAGTGGGACCTTTATTAAATAGCTCCTTGAAACCTATTGCTCTATATTCTAAGAGTGATTTTGGTTTTGAATGTGTATTAGTCATTACCTTGTAAAATATCCGTCCTTTGAGAACTCATGTAAGATTTTTCTTGTGGTTCAACCACTAGAAATGGATACTTCTCCTAAAAACACTGGTTTGTTTGTTTGTTTATTTATTTATTTATTGGTACCGGGGATTGAACTCAGGACCCTGAGCTTGTGAAGCAGGTGGCAGCACCATCGAGCCAAATCCCTGGCCCAAAACACTGGTTTTAAAATAGGGCCACTAAGTAATTTGAAATGATTCAATTTTTTCATGCAGGCAGCTGTAACTGGTGGCTAAACTGGTAGCCTACTCTAACAAATTATTTGCTTATATTTTGCCTTGTAATACTCTCTCTCTCTCTCTCTCTCTCTCTCTCTACAGCACATTTTGACATGCATATGGCGCTGGTTAGTGTTAAAAATGTATTCAACTGGAGAGATAGCACAATCTATCAAGCAGACTCTCTGAGAATGCTGATAAGTAAGTCCTCACTAATATCAATTCGATAGGCTCACCAAGTTCATGCTATTTTAGTATGTTGGTGGTCATTTTAGCAATATTTTTGTTCTTTTCTAGTTCAAGAA
>NW_022900951.1:11202327-11279280 GCF_012274545.1 Fukomys damarensis | reverse complement strand
ATATATACACACACACACACAATCTCAGTAAGATTCAAGTAAGTTAAAACATAATAATTACTAAAATATTTAGTAATGAAAATAGTTCATTTACTTATTAAAGTTAATGAGACAGCACAACAGCCTGAAAAAGTCAGACAGCCCAAGTCAATTTTCTACCCCTATAATTGGTAACAGAAAACACTAGCATTTGTTTTTCATTATTGTGTGGTAATAAATAAGAAGGTATAATACCCAAAGAATAAGAGAATTATGACTTACATCTATGGAGTATTTACTCATCTAGGTAATTTGATTAAATTTTGAACATAAAATGATTTATTCTATTATTTAAAACCCATTCACTAGGCTGGAAAATTCCATGACACTGGAGTCTTAAAAAGAGAAATGGAAACATGAAAATAAAAAAAAAAATCTGTGGATCCACTACCCCCCCGCAATAGTTCTTTTTAGACTTTTTATTTAAGTCTAATGTTTCTGTTTGGGGGGAGGGGCTAGGAATCACTATATTATAGTATTAAAGCCTTTTTCATTAAAAGTATTCTCTAATATTCCCACAAATTCTTTACAAACATTTTCAACATATATTCCATCAATTAGATATACTATAATTTAGCATTTCATCATATAGGACATTTGTTTATCCCAATTTTTTCACTATTTTAAATGACATTCTGAAAAACATTTTTATTTATTTATTTTATTTTTTGGTACCGGGGATCGAACTTGGGACCTTGAGCTTAAGAAGCAGGCAGCAGAACCACTGAGCTAAATCCCCGACCCTAACATTTTTATATAAAATGCATTTTCATCTTCAGAATTATTTCTTTAGAATAGATTTTCAAAAGTTGGTTAATAAGAAAACAGGATGAAAACAAACACTTTAGCCGGGTGTAGTGGCGCACGCCTGTAATCCCAGTACTCGGGAGGCTGAGGCAGGAGGATAACTGTGAGTTCGAGACCAGCCTGGGCTACAGAGTGAGTTCCAGGTCAGTCTCAACTACATAGTGAGATCCTGTCTCAAAAAACCAAAAACAAAAAAACAAAAAAACAAAAAACAAACACTTTAAGGTTCTTAACATACTGTTCCTAATGGATTTCCAAGAAGATTTCAACAGACCTCTGAGTAGGTTTACAAATGCTACCTCACTGCTACCAGAATCAGCCATGCTTTAAACATGAAGTATCAACAGTTAGAAAAAAGTGTGCCAACTGACCTCAGTTGCTGCTGAAGGGTTTGTAGTTACTATTAAGGAACAAAGAGCCCAAACTAAAGACTGGTTGGTTTAACCCTTTTTTTTCTTTTTGAGATGGCATCTCTCTGTGTTGCCCAGGCTGGCCTGGAACTCTTGGCCTCAAGTGATCCTCCTGCCTGAGCGTCCCAGGTAGCTGAGACTAGATGTGGCTCGACATGCACATATTTATTGATTGACTGGTTGATTGATTGAGACAGGGTCTTACAATGTAGTTCAAGCTGAGCTCAAATTCCCAGTGATCCTTCTGTCTCAGACTCCTGAGTGCTGGGATCATAGGCATGTGCCATCATGCCCCACGATTGACCCAGGTTTTTCAGGTTGGCAAGATCACCTAAAGAAAACAAGTACCCAAAGCCAGCCAAATCAAACACATAGAAAACAAATCCAAATAAACAAAGTTACCTGGCAGAATCACAAAGTGCCGTATATGCAAATGTAAACATCTTACAATTGTAAAACCTGGTATAAATGTAATGTTAACAAAATCATATATGACTCCACTTGATATTTACTGAGTGTGTTCCTCTATGCCAGGCATGGGGGTGCGTATAAGCCTTGGTAGAAAACTTCACTATTACAACTCATGCCCTCCCAGGCTTGGCATCCTGCCTCTCCATCTTGCATATCAGACAAGGAATACTTGTAGGAAAACTAACATGAATGAAAAGTACTGAAGCAAATCTAATTGTCTGCAAACCCAATTCCATGTTTGACTTCACTTATAAAACAAAAAAAAACTACAAATCCCAAACATAAATTAGTTAGCTTCATTTTACGACAATATTTGGTTGGCAAGGAGGACAAAAGAGAGGGAGGAAGCCAGGATAAAAGAAGATTTAGAGGTAATAAAAAATGCTTACTATGCTATTTAGTCCAGTTTCAGACAAGTCAAACATCACTGTGATAGGTTTCCCATTTTCTCTCTTAGCGTAATGTTCCAACCAAAATGCTATAAGCTTCTTTTTGTCCATTATCGTTTTCTGGTCTTTTATGTGATACTTCACCCTGATCCAGACTTTAAATAGAACACAAAATAAAAATAAGGACAAGATTTACAGCATTTTAGTATTATTATACATATATAGGCCTTCCCTTGACATGTTTCTTCATTTATAATTCATTTTGTTTCTCAGATTAAAAATATCTTTCTTTTAAATGCATTTGGGACCTTTAAAGAGTAACAGAGAGGTAAACTAGTATTCTTTCCCTTAGGAAATAAACAAACCTCATTTTTAAGTAAGGGGAAAAAGAAAATGCAGGGGAGCAAACACTATTTGGTAATAACCTAAAAGTGCTCTTCAGTGTGCTTAAAAAGGGAGCCAATGGTTCTGTCAAACACTAAAAGAAATGGTCATCCCAGAGGAAAGGCACTGACAGGTGTGATGGAGGCTGTGCAAGTGAGTAGAGCATGGCAAACCCTTCGGGTGGTGGCAGTTGAGACAAAATGTGATGCGTGGGGAAAGAAGAACTTTGAGTGAAATGCTAGGGCATTTTGATTTTCCTAATTCAAAACACCTCTTGGACAGTTAGAGGGAGAGTGGAGTGGTAGAGGCAGGGAATGCAACCTAACAGGCTACAGTATGGGAAGGGACTGAGAACCAGGGAGTGGTAACTTAGGCCCAGACCTGAAAAAGTGGCTTCTAGCGATGGAAAAGGGGCCAACTTGAATCTAGATTAGAGGAAGAGGCAATAAATGGGTTTGAGATTGGCAATTCACAAAGAGGGCAGGTGGTAAGATGTGGAAGGTCAGTTGTGGGTATTATGGAAGGTGGCTGAAACACAGCCAAGTGACACCAGTTGGTGGGCACTTGGATCTGTACATGCGGCCTGGGAACTGCGCAAGATCCCCACTGTGTGTGGGGAGAGGGCTGAATCTGCCAATGTGCTTGAGATGACCCAGCGAGACAGCATCAGCTGGAAGGTGAAAAAGGCCAAGAAAGGAATGAAGCCTGGGAAACATGGTTTTGGGGAGGTGGCACAAAATCTATGAAAAAAGATTAAAGGGGAAGAAGCAGCGATAAAAAGAACATACAAAGGGAATATCATTAAAACAAAACCCAGCTCACAAGCTACAGCAAAAGCAAGCAAGATGAGCACAGGATGTCTGTTCAGTCCAGGCCTCAGAAGTGCTCACCAAGGCCCAGCCTTGGAACGAAAGAAAGCAAGCTAGATTCAGGCCAAGTGGGAAAGAAGGACAACAAAGGAGTCACTTGAACAATGGAAATGACTGTTACTATTCCTCTTGTTATTACACTCCTTTCAGAAAAAGCTAAGGGGAGATTATGGGAGACATGAATGAAGTCCATTTAGCAACCTTTTGTGATTTCCATAAAAATACTGGGTCAAATGTTAACACTATGTATAGTTAAATTAGAAAGAAGACAATGACTCTAAATCAAATTATTTTGGCTCTGTTACAGGATGCAGCATTTACTTTTATCATCTACTTTATTATAATGCAAACAGTGTGCACAACTACTAGTATCTGACACTTGGTAAAGATGGTGCTAATGATCCTTACTGCATGAGACTCGCCATATGTTACATGTGGAGAAAGTTCTGCTTATTATTAATTCAACTGAGACAGATACATCTAAAAATCTTGAAAAGCCAGTGCATAAATTAAATATACTTACACAATTTGTTTCCTTCTCTGTCATAACCGTGGAGGTAAATACCACCAACTTCTAATAACCATCTGGGAATGGAGGATTCAGTAAGGTCTAAAAAGTGATAAACTTTCATTAGTAATTATAATTTAGGTTCCTAAAAATGTAAAGGTAATGTTATGTAGTAGTTGTGAAATAAAGAAAAGATATAACTTATTCAAACATCTGACAAGAACTCTGGCAATTAAAAAAAGGAAACAAGCTAAGGACAAGCAGGTGACAAGAAAAAAGTTCATTTCCTTTGACATGTCAGCTGTTTTTTATATGGCTACATTTCCACATTCTGCTTATGTCTCACATAATAATTTAACTTGTGAATTACTGTATCACTATTAGACAATTTCAGCACATAGTAAGGTCTCAGGATGTATCTCAGTAGCAGAGTACGTCCTGAGCATACATGAAGCTCTGGGTGAAAAAAAACAAAAACAAAAACATGCTGTTAAATAGTAACACAGTCTCAGAATTAATGAAACAAATTACTTCAGTTTTCCTAGTAAAATGGTATTTTTATGCAAAGTTTGGTATCCAATAGACTCTAATGTACATTATAACTATGGGGCAGGTGCAAAATAAGAAAAATGCAAGACCGTATAGCAGGAGGAACAGAGGTACTATTTCAATCTCTGGGGAGGTTGAGGACCAATGGGGCAAGGCAGCAAACATCAAAGCTTTTGTTTCCTTCACTCCATGAACCTGCAAAGATTCTCTTTCCATACCCCACCCCATCATATCTCTGTTCTTGGCAACCAGAAACTATCAATTCTACGTGAGAACACAAGTACTGTTTAGCTGAAAGGTTTATTCTGTACTTCAATGACTTAAAAATATCACATTTATACTTTTTTGCTTGATTAATAAGTGCTTTAGTTTTTGCTGAAATTACCTATAGGTTTTATACTTCTAATCACCTCATTTCTTAGATACTCTCTTCCTCAAGGATTCCTTGTACAAGTAGAACGACTGCAGAAAGTATCTACTCTAGATTTATTTGTTGACTGTTTATGTTAGGTCTTCAGACTCGGTCACTCCAGAGTGAGGAATCTTCTTTATAGCTAATTGAAATTGGTAGTTATGCTGGTTACTTCTTATTAAATCTTTAAGAAGGGAATTCTTCATATATTTGAATATCATTTTAAAACTCCCTCCAAGATTTAAAACTCTCATTTTAGGGAGAAATTTCCAATCTAATAGTGGATCTAAAACTTGTGAAGTTCAAGAGATGGCTGCAATAAACACCTTAGGGATAATAAGCTTGCTTTTCTGGGATCCCCATCCACTTAGCAATTCTACATGGAATACTCATAAACACAAGGAACTCGAGGGACAGGGAAATACATGGGCAACAACTCAGAAAACCAGTGTCTCCTTATTTCTAGAGGCAGTAGAGAAGATACTGTCTTTCTTTTGTTTAATGGTATTCAACTAAACACAGATTAGGGGACTACAGTTGAGGGTGATTCTGCTCCCTGTTAGTTTGATTTCCTAATGAATCATCCTTCTTTTGTAAGATTTTTTTCACAAGCTTTTCCTCTGAAAGTATTATCAGATCTTTATAAATACCTATATTCTGGTGTTTATGACTGCTAGCAGTATGATAAACACAAAATAGTAACACTCATGTAGTTGACACCTTATCAAAGTTAAATTGAACAGCTTACCGTGGACAGAAAATTCTTTTCTCCACTGAAAACTCTCATCAATCATCTTCAGTGTATCATCCACAACATTATGTCTCCAATGTAAGTAACTTTCAACCCAGTTATCATCTTGTTGTAGCCTTTCAACATCTCGTGGATCATACTTATCTGACTTATCTAGGGAAAAACAGCAATAATCATTCAAATCAGATTAATTCTGCAATGAAAAATAATAAACACTAATGCCAAAGGAGAAGAAAGACCAGGGGCAGAGCTAAGCTTTGTTTTTCCTTTTGAGACACTGTCTTGGCTGGCCTTGAACTCACCTCAAACTTGCGGCAATCCTCCTGGCTCCGTTTCTCGAGAGCTGGGATTATAGGTATGCACAGCCATAGCCAGCTCTAAAGCCAAGCTTTTTGAGGCTAGACACAGGAACATAATTCAGATGAAAATGCAATTTAACACATTCACGACAGGGCCATAATTCATGTCTCACTGCCAGATGGGTGATACATGCATGCTGTCCCACTGGGCAGCTTTTTACTAATTGTAGTTGTAAAACCAATGACAAGAGTGATTAGAACTGTTTGTACCATCAGTGGTACAAGCCATCCAATGGGACAGTCATGCATGTCACCAGTGATTCAAGCTGCTGAGAATGTTTTAAATGTTTCATAAAATTTCTAAATGAGAGAAGAACAAAGTTATGTAAAGACTACAGACTAAGGCTGAGGCAGGAGGACCACTTGATCTAATGAGTTTGAGACCAGCTTGGCCACACAGTGAGACTTTGTATCAAAACAAACAACCCTAAAAATATGATCATAATAAAATATTAGGCATAATTCTCTAAAATTACAACCAACATCTGAGATCAATTTTATGAACTTGAAATCCTTAAGATAGTTGACCGAAAATAATTTTTATAAAGAAATGACCTAGTTATTTTAAAGACAGTTGCTTTGTTTCATAAAAAACTAATCACATATGCAACATCATGGCATTTACTATTTTCAGACTGTGAGGCCAACATTTCAAATAATTTATTGAGATAATTCTTCCCCCCCCCCCAGTATCGATAATCAAACTCAGGACCTTGCACTTGCCAGGCAGGCACGGCACCACTGAGCTACATCCCTAGCCCTTGGGATAATTATTTTCAAAACCAGTTAATTCTCATCATCTGCCAACACACATATTATGCTTTTCTTAACCTCTGTATCAGATACAACTCCTTGCCTGAGCTTCTTGTAACTGAACTCTCCTTGTCTCTGTATCATTACCTGCACACATTCTGCAACACTCCTTTCAGCTGCTTCAACTTCCATGAAATTCTCTCTGTACCCTCTGTCAATAGCAACAGGACTTGAACCAAGCCTCTCTCAAGGCACTTACAGTTCTGAACTTGAATTAGAGTTACTGGCATGCATGCCATCTTTTCCAAATAGGCAGTAAAAAAGGCCCAGAGCCTATATGTCCTAAGAATCTTTGGAAGCAGATAAGAGCAACATCAATGAAAAGGCCTTCTTCAGTAAACATTTGTCAACATAATGTATTTTATCCATGTTTTTCTTGTTCAGTTATCTTTCCCAGGGGCCCAAGCAAAACCTCAGGAAAATTCTCTGGCTTCATTTCCTCTTCTTTCACATCTAGTCAGCTGCCGAGTTTTATAGATTCTACCTCTCTCGATTTGCACTGCCTTTATTTCAGGGCCCCAGAAATAATGCCCCATTTCCCCGAAAATAAGACCTAACTGGAAAATAATCAGCCTTGAAAACTAGAGATCAAACTACCGGCCCCAATCAGCATATTCTTGCCTTACCTGCCTTACAGAGCAGCCACCAAACAAGATAACAGTGATGGCAGGTAAAGCAAGGATATGCTGATTAGGGCTGGCATTTTTGATTTCTGGTTTTCAAGGCTGATTATTTTCTGCTTAGGTCTTATTTTCAGGGAAACAAGGGCTAAAAGGGCAGGGAAATATTCTGCAAAATACTGTACCTCAGTCTGCAAAACAATGGTTTACTTATCAGTCATTTTTTCAAACAAATACAGTGGTTATTAAAAAAAGTAATATAGCTGGCAACTCAAAGGTATCATGCAGAGTGTTTTATATGCACTTCCCCAATTTTCTCACACAAGATTAAAACGACATGTATCAAGGGCAAAGTAAAATTTACTGTATTATCATATGAGAATAGTTTTGACCTCCAGGCTTCTGAAAACCTTAGGCAGCCTCTATGTCCCAGACCACTGAAAACTACTTATAATAATATTTGGCAAGTGATAAAATCTCAGTAATCAGCCATAATAAGAAAAACAAAACAGTACTGTTACCATTAGTAATACTATCAGAAGGGATAGCATAAACAAGATAGCACCCTTTACTAACAAATTTAAAGCCCAGTGGTCTTTGATAGCTTTCAAGGAAGTAGGTCTGTGAAATTAGAAGCTTCCACTAATATTAAAGTGATTATTTATTGCTGTTAATAGACATGTTTTCACACATGAAATGCTGATTTTTAACCATTTAGTTCTGGACAAAAATAGAAATGAAAACTGGGAGGTGGGGGGAGAAGGTGACTGAAGAGGGTACCATATGGGGCTTGGGAGAAAGGCAGGAGAAAAATGAAGGTAGAAGGTGGCAGAAGACAAGGTAATGGAAAAGAGGGGTAAAGGCAAGACAGGGAGGGAGAATAAGACAGAGAAAGAGAAAGGCAAGGGAGGCAAAGGCAGACAGAAGATACATAAAGAAAACAGCATTCAAGTTAAGAAACCTGACCCAGGGGCCAGAAACAAGGCCAAGAGGGAATAACTAACTGTGCTTATGACAACATCTGTTGTGTTCAAACACAGCACTCAGACAACTGAGCCCTTACGTGACTGGGCATTTTCAGTAAATCTATCAATCCTTTGGTGAGTCCAGATGGATTGGAATGGGTCTCCTCCAGTGGGGCCTATAAGAGGGTGGTTAGGTCATGAGGGCTTCTCTCTTAATGGGAGGAAGGCTCTCATAAAAGAGGTTTTGTACTCTAGAAGCTGAGGGGAATGGGAGCATCTGGACCACTTCTCAAAAAACAAACAACAAGTAAACAAACAAAAAAGCTTCACACAGTGTTAGCTAGATTGCCGCACTGCTTTCTACCATGTGAGGGGCTCAGGGAGAGGGTGATCAGAAGACAATGCTGGCCTCCTGATCTGGGACTTCCCAGCCTCCAAAATGCAGAGAAAACAAACCCCGCTCTTTAGAAATTAGCCAGTCTTGGTTTATCCTGGCACAAAACAGACTATGACAAGTTGTTACAGGAAGTAACTAAAGATGTATGCTTAAAAGATATCTGAAGATATAAAGGCACATGACTCCATACACATACCTAGGATATCATTTTGAAAGACTGTTAAAGTGCAGATGAAAGGTTGTTTTCTACACAGATATATTCTCATAATACTTTGTCTTTATTACTTTCACCTTGCTATGGACTAGTAAAAACATAAACAATATAACTATGAGTATACCACACCTCTGGTTCATGGACCCCTTTCATTTTAAATATTTGTTCTTATGCAAATTTTTCTGTTGATTGGCCTTATATTTATGCAGGCATAATCATCACCAAATAAACTCTAGAATCCATAATTTGGCAGAGAAAGAAGTACACATACATGGCTATGGCAACTGACCCCTAGGAACAGACAGAACTAAATGTTCCGGGTTAAAGATTATTTCTTTTTTCTCAGCTTTTCATCTCTCTTCTACACAACACACTTAAAAAAAAAAAGCTGTGTTACAAGATAAACATGTCTACCCCACATTCAGGATATGGGGTAGAGTGAGGGAATTAGAAGAGCCATGCTGCCATGTAGAGGCAGACTGAGAAAGAGTCTCTGGGCGTTTCTTCTCTGTAAAATGAAGATTAGAACTGCCTACCCATAGTCTTTGGAAGATCAAGAATATTGAAAACTTTAAATACTATTTAAATGGATTTCTATTAATATAAAGTAGAATGTCAACTATGAAAGAAAGATTAAATTCAAATTTACTTATAGTTAACTAGTTAAGAAAATCTTGGAAGTTGATTTTAGTTATTATAAATGTGCCTAAATTTCAGATGAATAGTGAAAAAATAAAAACAAATTCTGATATTCAAAATTAGAGAACAATTTTTTCCCAAATACTGGTGACAGAACCGAGGGCCTTACCCAAAGCTACATCCCCAGCTCTTTGTTTAAGTTCTGATCCACCTGTCTCAGTGTCCTGAGTACCTGGGATTACAGGTGTGTGCCATTGTGCCTGGCTAAATAACAGTTACTGACTGGGCATCATAATGTTCAAAAACAGTAATCATACAACTCTAGGTCATTATAGGACTCTAAAATATCTGATTACTTATTCTCCCACGACTCTGAGCATGGATCCACTGAGTGCTAACAGGGCCTGGGAAGAGCACTTATATTAGGTGGATTATTTCTATTGGCTGGACTGTGTAATTATCAACAATGGAAGTGATCCAGCCAAAATTATAATAATATATTTTCTTAGGGGCATCCTCGGACAGTTGGCTACAACCTATCTTAAATTTTTACTTTGCTGTGAAACCATCCGTAAGACCAAGTGAGGGATCATGATGGAATTAAGCTGCTGGCCTACAGTGCTGATTCTCAAACCTCAGTATGTCTCAGAACCACTAGGAAGAGCCTGATAAAACAGAGATTACTAGATTTCATCCCTAGAGTGTCTAATCCAAGGTGGGATGCATGAAGTGGCATATATAACAAGTTCCTACATGATGCTGATGCTGGTGGTACAGAGACCACAATTTAAGAATCATTGGTCTACTGAAAGGCTGGCAATATATTTTTTTTGGTATAGGACAAGATGGTAAATATCTGAAAATATTAGGCCCTGAGGGCCACAGAGCTCCTCTGTTGCTGGGACTTCCTTGGGAGTTTGTATGCTTAACCTCTTAAAAATACAAAAAAAAAATTCTAAGTTGGAGGACTGTACAAAAGCAGGATTTTGCTGGTCTAATGTAGAGAAGAGGGGTGCTTTCTGTTTCAGTTGCTATTTTTCAAGAGCTAGATTCTGTATCAGTCCTAAGCAAGAAAGGCTCAACAGGCTTTCCCCACTCATTGGCCAGTTATCTGGGCTAAGGAGGTGTAAAAGACTTGGCCTATTGTTGCATATTGTGGATTCTACTTCAGTCTCTGGTGTGAACACACTATCTACCATCTTCTGTTTGGCTCTTCTGGGTTAAACGGGAGAACAGGAGGCCAGTTGCAACAGAAGCAGTACAGTAACAATGCTCTTGAGAACAGTTATTTTAAGGGAATAGCTCTTCAGATCACACCCATAATGCCAAGGCCACTGCCAGATGTGAGGGACAGCATGTGGGGATATGACTGATGGCTGCTGTCTCTTCTCTAAGCTCTAGGTCCTGTTCTTTGAAAAGTTACCTGCCCATCCAACCTAACCCCCACCCACAACATATAGCAGATGTAAATTACATCTTTGTTACTGAATGATTAGCCCCATGTAAGTTTGTCCCTAGTAGCACTTGAGTTCCTTAAAGGTCCATATTTTCAATAAGGGATTGTTTTTTTCTCTCACTTTTTGAAAAGTTAAAAAGTTACAGGACAGAAAATATTCTATCAAATACCCATGCAGTGGAGACCCAAAACTAGAGATTTTTTGAATAATAAAAGGATAAGAATGTTACAAATGAACTGAAATTCCCCTTAATCTTTCCATGAAAGCCTTATTTTTTTTTGTTGTATTGTTAAACTGTTGCTCTCATAAGCCTATGACATCACTGCCAAAGCTTGAAAGGTATCCTGTATTTTCCTTGTTATTTTTCTGTTTTTGTTTTTTTGGGACAGGGTCTTGCTATGCAGTTCAGGCTGGCTTCCTGACTGTTGTTGGGATTACACCAGTATTCCACAATATCTAGCTTCCTTGAAATACTGATAAATAAATTACCCTATATAATTGAGACTTAGAGAAATTTGTTAAAGTATCATGTATACCATAAATATATATAGTTATTTTACAATTTGAAAATTAATTAACTAATAAATAAATACATTGCAGAAGGGAAACAGATGCAAGGAGCAATGGAAAGCAAAGAAATAGGTAAGCAAAGTAGTGAAGAAAAAAATCAAAATTAATAATAGGAATAAGGGAAATTTAAAGTAAAACATTACAAGAACTTGTTTAATATGAAGGTAGAGTATTAACTTTAGATTTTGTTGTTTTAAATGTGAATATTTAAGCATAACTAGTGAAAGAATGAAAGAGGGAATGAATAAAAAATTATCTATATCAAGAAGCGGGAAATAAAAAAGCATCATATCCAGGCACAGTGGCATATGCTTATGAGCCCAGTACCCAAGGAACTCTGGAAGACTTCAACAAATTTAAGCCCAGCCTGGACTGTGTAGCAAGACCCTGTATCAAAAAAAAATCATAACTAGGAAACACATAGGAAGACAGCAGATATAATTCAAATTTTATCAATAGCTACTACAAATATAAGTAAATTATATGTATTAACTATCAGATTATATTTTGAAAATATTAATGTATGTGCCCTACAAGAGATTAATTTAAAATAAATTAATGTAGACAGGTTGAAAATAAAGGGAGAGAGAGAAGATGGGGCTACAGTCCAATAGTACAGCATTTCCTTAGTATGCATGAGGCCCTGGGTTTGACCCCAAGCACCACTAAAAGGGAGAAACAAGTGCTGGAAAAATGTATACAAAAAAAAAAAAACACTAACCAGAAATAATCTTGTGTTAGTAGTACTTTCATTAGACCAAGTATTTTTTAGAATGAAAATCTTTACTACATTTCAAAAGGACTACTATTATTCATAGAAGGAACAGTGAAAAGGTGTAACAATTAGGAACTCACAATATAAAAACCTATCTAACAATATATATAAAGCAAAAGCTCCCAGAATTATAAAGGAAACTCAAGAAATCCAGAAACAAGTTTGAATGATTCTAATAAACCTCTTTCAGAAATAGAATAAGCAAGCAAAAAATTCTTCAAGGTTTTAGAAGATACTGAAACAAACGATACTGTATAGACACATAAACCTGTGTATATGCATAATTTTCCTACTCCACAAATATAAACTACATATTTTTTTAATATATATCTGTGCTTTTTGAGCTTTGCAAATTTTTACTGCATAATAATTCATAAAAGAAGTCTCAGGAAATGTCAGAGAAACTAGATCATACAGACCAGGTTTCGCACCATCAAGAAACTATATTTATAAGACACAATAAACAAGTGCTTAAACCCTAATTTTAGGAAACAAAGCACACTCCTCTAAATAATCTGTAGATTAATAATTTTCTAACACTGTATAATTTTTACATCTGCTAAGTAGTCTGTGGTTTCATGAAGCCACCACGATGGAAATTACAATATAGTGAAGGCTTAGTATATCTTCTAAAAACATGCTACAAGAGTCATGAAACTTTAGAATAAGTCCAATAAAGTCAAGAAAAAGATGATGGTACTTTCTTTATCTGAATTATTTTATTTAACACTATGTTCTCAAGTTCCTTCTATTTTCTACAAATGATAGGATTTCATTTTTTATGGAGGAATAATATTCCACTGTTTATTTTTTCACATTTTCATTATCCATCTGTCTTGAATGGGCTTCTAGGTTGTTCCCAGAGCTTGGTTATTGTGAACTTAGCTGCTATAAACATGAATATGTATGTATCAACAAAGTATAACGTGTTTAACTCTTTCAGGAATATATCTAGGAGCCAAAGCTGGGTCAAATGGTATTTCTACTTTTAGTTTTTTGAGGAATTCTCATACTGATTGCCAAAGTGGTCATACTGGTTTACATTCCCACCAGCAATGTAGAAGAGTTTCTTTATCCCCACATCCTCACTACCATTTGTTGTTTTTTGTGTTCCCGATGATAGCCAGTTTTGACTGGGGTTAAGATGAAATCTCATAGTTGTTTTGATTTGCATCATCCTAACGGCTAAGGACAATGGTGTTTTTTTCATGTACTTACTAGCTATCTGTGCTTTTTTTGAGATGCGTTTATTCAGTTCATTTGTTCATTTTTTTTTTTATTGAGCCATATGTATTGGGGTTTTTTTTTGTTCTTTTCTTTTAAAGGCTTTCTTCTTGGGGATAAGCATAACTCAGATATGAAGATTAATTTATGACAACCCACCATATTTCAACCCAAAACAGAACTAGGTACTGTAGATATAATGATAAATAAATCCTGAGCTGTTTCTTTGGATGGTTCTAAATGTAGACAATTATGACAAGTACTCAACAGTAGTTATATTTAAATGTCCACTCTCCAGAGAGAGAGTGGGGTAGATAAGGGCAATCTGTTAAATGCACCTTTTACCTTTTTCTTCCATTTACTACTGATACTCCTATATATGAAATTTTCTTTTCTTGCTTAGGGTATTAAGTTTCATAGTTCTGTAATCATTTTGCCTCTTTCAGCCCCATAAAATGAAGGTATTCTGCAAAATGAATTGCTTACTTCAAGAAAAAATCTGAAATGAAACAAAATAAAACAAAGAGAAACAACTAAGGAAAAAAACACATAATTTCAAAACTCAAGAGAGTTTTTTATACTAGATCCCACCAGTGTAATTATGTTAGATGAAACGATGATTCCAGATATAAGAGCTGAAGCTCAAGAAGGAATGGTAAATCAAAATATTAATAAATACATGGCAAGTAGACAAACACTGACAAATAAAGCAGCAACAATAAGCTGCAGTAGGTGGTAAATGTGGGGAATCAAATTAGAGATAATAGGGAACAGAAAACAAGAAATACGTCTAAACTCACACATTCTTGACTGATGTTAGTATTTCACAAGAAAAATATAGAAGAAGAAGAAACAGTCCAATTTAAGAATACAGATGTAAAAATTCTTGGACAAACTTAGTAAACTACATCTAGAAATTTATTTTTAAAATGTAAGCAATATAATTATGTTAACAGAATAAAGGAGAAAATCCAAATGAAGTTTTATCAGATACAATATATGTGTGTAATGGGTAAAGAATTCAGTAAAATTCAATAATCAGTCTTGAGGAGAACAAAACAAACAAACAAAACCCTAAACTACCAAACCAAGAACACAAGGAGCTGGGTGTGGTGGGACATGGCTGCAACACCCGCACTCTAGGAGGCCAAGGCAGGTAAATGAAAAGTTTAAGTCCAGCCAGGACAACTTAGCAAGACCCTGTATAAAAATAAAAAGGATGGGCATATAGCTCAGTGTAAAGGCCTTGGCCTCAATCCCCAATTAACATCAACAACAACAACAAAATAACAGATGCAACCTCCTCATTTCAATAAAGAATATTTACAAAGATCATACTTAAAGATGACATGTTCTAAGTTATTTTTATACAATCAGAAATCAGACAAGTAGGCTTTTATCACACTTTGTGTTCAAGAATATTCTAAAGGTTCCAATTATTGTAGTAAAGGAAAAACATTGGAAGATGTAACAAATGGGGAAGCTAGACAGAAAACTGTCAGTAATTGAAGGTGACATTATTATCTACTAGAGATAAATTATTAAAATTAATAAGAGTAAGGTTTCAGAATTCAGTGTAAATGTCAGAAAGTTGAATGCATTTTCCATGAACCAGCAACCATCATTTAGAAAATAAATTTTAAGATACACCACTTAAGTAGCAATAGCAACAATAGTACCTATGAAACCAAAGATGAAGGAAAATTTAAATCTTTCAATAAGGAAGACTTTAAGAAGTATATATTTTGTATGGGTATTCAATCATCATGTCAACTCTTCTGAAAAGTTATCTTCCAATTTAAACACAATACCACTCAAAAGCGTAACAAAAGCTGTTTTAAACTTTTGCAGAAACATGGTGATTCAATTCTAAAATCTACACAGAAGAACAAAATATATATGAAAAAACGCTCAACCTCATTGGCATTCAAAGAGATGCGGATTAAAACTATGAGATAACCAAACATCTCCATCAGAAGGGCACAAAGCAATAAAAGAAATATGAAAGTATAGAATGAGGGAAAACAAGGTCATTCAAATACTACTGATTCAAATGAAAATTGGCATCATTTTGGGAAAGAGTTTGGCATTACCTAACGAAATTAGGTAATGTGCTGATAATATGACCTCCCATTTCACCTTCGGTACAAATCCTTGAGCAGCAGTTGTCAAACTTCTTAGTTTAGGAACTCTTTTATATTCTCAAAATAACTTGACAACTCCCCAAGAGCTTTTTGTTTATATCAATTATATTTACCACCAGTGACTGTATTAGTAAAATTAAGAAAGCTATGAACACGAGAACACATGAACACTCTATCAGCCATCAGTGAAATGACATCATCATACACCATGCAGTCTGTGGAAAGTGCCAATATTATGCTCAGACAAAAAGAGTGAAAAAGGGAAAATGATGTTTTAGTATTACTGTTATTCTGTGGTGCTCAGCAAGCACTGTACCACTGAGCCACATCCTCAGCCTATGTTTCAGTATTATCACAAAAGAAGTTTTGACCTCTCAAACTTCTTGAAATGGTTTCAAGAAACCCCAATTCCTGGATAAACTTTGCAAACCACTGCCCTAGAGAAACTGTTGCAAGTGTGCATTAGATACACACAGGAAATGTTCACAGGAGCACTATATATGATACAAAACCTAGAAATAACCCTAAATCCATCAATTAGCATATCCATTCTATGAATTACTACACGGTCATATAGTATTGAATTACTGTAATGAAAGTATATATTCAGCTTTTTCTGAAGTTCAGAATGAAGCAAACCGTAATAAAGTGTTGGTGAAGTATACTTTATAAATGGTAAAACTAATGAAAAGAAAGAGAATGAACATCACCCAGTGCAGGAAATGGAACGGTTTGCTGAATGGCAAGGATCTGGGTCCACAGGAGGCTTCTAAGGTACTGGGAAGTTTTATCCTTTGTCTGAGGAGTAAGTACATGGTTGTTTAATTTATTCATGTTTTATATATTCTGCATATTAAAAATTAAAATGAAAATCAAAAGGAAAAATGGGAGAGTAGAAAAATAAAGAGAAAATTACTTAACTGCAATAAAAGGAACCATAAAACAATGGATAATATTGAATATATTAAAAAGTTGCAAAAAAAAGCGAAAGTGACATAAAAAAGTCCATGCTAATATTAAAAACCATACTAATGAAAAAAATGCTTAAAATACAGAAAAATGTAAATGTAAGAAAAGAGGTTCACCCTTACTAGCAATTAAATACAAACTAAAAGAGCCATTAGTTAAGAAATGATAGTGGGACATGATGGTACATGCTTTTAATCTTAGCAATCTGGGAAGCTGAGGCAAGAGGATCACAAGTTGGAGGCCAGTCTGGGCAACTTGCTGAGATCCTGCCTCAAAATAAAAAGAAAACAGGCTGGGTATGCAGCTCAATGGCAGAGTGCTTGTTTAATACATGTGATGCCCTGGATCCCATCCATAAAACCCACCCCAAATATACACACACAACGTTGCCTACTTTATAAATATGGGAAAATAAGATGACATCAATAAAAATGTAATACATAAAAGTATAAATGCAGTAGTCTTTTAACTATGCTTTTGTTTGTTTGTTTTTTGGTACGGGGATCAAACTCAGGACCTTGTGCTTGTGTGGCAGCACCACTGACCTAAATCCTGGCCCTTAACTCTGCTTTCTTAAACATGTAGAAAAGAGGCTGGAAAAAAATGTACTTGCTGTTAGTAGAGCTATCTCTGGATGGAAGCTGATGGAGGCTTCTTCAGACTTTTATTTAGTATCAAATTCACTTAAATAGATTTATATACCTTAAAGAACAAAATCCACAAGTATCTCAATAGTTGTCCACACTCACAGAAGTACAAAAACGTCACCTGGGTGTGCATGGCTCTCTGCTGGAGTCCTGGTGTTTTTAGCCACGTGTGCTTCTCTCTTTTAATCTAGCCAAAGTGGACTCCTCTTGCTTCCACATGTGCAAAACATACCTTTTCACCTCTGTGCTTTGACGCAAACCATTTGACTCACCTGGATCACCTTCTCTACCTAGCCATGTTTCCACGTTTGGAAGAAACACCACTTGGCAGCTTTCTGTCATTACAACAAGTACAGTAGCTGATATAATCAGAGAAAAGGGTTACCCTGGCTCTCAGTTTTGGAGCTGAGTCCAATCCATAATTGGTTCACCTGATTAGTTCTTGGCCTGAAGCGAGGCAGCACATTATGGTGAGACCTTGTGGTACAGCAGAACTGTTCATTTCATAGCCAGGGAGTGATAGAGAGGAAAGGTGAAGGACTAGGGTCCTAAAGTCCCTCTCAAGGGCATGTCCCCCAGGGACCAAAGACCTCCTACTGGGCCCTACCTCCTAAAGAGTCCATTACCTCCCAACAGCAGGACCCCACGGGTGAAGCTTTCACTACACAAACCTTTGGGGGACACTAAAGATCCAAACGATTGTGAGGTATGGTAGCTCATGTCTGGAATCCCAGCACTGTGGGAAGCTGCAGCAGGAAGATCACAAGTTGAGCTCAGCCTGGGCAGCCTGGCTCAAAATGAAAAATGAAAAGGCCTGAGGATGTAGCCCATTGCAAAGGTACTGAGTTCAATCCCCTAGTACTACAAAAAAGGCAAAAAAAAAAAGGATCCAAACTATAGTACCACATTTTCTTTGAAGTTCCTTCTGTGTGCTAAAGCAACTACCAACCAGTAGTCACCTTTGTCTTTGACTCTTAAGAAAACATTTTAGCACTCTTACTACTCAATACAAGTTGCTTCAAGCTTGGGAGTTATCTTTTTTTCAATATCTCTATTGGGGAGCCGGGCGTGGTAGCACACACCTGTAATCCCAGCACTCAGGAGGCTGAGGCAGGAGGATCGCTGTGAGTTGGAGACCAGCCTGGGCTACATGGTGAGTTTCAGGTCTGTCTCAACTACATAGAGAGACCCTGTCTCAAAAAAAACAAAAAAACAACAAAAAAAAAACCTCTATTGGATTTTAGTAGTTTGGGAAGGGGCTCAGTCCTTTAGCCCCTTCTCTAATAATGAAGCGTGGTAGCACACCTGTAATCCCAGCACTCAGGAGGCTGAGGCAGGAGGATCGCTGTGAGTTGGAGACCAGCCTGGGCTACATGGTGAGTTTCAGGTCTGTCTCAACTACATAGAGAGACCCTGTCTCAAAAAAAACAAAAAAACAACAAAAAAAAAACCTCTATTGGATTTTAGTAGTTTGGGAAGGGGCTCAGTCCTTTAGCCCCTTCTCTAATAATGATACTGCTTCCCGGAATATAATGAACACTTGAGGAATTGAATAAATTATTATCAGAAGAGATTAGTCTTCTTGTCTTTGGTACAAGCAGGGAAAAGAACAGGAAATGCTTCTCATTTTAGACTCAGCATGGAATTTCTCACAGTAACAATGTGGAAAAAAGTAGTAATTATGGACCTCTATTTTAGTTTGTTTTGTCAGCTAAAAATCTATCCATAATCGGTAACTTTTGTGAGCACAAAATTATGCTTGGAATTCCCAAGAATCTACCTTTAAAAGAATTTTGGAATCTAGTTAGTACTTGCAGTGATATACCTGCAGATGATAAGTTGTTTTTGTTTGTTGTACAGCACTGGGGATCATGCAAGGCAAGCTCTTTATCACTGAGCTACACTCCCAGTGTGATAAATATTTTTGTTTAGAAAAAACTTATTTTTTTAAATCTGTTTTAAGCCTCTGATGAAGCAAAATACTGTTAATGACTACAGAAACAGTGAAAGAGGAAGAAAAAAGTAGATGTTCTAAAAAGGACAACACATGAAAATTAAAAAACTTTTTTTCTGTTTTCCAACTCTGACTTTTTCAGATGTTATATTTTAGGAAACAACTAAATCTTTAAAATGAGGCTATCTTTAATGATTTTTATTTTCCTTTCCCATGAAAGTTTCTAATATTTGCATTTGCTAGCAGATAACCCAAATACATGGGTTCGCATGTACCTGAGTGTATATATTTTAAGGACAAGACCCTCTCTATACTCAATGCTATTTAATGCTTTACTTTGAAACAATGCTTGTCTTTATAAAACATATTGTGAGGGCTATGCTTTGCCACATTTTGATGGGAAAAGGGAGCCAATAGGACAGTTCTTAATTAAAAATTGGTCTAATCTTCCAACACACATATTTAATCATTGCTATAGTCATTCAATGAGTATGCACTGGGAATTGTACTAGGTATTCAGAGATAAGATTCACAAGGTCTTTGGCCTCAATTTCTACAGGTTTCTCCAGAACCCAAAAACTATTAGAGGAAACAACAAACAAATGAAGAAGACAACTGCAGATTATGATAACAACTGCCAAGGAGAGAAAGCAAATTGGATAGGGAAGCTATTTAATAATCAGCGAAGACCTCTCAGATACACTTAAACCTTGAAATGAAAAAAATAAAAAGAACTCAGCCATGCACACTAATGGGAGAAGACAGAGGGAAAAAATGGAAAGTTCCTGAGGTGGAAACAGACTCATTGTTTGAAGAACACAAATGTAGTAGTGTAGTCATACCTTTCAAACTGTGAATCATGTTTTAGATTGTGAAGCCAATTTTGTGGGTCTCTACATCTTTAAAAAGACAAATAGAAGAAATACGAGTCACATGTTTTCAAAATAAGAATTCGTTTTGCGGGGGTGGGGGGTACTGGGGATTGCACCCAGAACCTTCACACTGAGCTACAATCCCCAAGCCCTTTTTTTTTTTTTTTTTTTTTGGTACTGGGGATCGAACTTGGGTCCTTGCCTTGCAAAGCAGGCCACCGAACCGCTGAGCTAAATCCCCGGCCCCGCCAAGCCTTTTTTATTTTGAGAAGGGTCTCACTAAATCACTAAGTTGCCCAGGCTGTGATGGAACTTGTAATGCTCCTACCTCAGCCTCCCATAGTGTTGGGATTGTAGGTGGGCACCACCATGCTGACTATAAGCATATCTTTAACTCTTGCTTTAAGTATTTAAGTGTATGCATGTGTGTACTGACAGGGTTGTTACTGTATGTTTCTAAATGCTGGAAAGGGTTAAATCTGTACTATACAAGAAGAATGCTAACAGGTGAGGCTGGAGGGGTAAGCAGGATCCAAATCATGTTGGATTATAGGCCACGGTGAAAAACAGGTTTTATTTCAAATGGAGTGGGTAGACGACTGAAGGGTTGCAGGCTGGAGAATGACACAACCTAATTTGAGAACACTCTAGATCACTCTAGTGAAATTCAGAAGGCCTGAGTACCAGTCCTGGCTAAGCAACTAACACCAGGGATTTTGAGCAAATCACTTACTTTCTCCATACCACACTTTTTTCATTTTAAAGATGAGAAGACTGAACCAAGATTAACTTTTAAGATCTTATCTATTGCTATATTTCTGCTTCCTCCTTCGGGCTTAAAGTAAATGACAGTTGTCATGTCACTGGTTCATTAGGTTTGGTTTGAGTTACTTGTAAAATACCAAAAACCATGCAGCTATTAGCTACATTTCTATAGAAAGTGGTTTTGGATTTCCCTTTTTACTGGTACCAGATATGTTATTAGAAAGGAGATCTCTGGGCTATAAGTGAATCAAGTGCTTTTGCAACTCGCTGGTACAAAGTCTGGAGCATGAAAAAAACTGGCAAGGAGGCATGAAAGAATTTACTGACCAGGTTATTTGGAACAGATTTCCTTATTTGTTCTAGGTCATCAAGTGATGTGTAATCTAGGACAGCTTAAAACTGCAGGAAACTTTAGCTGAGTACTTACGTCAAGATATGGAAGCTCAACTCATTTCACAGTAACCAAAATGATTACTGACACAAAGAATTCATTAAAAATCTACTGTATGTTAAGCCTGCACTAGGTAGCTTGACGCACACTTTCTTCGATTCATCTTCCTAACTTCATCTGCATTTCAGAGGTATGGTCTATTTCAGAATAGACAAGTAAGCTATCTAGTGGCAAAGTAAGGATTAGAATCAGTCAAGGTAGTTAACATACAGACCTATATTCAATTCTGTATTAACTTATTACCCTCCCATGTTTTTACAAATTACTGTGCAAGTATTAAATCATCAGGTAAGTACATGACCACCGAAGTACCTGAGCCATCTGGTATGTTCAACCAGTAAGTCAATTCTAGATTCACAGCTACTTTGCTAGGTATAGTGTGAGATGAGAATGATAGAATTTGTTCTAGCATGGGAGGACCTGCACTGCGGATAGTATGCTGGGCTGTGAGAAGTAGGATCTGACAAAATATCAAAGTGAGTGGCAAACTCAATTAAGTACATGTCAATAGTACTATGGCAGTTTCCAGGTTCATTTTCTAGAGTGTTGTTGGGTGAAAAGTCGCACAGGAACCTTGGACTGTGGGCCTAACAAATGTCTTGCCAAGTTCCATAAACTCGAGATGCCAGAAAGCCACCGATTTCCAACTTATGTTAACCCTTCAAAGGAAACTTTGGATGCACCACCTGCCCACTTTGGAAAGGCAGACACAGCTTGTTGTGGAGAGTAAAACCTTTGAAACGCCCTGAGCATCATTACTGGAAGGTTGAAAGGGTCCCTGAAACATTGCATAGAGACACTGACAAACACCCTCGTAAAGTTGAGGACGCGCATTGAACATCTTCCTCAACCTCGAAAACGCGGTGCTCACCTGACACAAACTCAGCTTCGAACCTCCGGCGGGTCTCACAGATGAGCCTGGCTTTATTCTGAGGGTGATTCTGGATGGGAAATATGACAGGACCTTAGATACTTCTTGAACCATCCCGGTTACCCTCAGCCCAGCCCACTTGTGCCCGGGAACCCTGTCCCCGGTCCTGGGAGGCGTCCTCCGAGACCAAGACCAAGGGGCCAGCAGTAGTGCATTCAGCTCCTCACCTCGGCCATAACCACGATCTTGGACGTAATTACAGTAGGTCCAGCCCTCGTCCCTTCAGCTGCAGCCGGCCGAGTCTCATCACCCGCCAGTCCCGCCCTGAGGTAGACCTAGAAGGGCGGGAGGGAGAGGCGGTGTCGCGTGACAAGGGAAAGCAGACGGAAGTGCTGCCGCATCGTTCAATCCGATGCGGCCGCCTGGGCGTGAAGGCGGGACGAAACCCTTATTCTGGATCCCATTGGTTTCTCGTTTGGGCCCCTCCTCCTGTCGTCAACGCACTGTAGTCCCGCCCCCGAGAGCCGCGGGCGCCGGCGCTTCCCTTTCGAGTTCCGCTCTAGAATTCAGGGTTTGCCATTAGCTTTTGTAATAATCCCTGGAGGTCCCGCCTCCCCCTCCTCCCCAGGCAACCGTCTCCAAGCAGCCGCGGCAGGCCCCGCCTTCTATGCCTTCACACCGTCTGAGGGCGGGGCCTCCCAGAATGCAGTGCGCTGGCGGGAGCTTTGGAGTGGCTGAACGCTGTCCCTGCAGAGGGCTTCTGCTGTGTGGAAGGTTTGCTGAGGTAAGGCGGCGTCTGCCCGGAGGGCCTGTCGGACAGGACTTCACCCCACGTTCTTGCTTTGCGAGAGAGCGGGAAGGATGCAGGCGTCTGGGGTCCCGGATCTGTCATTCTATAGATTTTAACTGCTTGCTATATTCTGGGATGATTATTGTCTTATCAAGTTTATTGGTATATTTTAGGTATACATTACGTTGACATTCATCATTGGGAATTTGTGAAATGGCGAAAAAATAGGAACCAAGATATATTTTGGGATTATTGTTCTTGAAATTTTCTTCACCTCAACGTCCTTCACATTTGGAGTATGAGATGCTAGAAGGGAAGGTATCTTTGAAATAGGCCCGAATGGTTAATTAAAGTTGAAATAGAAACTGCAAAACGTCTTTAATTAGGATGGTCATTCTCAATTGGGGGAATGTGTTCTGCCATTCAGGGGACTTTTGTCAGTTTCTGTGGGGCTTTGTAATTGACACAACTCGGGAAAATGGGTTTTACTGCTTTCTAGTGCTTAGGGTCCAGGAACGCAGCCAGACACCCAGACACGCACAGGAAAACCCACCGTGGTTATCCGGTGCACAGTGTCACTCTAGTGCCACAGTTGAGAAAGTACTGGAACAATTTTAGATCTGTTGATTTAAAAATAATAATTGAAAGGAAATCGTGATGCATACATTATTGCCTTCCTTAGACGTTGAAACTCCAAAGTACAAAGAAATTTTAAGAAGAGGCCTCCATGTGTCCATCATCTATAGTTTTGTATGGAAAAATAACACGTGCTCACATCATTGTTAAACTGCTTAAAAATTGTTTGAATACATCCTTTTAATTCAACTATAACTAATCTCCCTCTGACTCCACTCCCTTACCCTGATATTCATCCCCTTGTTCAGAATCCACAGTCATTCAGAATTCGACATAAAATATTTAGCCCATCCTCCCTTCCACTTCCAGACTGCCTGGATTTGAATTTTAGCTCTGGCACTTAATATGTCGGCCTCTGAGTAAATACTGAAATTCTCTGCCTCAGAGTCCCCATCTTCAAATAGGATCGTAATAGTACCTATTGTATAAGGATATTTTATTCATTTTATTTCAAAATCTAGCTATGATGATATACTGTACATAGATCTAATATATTACTTGAAACTATCTTATAACATTCTATCTATATTTATTCATTTTCCTGTTGGTGATCATTGAAGTTTTTACCTTTTTTATATCCACTGTTTGCAGTGGTGTAGGGAACATTCTAGAATAATGTCCTGGTGCATATGTGGAATGAATTCCCTGGATTATGTCTCAAATTGCTGGATATATGCACTTTGATTTACTACCACATTGCCTTACAAAGTCATCATAAGTCCTATTTATTAAGCACTTATAATTGTCTCTTAATTGTAAGCTTTGTTTCCAATTTCATCTCATTCACATGTTCAACACTCACCAGACTTTTCTTAGGGCAGGAGTACAATTTTTTGTGATTTCTGTTTTTGTTATCTTTCAATGGATTATCATTGCTTTTGGAGAAAGTTAGAAGACCTTCATAAGGCATGCAAAACCTTCATAAACTTAATCTTCCGTAATTCTCTAACATAGTGGATCATCATTCCCCCTCACTCTCTGACATTTCAGGTGTATGTAGATAATGCTTGGAATGAAAAAGAGAAGATCAGTTGTAGGTAGGCTTTCAAGAAATGTCTTTCCCTGGGTTTGGGATTTAGCTCAGTGGTTCTGCCGCCTGCTTTGCAAGCACAAGGACCCGAGTTTGATCCCTGGTACCAAAAAAAAAAAAAAGAAGAAATGTCTTTCCCTTGTGTAGGGAGAAAAAAAGTTTTAACAGTGGACTTATTTTGTAGTCAAGTTAAGTTACTTGGGTTAACAATGGCATATATATCCGAGAAAGGAACGGTCTCAGCATTACATTCATATGATTGTGTTCAGTGTTAGGTATTGATTTTTAGTTGGGCATCTTAGTTTTCCTTTTTTTTTTTCAAGGATACTTTTTCATGGTTACATTGTGGTTTCTTGCAATTATTTTTGTATTTCATATGCAGATATAATGCTCTTCTAGGATCTTTTGAACGACCCTGGGCTAGTCAATGTTAACTGTCAGTTTGACTGGATTAAGATAGTCCTGGAGTCTGATGTTCATAGTGGGATGCACTCTTAGGAGGTGGGGCTCAGTTGGAGGAGGTGGGTCACTGGGGGCTTGCCTTTGGAGGGTATATTTCTTCCCAATGATCTTCCCCTGTGCTCTGCTTCCCAGCTTCCTTGAAGTAAACAGATTTCCTCCACCATCACCTTCTGCCATGATGTTTCTGCCTTAGAGCCAGTCAGCTACGGATTGAAACCTCTGGAACTACAAGCCAAAATAAACCTGTCCTCTTTTAAGTTGCAGGTATCAGTTATTTTGTCCCAGCAGTGTGAAAGCTGACTAATACATATGATAGGTTGTTCAAAGAGTTCTAAAATTAATAGTGTCAAAATGGATTTATAAGCATTTGAAGGTAATACCATGTTTATTAAGGGGGAAGATAGGTAGAAAAGAGTGCATTAGGGTAATAATTTATTGCCGACCTACTATATTTATACTAGCATAGGTTACAGTCATTCTTCAGTATTTTGGGGGGTGGTGTTGGTTCGAGGATCAGCCACAGGTACCAAAAGTTATGAATGTTTGAGTCATTTTTATAAATTGGCATAATAGGAAACACTGCCATTTTATACAAGGGACTTGGGCTTTTGAGGGTTTTAGTATATGCTGGAGGTCTTGGGAACTAATTTCCTATGGATACTGGAGAAAAACTGTTCCAAAATTTTGCAACATAAAATAGCACACATTTATTGTCTTACTATTTTTGAGTGTCAGAAATTTGGGAGCAGTTTAGCTGGGTTGTTCTGGTTTAGGATCTCTTCCTGGGGCTGCAGGATCTGGTCCCAAAAAGTTTCACCGCTTTTGCAGAGGGCCTCAGTGAGTCCTTTGCTCTTTTTTCATAAGAGGCCAGGACCAGGGATTTAGCTCAGTGGTTCCACCGCCTGCCTTGCAAGCGCAATGTCCCAAGTTCGATCCCTGGTAACAGCAACAACAACAACAACAACAACAACAAAAGTAAGGGGCCATAGTTTCTTGCTGTGTATTCACCTCCATGGAGCTGCCTGAATGTCTTAAAAGTATGGCAGGTTGTTTCCAGGAGCCCAAGTGATCTAAAAAAGAGTTGAAAAAATAATACTAAAAAAAAAAAAAATAAAGAGGCAAAGTTGAAATCCTTGCTGTAAAATGCTGACTACATTAACTTAAATTTGTATGCTAGGGTTCGTTGTGGTGCATTGTGGTACACTTTGTAGGGTTTTATAATCAAAGAACAGAACTTAAGCCTGGGAAGTTTTCTTATTTAGAGAGAGACAGTATTACTTACTGGTAAATGACCTACTTTTTAGTTATTTCTGAAACAATTGAATTACTGGTTTACAAAATGGTTCAGAAATAGGAGAATAGAGTATGAATGTGAGTTATTTATAGTAGAGGGGGATCTTTCACAAACCCTTAAGTATATAACCATTCTTTTAGTGGTTCTAAGATTACATACTGGATAAGCCAGAGCTGACCATAATGATTAACAGTGATGTCAGTGATAGCAGCTAACATGTATTGGGTATAGTAGTTCCTCTTATCCGTAGGGGATATGTTCATGTTCCATGACCTCCAGTGGATTCCTGAAACCACCATTAGTACCCTATATATTATCTTTTTTCCTATATACCCTGAAGCTTTGCATATTGTACAGGATTAATGTTCTCTCTCATGTTTTATGCCTTCCTGCTTCCTTTGCATTACTACTCTTGAGCTTTGGGGCTACTATTTGTAAAATAAAAGTTGCTTGGAGATGTGAGCATTGTGATCCTGTGATGACCCATTGATAACTCAGAGTGACCGAGTGACTAACCAGTGAGAAGCATATGCAGTGTGGATGTGGGATGTGCTAGACAAAGGGATGATTCAGGTCCCAAGCAGGATGGGAAGCAGTGGGATAGTGGCAGCTTTCATCATGCTACCCAGAACAGTGCATGATTAACTTATGAGTTGTTTCTAGAATTTTCCACTTAATATTTTCAGACCACATTTGATTGTGGG
The DNA here is from genome assembly GCF_012274545.1 of Fukomys damarensis. NCBI lineage: Eukaryota > Metazoa > Chordata > Mammalia > Rodentia > Bathyergidae > Fukomys > Fukomys damarensis. The sequence goes on along the minus strand of NW_022900951.1, from coordinate 11,252,069 downwards.
TAACAAACTACAAATCTGCTGTTAAGGGGAAACTTCCTACTGTACTCCCTATATGGCAGGCTCTATTTTAATTGCTTTATATTATTTATTTTATATTAGTTTATTTATTTGAGATGGGGTCTCACTGTGTAGCTCAGGCTGGCCTTGAATTCATGGTCATCCTCCTGCCTCAGACTCCCATGTGCTGGGATGACAGGTGTGCACCACTGCTCCCTGCCTTAATTGCTTTTTGTCATTTTACACTTGTACCTTGTGGGGTAATACTGTAATTTTATGCCGCTATAGAGATGTGGATATAAGGAACAAAAGGGGTTAAGTAACTTGTGCAAAGTCCCATCTCTAGCCAAGGGCAGACCTGGCCTTCACACCAATCTCCAAGCATGTTTTACTTAGGGTATGGAAAACATTCAGTACTACTTTTAAATACTGTTGCAGGAGTAACTCAGTATGGATAGCCACGGAATAAAGTGAGACCAGCTTCTATTTTTATATACTTGTGTTCAATTTTCAGAATGTTCTTTTGATTTTTAGTTTACTAATTCTGTCAGGTTTCTTTCTTATAACCAATTTATTCAGGACAGTGTGGTGGTTAAAGTGTAGGCTCAGGAGTCAGATGAACCTCTTTTCCAAATCTAGTACTGTGCTAATTAGGATTGGAACTGTTGTTTAGTGTTGCAACAGTAGAAAATTATCTTCCCTTTGTTAAAATAAAATTTTTTCATTTGAAGTGTAGGATAGTTAAAATAATTTTAGGAGAATAGTTATGAGCATTTGATGAAACAGTGTATGTATTATATCTGGCATATAATAAGCATGAAGGATTAGTAGCTACTATTTAATTTTTCTGTTCATTACAATAAGTTGTTAAAATTCTAAAATTTTTCCCACTTTATATAAGATTAGTGACTTCCTTAGGCCCTAAAAGTATGCTATACTTACAAAGTAAGTTTTGTTTCTATTACCCCTATAGAGATTTTTTAAAAAGCCTTGTTTTAGCATGTTCTGTTATTTATTAATTAATTTATTTATTTGGTTTTTTTGAGACAGGGTCTCACTATGTAGTTGAGACTGACCTGGAATTCACTATGTAGCCCAGGCTGGGCTTGAACTCATAGCGATCCTCCTGCCTCAGCCTCCCGAGTGCTGGGATTACAGGTGTGTGCCACCATGCCCGGCAATAGCATGTTCTGTTTTTTATTTCTGGAGTTTTATTTTTTAAATTAATTTTATTGGTGCATGTTAGATATAGATAATGATCACATTCATCATAGGGAATTTGTACCTACACATGATATATCTTAATTTCCCATTCACTTCCCTTTCCTTCAATTCCTCTTCCCCTTCTTATTTATAAATGCTTTGTTTCTGTTTTTCTTTTTTGTTTTCCCTTCCTTTCTCCCTCATCCCTCCCTAGTACCCCTTCCTATTTGAACACTTTCTTCCTATTTCTATTATACATTTTGGTCCTTATTGATCCAGAAAAACAATGTGATATTTACACATATGTGTCTGATTTATTTTACTCAAGGATATGGTCTCAGAGTGCATCCATTTACCTAGAAATCTCTCAAATTTATCTCCCTGGCTTAGTACTCCATTGTATAAAACAAAACAAAACAAAACAAAACACGTCTTTACCCTTTCATTAGTTATTCCGCGTTTGGGCTGTTTCCAAGATTTAGCTATTACAAACTGTGCTGCTGTAAACATGGGTGTGCATATATCACTGTGGTGTAATATATAAAGAACTAAAAAAATTAGACCTCCCCCAAATTTAAAGACCCAATCCAAAAGTGGGCATCTGAAATGAATAGATACTTCCTAGATGAAGAAGTACAAACAGCAAATACGTGAAAAAATGTTCAACATTGCTGGTCATTCAAGAGATACAGATTAATACAACACTGAAATTCCATCTCCAGAAAAAATGACTATTATCAATAATTTAACCAGTAACAAATGCTTATGGGACTGTGGGGAAAAGGAAGCCTTCTCCACTGTTGGGGGGAGTGTAGACTAGTGCAACCACTGTGGAAATCAGTATGGAGATTCCTCAAAAAACTAAACCATTTGACCTAGCTATTCTGATTCTTGGTATCTTCCTGGAGTTCTATTTTTTTTATAGAACCTATGTAAGCTTTTGCCTCCAGAGTGCCTGGGCTGTAGCAAAAGCAGTCTAATTAGTCTGCTTCCACAACCCAATTCAGAAGTCACCATATTTGGGAAGAGGCTGAGCTTTAAGACAAGTAAACGTTGATTACTTGAATTGTCATTCTACAATTGAAGGTAAAACCAGATTGGAGATAGTAGTAGGTTTGAAACAAATGAAGTAGAAGCCCTCTCTGAAATGATCAAGATATATTCTGTACATATATTAATTCCCCTAAATGAATATCACTTGCTGCATTGCAAACATACACTAATAAGAAATTCCATGACTCATAATGAATTCTGAAGTCACTTTCAAGGAAACCCCTTTAAAGATATGCTGGTAACACATTTAGTATATTCTTTTATTTGATTTAGTTACTTTCATACTTAGCAAACTTTTTAAAGCATTGTACAGAAATAATAATGGGTTATGTTTTTTCTGATAATGCAGCATTGGCAAAATAGTATAAAAAGCTTAAAATGTTTACTTAATGAAATATATAGTTATGTATGTAATAGTTCTCAAAGAGAAACATGTTTTCTTAACTCTGCCTTCATGGCAGTTTTTCTCATTTCTTTTTCAGGATTAAAAGCATCAGCTGGAATCAATTTGCATTTGAAAACTGGATGAACACAAAGACTCGATATTGTGGATGACTATCAAATGAGCAATGTCATCTAAGGAACAAGAAAGGCTCTTGTGTTATAATGGGGAAGTCCTTGTTTTTCATTTTTCTAAAGGCAATTTTACAGAAAAATGGCCTGCAAAGACATCCATATTACATGTTAGAAGGATGGTATTTGACAGAAGAACAAGAACATTTGTTTTGAAGTCCACTGGATGCTTCAACATAAAGGAAGAAAACTCTAATTTAAAAATTGTGTGTTGCAACTGTGTTTCAGATTTCAGAACTAGAATTAATTTCCCGTGCATTTTGATACAAAGCAATGAAAATAATAAGGTTTTCAAATATTTTCTACTATTTCTTCACAGTACCAATAAATTTGAAAGGCGTTTGAGTTTTGAGCTCGACTATGAGTTGAAGGACAATATAAGGGTCCTCAATGGCCCTTTAGTTTTATGGCAACATGTCAAAGCCTTCTTTTGTATCTCTTCCCAAATTGGCAAAGTTGTTAATATGTCAGTTAACTTTTCCTCTATTGAGTGGGCAGGTGAGATTGAAAATTTAGGCATAGTTTTATTGGGACAAACAGAAGGTTGTTCATCTGAAGAAGAATGCACCCAGAATCTATCAGAATCATATTATGCAATTTGGAATACCAAATTTTGTGTATACTCTCTTGAAAATCAAGAAGTATTAAGTAATACATACATTATACCTCCAGCTTATAGCAGTGTGGTAACTTGTGTGCACGTCTGTTCAACTGAGATCATCACCAACCAGTTAAGAATATCTTTGGTTGCCCTTACTCAAAAGAATCAGCTGATTTTATTCCAAAATGGAACTCCTAAAAGTATATGCCAGCTTCCATTTGAAGATCCTTGTTCAGTTCAACTTTTAGATTCAGGTGACGGAAGCCTCTTTTTCATTATATCATTTAGGTCCAGTGATGCTTGTGCTATTTGGAAAAAGAATTTTCAGGTATAGTACTTAGTCACATAATTCAATTAGTGTTTATAGACCTTTTAAGCATTCCCATGCTTCATAGAGTCCTTCCCAGAATTTTATCATGTAGGTCACTTATTAGTGCTGTACTTAAAATCATGTGTATTACATTGTTCCTTTTTCTTAAAGTTATCTGAATACTACCTGATGATTTTTCTTTTTTCTTTTTGAGACAATGTCTCACTATTAACAATGTTCTTTTTTTTGCCTTACCATTTTAAATTATAAAAACTTTTAAGTTTTGAAATATATAAATATATGACTATAATTATAATTAATTTGTCTTTTACTATTTTTAATTTCTAATTTTTTTAATCATACCTGAAAATCTAGGTTAATTACAGTAATTGAATTTGAGCAGTTATACTTAGCAGTTAAGACAAAGTCAGTATGACAAATGTTACAGTTGAGTAGAACGTACAGTACTACAAAGGAAATTTTTTTCTAAAATTGGCTTTTGGGAGGAATTTGCTCTTTGTGGTATTAGGTTAAGAAATTTTGGGTAATAAAGTGAATAACTTATTAAATAATAAAATGGTGTCTGATAGCAGTTTTGCCCCAAACAGAAAGCAACAGAAGCAGTCTTCCTTTGGGTTAGCTATGAATCCATTCATCCTGTTGCTACCTTATTCTCAGAAGGGATTAAGCCAGTTTACCAGGATAGGTAAAATACAATCAGTTACAAATTAGAATAAATAATGAAAATCAAGGGTGGTGTACTCCCAGATGAACACTTCATAAAAGCCTCAGGTGTGTGTTTAATCCAATGATAGGACATGAGAGAGAGCCGAGTCTAGCTTTTCTTCAGGCTTTCTCTCAAGCAGATACTGTCTCTGCAAGTTTTGACAAAAATCTATAAGAATCCATTGTATGACTTCAGTTTTGAAATTGAGGTCATTGACATTGATGCACAGATATTGGTGCATCATCAATAGGAAAAGTTTAATATGTTCTGAAGCTGAGGTATCTAATATAACCACTAGCCATGTGTGGTTATTCAATATTTAAAATGTGGCTGGTCTCAATTAAAATATGTTGTTAATGTTAAATACTCATAAGATTTCACCTACTTAGTAAAAATAAAATATTTGAATTTTAAATTGATTACACTGAATCAAAATGGTAGCATTTTGGACATACTAGGTTAATACAGTCAGCCCTCCATATCCAGGGGTTCATGGACTCTGCCAACTGCATATTTAAGATATTTAAAAAAATTATGTCTGTACTGAATATATATGGACTTCTTTTTCTTGTCTTTAGTCTCTAAACAGTACAGTATAACCACTGTTACTTACTATTCATTGTTTTTTGGTATTAAAACTAATCTAGAGATGATTTAACATATATGGGGAAAATGTGGATACATTATATGCAAATATTGTACCATTTTCAGTAAGGGAATTAAGCATCTGCAGATTTTGATATCTGCAGGGGAGTCCAGGAACCAAGTTTTACTGATAGTGAGGGATGAAAATATATTAAAATTAATTTCCCCTTTTATTTTCCCTGGTACTAAAGATTTTTAAATTATACATATGCCATGCATTTGTGCCTCATCCATATTTGTGTCAGATAGCAATGTTCTTAATGTGCTAACAAATGTGTATGTATATACATGAGTGCCCAGCTCTGTGACGTTTGCATGCTCAGCACATTCTTTTTCTGTTTGTTTTTTGTTTGTTTGTTTGTTTTTTGGTACTGGGGATCGAATTTGGGTCCTTGCACTTGCGAGGCAGGCGGTGGCACCACTGAGCTAAATCCCCAGCCCCTGAGCATGTTCTTAATAATGTCTCTTCCCATAGTTCTTTATGTTCCATGAAAATCACTGAAGGTTTTAGGAGTTTACAAATAAGCTGCTTCCCTGCACAAGTGAAGGATCACAGGTTTAGAAGTTAGTCTTACAGAGGCAACACTTAATTGGTTATGTTTAGTTGAAGAGCCTTATTTATGTTCTTGCCCTAATATAAGTCACCTTCATCTAGATGAGTGGTGGTGAATTTAGGGCACGCATGCCGCATCAGGCTGTTTGTATCATTGAGCGCTTTCAGAGGTTTGTCATCCCTGTCTAGATTATGTTTATCTGTGTTCCTGGGATTCTGAGTTGATGATTTTGCTTTTGTCCCTTAGGGAGAAGGGGGATCTGATCCTCATGGTGTTAGTATTCCCAGGAATGAATCTGAAAACTTTTGGCTTTGTGGACAGTTAAGAAGTGTCTTCTGTTTAAAATGTGGGGTGTTCTGGTATAAACTGGTCACATCATTTCGCTAATCCAGGTTGTTTCTAGGTATCCCACTACTGGTGTCCCACACTGTTTATGTGTGCCCTTATAATACTTATACCCCTTCTGCTAGGGTTTAAGGTATTATGTTTACCTTGATGGTGCTACAGCTTATTCTGCTTTGAGAGCTCTTGAAGTGTATACTTGTACCGCTAGTTATCTAGTGTAACTGAATTCCTTGGGTAATTGTTCTGATCATAAATACATATCTACTAAGGCTTATGGGGATGAAAGTCATCCTTAAATTAGCCATACTAGAGAAAGAATTCACGACAGTTTTAATCATGACAAATGTTAGAATTTCCAAATGAGTTAGTTATGAGAGCTGTTAGAATTTTTAAATAAATTTTAATAAGATTTTAATATAGAAACTAGGAATGTGACAGTCCCTGGACATACATTAATAAAGCATTAAATCTAATTATCTTATTTATGAAGTTGTTATAATTCTTTGTTTTTGATCGTACAAATTTATTTTAGTTTTTATATTACCATTTTTATTACTCACTTGCAAGATTGAGGGTAACAAATTACAACTACCTAAAATCAAAGGACTTAGTTTATTTCACATCTGACTTCACTGTTCTCTATTTTTCTTTAATGCTCTATTTCTCTCAGGTTGCTGCTAAGTGGGAAAAACTTAGCACAGTACTGATAGATGACTTTATTGGAACTGGAACTGAACAAGTACTGCTCCTTTTTCAAGACTCCTTGAACTCAGATTGCCTGGCTTCATTTAAAATAACAGATCTTAGCAAAGTAAACTATTCGGTAAGTTTTATTTACTTATTATACATTTCTTTATGAGACATATTGGAAAATTTAAGTACTTAAAATCTTTTGATCGACCATTTAAATAGTTGTGTTTTCATACTTAAATATTTGAATTTTAGAAGTATGTAGATTGTAACTTTTAAATATTAAATTATATCTTCCAAATATATGCATATTGAATCTCCTTACAACAAACATGATACTGACTGCATTTGATATAACTGGCCTACTGGATGGTGACTCAAATGGCAATGATGCTGAAGGTTAATTTTATTGTTGCTTCTGAAAATAACATTTTATACAAATAATCAATATTAATTAAGGAAGAAAAAGGAGTGAACTAGCATTTTAAAAGATATACAGATTTTTAGGTGGTAGTAATAGTAACCATAGTAATGTTTTTTAAGTTAAAAGAAGATGATGGGGAAAAAATACATAATTTGCCTCACATAGACTTGTATGTCATATAGGAAACTACCCTTTGACTAGATAAACTTTGAGTTTTATTAATCTTCTAAATTTCAATTTATTTAAAAATTTCAGTTTTGATTTCTTTTTGTTTTATTAGAGTGAATCTTTGGATTCTAATAAAGATGATTTATTTGAAGACCAACAAGAAAATTGTCACTTGGTTGTTCCACCTCTAGAAAGAAGATTAAACGTTAGTATTCTCTATTTGCTTTTGCTGTTTTTTTTTTTTTTTTTTTTTGGTACTAGGGATAGAACTTGGGACCTTGCGCTTGCGAGGCAGGTGGAGGCACCACTGAGCTAACTCCCCGGTCCTGCTTTTGCTTTTTGGTTAATACTATTCTCAGTGAAGAAAAGAACATTGAAAGAAAGGTGCTTAAAGTATAAGCAATTCCGTGCTTGGAGAAAAAAATATTTTCAAGGATCTTTACTTTTTGACACCTTTTTAAAGTCTCTTATACCATTATTTATCTAAAAATGATGCCTTTTTATACTAAGATTTAGTAGACTTAATAAACCTCATAAGAAATGTAAGAAGCTCACTTCTGAAAACATTATTTTTGCTCTTTCTATCAGTATGCTACAGTGTCTCTTTTAGAGAGACAGTCTCTAAAGAGTCCCCCCCACCACCTGAACTAAGGTAATGAATATTCCCTGTAACATACTAAAACTATGCAGAGAAATATTTTGTAAGGATATGAAGTAGTTGTTTAAGCAATAGAAAACAAATTTGTATAATTTTCATTTACAATAGTCAAAACATAATAACCAGTATATTTTGCTGAAAAGTCTACCGGTGAGAGAACAGGTCTTTTTGTGACAACATTTCTTTAAACAGAGTTCACAATTATTTTTCCCTGTTGTCAAATCAGTTGCAGATATTCGTGTGTTAATGTTGATCTATGATGAGATTTAAAAGTCCTTTTCACATGGGTTGGTATTATCAAATACTGGTATCAGTCTTTGTAGGTTTTTTTTAAAGAAAAAAAGTTTTACTGGAACACAGGCATGCTTATTGATTTATATATTATCTAAGTCCCTTTTTAGTTATGAAGAGAGAAGAAACAATTACTTGTTACTCCACTACTAAGAAATAACAAATTTTAACACTTCTGTATGTATCTTCTTATGGATAGTTAATGAATTTATGCAAATTTACATGGAAATGTGATTATAATATGCATATTTTTTGTAATTTGTCTTTTTGTTTATAAGAATTTTGAAATATATAGAAGAATTTGAAGAATGCAGTGATTGTCTCTGTAGTTCCCATGTAGTTTCAGCTGTTGTCTCTCTCCCTCTCCTATGCACCCTGCTGTATTGTTAGTTTTGATAATCATATTTGCTACTTCTTATGTTTGCCTATGAGCCTATGTATTTTCAGAACACTTTGAATATTGCAAATGTTATGATACTTCATTTCCATTTATTTTGGCAGGAGACCTAAAACTGTGGATATTCTTCCATATAACCACAATACTGTCATGGTTAGAAAGTAAAAGTGAATTTACTGAATGCTTATTCAATACATATTAGAAAATTAATGTGAATAGTAGGTAAATAAAATGTTATAATGGATGTAGAACTGTAAAGGGAGAGACTGATAAATTAAAAATTTTTGTACCCTGAACAAAGTAAAATAAATAAAAAGACAAATGGGGGGGGAATTATGATATATGACAAAGGATTCATTTCCTTAATGTAAATATTCTTTATAAAGCCTTCTTAGGGGAAACTTCTTATTAGCTATTAAAATATGAATTGCATGTATCTTTTTACTCTCGCAGTTTTACTTCTAAAAATCAGTTCTTAGGAAAGAAAATGATTTGTGGGGTGCTGGGGATTGAACCCAAGGCCTCATGCATGCCAAGCATGTGCTTTATTATTGTGCTACCCCTCAAGTCCAAAGATGATTTTGTAAGAGCTTTTATGTAACATTTATAAATAACAATATTGGTCAAAATCTTAAATATCCATCCTTAGAAATATGGTAAATAAATTACGATATAACTGAACCATGGAATATTACATACTTGTCAAAATAATGTTCATTTCTATATTGATTTAGAAATGATGCCAGAATAGTTTATGAAAGCACGATTTTATGAAAGTGGTACCAACTTTCCTGATTAAAAACAACTTGAAATGATACCTGAAATAATTTTTAAAATTTTTGTTAAAGCTTCAAAAGGCTGATCATATAAGAATAAATTATCAAGTCAAACTTTCAAGGCTGGGGCTTAGAGAAAGAAGCAGAATACTGATACTCCTTTTGCCCTGGGAACAAATGCATTGAACCTACAGTGGTGATTCCCCAGATACCTTGGTAGAAACCAACATAAAATCCTCTCTGAAAGAACATTTATCTTTGTTCTCATAGAAATCTCACAAGTGATTTTTTTTCAAAGAAAATGAGTCACCCACAAAATAACGAAGCACATGAAGAAACAAGGCATCATGAGTAATTATTCATAGAAAACAACCAAATAGCATTTCTGTTAACTGAAATAAAAATAAAAACTGTTAAAAAGATTAAAGGGATGCAGAGAAATTAGTGAATCAGAATTTATTAGAAAATTATCCAGAAGGTGGTACAAAGACAGGAAAATATGAAAGGTTTTAAACAATATGAAGGGGAGGCAAGGAGAAATGGAAGTGGGTGGTAAGCCATATGTTGTTTTAAATTTCTGCCTTCTAACAGTAGTTGCTTTTTAGAAATAAGCAGATCTACCTCTCCCTACCCCATTTTACACAATGACGTGAAGAAGCACATGAAGAGCTAGGAATGTTAAGTGACTCGCACAGCTAGAGCTAGAGTCCATTGCACTGTTCTTTCTCCCATGAAATCTAGTTTTTACTCAGTTTTTTGAGGGGAAAAGGGGGGACTGGCACCTTGGAAGAATTTGTGAACTCATACAGGGATGCTCATAGCAATGTTTATAGTGTTCCAGAACTGGGTGTAACCCAAATGCCCAACCGCGGAGTGGCGAAGTAAATTGTAGTCACAGGATGGACTACTAGAGAGCAACAAAAGAATAGTCCACAGCTGCTAATGAAGACATGCACACAACTGTGAAACCTAATGCAATCAGAATAATTCCACTTATAAGAGATTTCCAAGCAAAACATCCAAAAAGTATGCCTCAGGAATTCATACACAGGTGCTAAAATTATGAGGATAAGGAAGTTAGCTTAAAACAGTGAGGGTAATGTTTTCTCGCAGGGAGAAAGGGAAGTTTGTGATTGCAGGAAACTCACAGGCAGGTCTTGTGTTGCTTTTTGATTTGGGTGTAATTATATGCAGGATGACTTCCTTATTATTAGTGTAAGCTTTTTGTTTATTCTGCATGTATGATCAAGCTTACTCTAACCCCCCCACCCCCAAAAAGCAAGGTTTAGTGTCATGCTCTTGTTCTGTTTGTTTATTTGGTTTGGTTTTTAGGTAGGGTTTTTTGTTTGTTTTTTGGGAGGAGGAGAAGAAGGAAAATATTCTTTAACATCTACATGAAAAAGTTCTGGGAAGGTCAGCAGTCCATTAGCTGTGCAAATAGGACTGCACATATAGGAAGAGAAGGTAAAATATTGTTTATTTCAGTCTGCCCGCCTAGTCCTTGGTTCTACTCCCTACCCATGCAGGGCTTCAGTTTGACTATATATCACTGATGGATGCATCTCTTTTCACCTCAGTCACAAATGACTGAAAAAATGAGCATTGGAATGTGAAAGATGTAGCGTTCAGAGAACTAGGTCAGCGTGAAAAGTTTGAAAATGTAGATATACGTTTTACATGCTTTGTACGATAATAATGTAAGATACAGAAATAATTTAGTCTTCACGCTCCACCTTTTATTCATTCATGGAAACAAATTTGCCTTCTTTAAAATTTAAATGAAAGGAATCTAAAAAAGAAATGCATTTTGTTTTTAAATATAGAAAAACATGTTTTATTAAAAGCTAGATTAATACTTAAACAGCCTAAAATATCCATCTAAAATGAAACAACTTCCATCAGTTCAGTGACACGACTGTTTAAATTTTCAGTAGCAAAATATATTCCGTGAATGTTTCACCCTTAGTGCTGAAATCTACTCATCTGGTATAATAAGAGGAATACATTGCTCTATGCCCTGTTAATTGCTAAATTTCTGTTTTTCAATACTGTACTTTTAAGATTTTTTTTTTAAGTGGAGTTTATCCTAACACTGAGCTTACTAGCACAAAAATAAACTTATAGCAAGTTGGGGGCTTTTATGTGTTATCTTGAAATTTTTGCTATAAAATTATATAAACAGGATTTCAAATGTGAAATTCAAAGTGTCATTTCTATTCATGATGATGTCTTTACTTATGTAGGTACTTTGTGTTTGAAGTAGAAATGATTTCAATAAGAACGTTTTTTGGTAGGCGTAGATTTTTATTCATAGTGATTCCTAACTACTTTGATGTTTAAACTATGTATTGCAGTTATTTGCTATGTTTTCCTTTGAAAGAAAAAAAATACAATTTGTTTTTGTAATTAGGGAGACTTAAAATCTATCAATAAAGCAGCTGTGCTTTAAGAAATATTCTCTTTTTCTATAGCAAATGAATTAAAAAAACATTTGGAGTACTTCTTGAATTAATGGCATGTCTGATTTCAGTTTATAATAATGTTTCCAGCAACTGTTTTTCTTTCTATTTTACAGATTGGTTTAGTTTCTATTCAAGAATTACAGCAGCATCTCTTGCTTAAGGAAAAAATTATTTCAAAATCTTGGAAAGCTTTAATAAATTCAATTCAAGGAAAAGATAATAGTACATCATATGCAGAGGAGGTAAAATTAATCATGTGGCCATTTTTTTACTTTATGAGTTGAAATTCTACAAGCTGTGAAGAGTTATTTAAATTTGAATATTGGAATAAGAAATTGTTTCTCAGTGGATCAAGAAGAAAAGTGGCAGGGACAATAGTGGTAGTCTTTATAACTTTGAAAAGTATTTGATTAAGGAGCCAGTATTGCACCAATTTACATATAATCCCAAAGGACATTACATCTTAACTTAAAACTTGGTTATAAAGAAGCTTGAAGAATAAGTTCTTTTGTTTTAAAAGGTTTTAGCTATTAAACTTTTTTATTTGCATGGTTTGGATAGAAATTATTCCCAAATTATGTATTTCTTGAATATGTAAATAAAATATACTGAGCATTATTTAATCTTGTATTGGTGATGCCGTAATTTTGTATTAGTATATGATAATTGTTCTTTTAGCTAGCTGAATTGTTCATTTTTAAAGGTATTTATTCCTCTGGTAAATGTCTCTACATTGTTGTTTTCTTAGCCCTTTTATTTGCATTTTATAATTTCATTCTCTTTTTTTCTTACTGTTGGCCATGATAAGAACCTATTCAGGTAGCTTAGTCATGCCAGTACAGTGAAATGTAGACAATTAGCAAAAATATTCAGACATCATAAAAAAATAGTATTGATGCATATTATTTATATACAGAGAAAGAGTAGCATAGAAAATTTACAAATAAATTAAGAAAAGCCAAATGTAGAGAAACTTTATGTTATATTTTATTCTCTTAAGTCCCTTTAGTGCCTAGTTCTGATTTGCTCTAAATTGGCCAATCTCCCTTTTCCCTTCCCACAGCACCTCAGAGATTTTGCTAGTATTATCGAAGGAAGGAATGGTTAGAAATTAATGTATTGAAGCCACTATGTGCAAGGCCCTATTTTTAGCCCTTTTCATTATTAATTTTAAAAAAACCCTGGCAGGAAGTAGCAGTTTTGTCAAGTTTTAGATTTAGCTTTTCTTATATCCCACAGCTACTGGCAGAAGCTTCAGAGTACTAGGAACATGTTAATCCACTGTTATGTAAGTGCCCGTATCTTTTTGGAGTGATTACCATGTAAAGAGATAGTTTAGAGTAATGGTTAAGTTACAGCATGGTCAGTGGAACCATTCTGCTTCAGTTCAAGCCCAGCTCTGCCACTTGCTAGCTGTGTGAACTCCACATGTTCCTTGACCTCCCTTAGCCTCATTGTGCCTATCTGGGAAAGGTGGGTGATAATGCACGCAGCCAAGGATACTAAGGTTATTGTGAGGATTGGCTTGAATTGATACATGAATGGATTTAGAACAGTGCGTGACATAAACATTCAAGAAATAGTACATATTATTATCATTGCCTCTACTCCCACTACAACTATTTCTATATTTACTATAAATCTCTGTGTGTGTGGAAATGACTGAATATGGCCTGGATTTTAAGAATAAAATTTTACCAGTAATGTATAAATGGTCCAAAGATAAATTTAATCAGTTTTGTTGATACGAATTTTATAGTCGTAGGAGGAGGGCAAGTCACTGATAAAATACAGATTGGATTATTTTCAGTATACTTGGGATATACTGGATACTGCCTGACTTTTAAAAAATGGACTCCAGGTTTATATTCCTGCTGGCTCTAAGTTGGATAACTCATCTTGTTCCAATCATGGTGTACTTCTTACTCTGAGTAGAGAGTTAGTGTGTGTTTTATAAATTTCATTTACTAAGTTATGTGTAATCTATAATATGGTATATTATAATGTATTTAAAAATGTTTAAGCAGTGAGACTTGACCAAAAGCTGATTTACATGATTTTAGTTTTGTTATATTTGGTACATTTTTTGTAATCTGTTATTAAACATATTTTTCTTTTAGGATTTTCTTGTTCCTTTTTGTGGTGAAGAAGAAGATAGTGTCCATACCTCTAATGAAAAGTTACCAGAAAATTTTCAGGATTCAAAGCAACTAGTAGAGAAGATCTGGTATTGTGTAATGGATGATAGCTTAATTGTTGGCGTGAAAACCACATCTTCTTTGAATCTGTAAGTTCTGATGTGATACTGCTATACTGATACTCTAGACTAGTGATGGTGAACCTTTTAGAGCTTTAAATGATACAGACAGCCCACTGTGTATGCCTTAGGTTCACTACCACTAATCTAGACCAGTGCTGGCCAATAGAAATTAATGCAAACCACGTGTTTTTAAATGAACTTGTAGCCACAAAAATGTAAATAGAAGCAGGTGGAATTAATTTTAATGATTTTTTTTTTGAGACAGGATCTCACTATGTAATTGAGACTGGCCTTGATCTCACTGTGTAGTCTCAAACTCGCAGGGATCCTCCTGCCTCAACCTCCCGAGTGCTGGGATTTAGGCGTGAGCCACCACGCCCAGCCATGATATGTTTTATTTAATCCAATATATCAAAAAAGATTTCTACATTTAATTGATGAAAAATGTTAGTGAAATACCGTATTTTAGATTTTTTTCATATAAAATTTAAAAAATTTGGTGTGTGTTTTGTGTACGTAACACATTGCAATGCAGACAGGGCACATTTCTAGTGGTCCATAGCCATATATTCTTAATGGCTACTCAGCCAGTCCTACTCTAGAAGTATCTCTTTTACACAATGCATTGAATTAATAGTATAAAAAGGGTAACATTTACAAAATCAAGATGCTGTAGCCTCATGGCAGAGATAATTAAGGAACACACAAAGCTTTCTATCAAAACATTTAGAGGTATTAGAAACATCTAGAAGCTTTTGACTAGCATAAGTTGGTGCAAATTTAGTTAAGTAACGATGTCTCTCTGATCATAGAGGATATTCTTTTTGGAGCTTTCAAAATCATGTGTAAAGAGGTAATGTTTATGTTGTCTGCAGTCTAGCAAAGAGTTCTTTAGCTAAAACAGGCTAAATATAGGTCTTACAGTACTACATTTGAACCACAACCATGTGAGCAGAGAGAGAGACAGAGAGACAGAGACAGACCAGGTAGTGCCTTATAATAGTTGGATAGACAGTGGCAGTATATTTGAGCAGTTTAGCAAAGTATGGACCCCAAACTTATCTAGTGACTTTGAGATGGATTTATTCTTTTGTTTCAGTGAATTCCTAAGATGCTTTAGGCTAGTTGATTATATGAATGTTTTTTCTCTTTTCTTTAATGTGGTTATAGTAACCAATTTTCTATTACATATCCAGTCTTGCATTACTGAGATAAATCGAAATTCATATCATTTTGGTGCATTGATGAATTTAGTTTAATAATGTTTGTTAAGAATATTTACATGTAGGTACATGAGTGAAGTTGTCTTAAAATTTTCCTAAATGATACTTGCTTGGTTTTAGAATCAAGGCTAAACAACTTTATCTTTTTGAGCTGGGGTCTTGCTCTGGTAGCTAGGTTGGCCTGAAACTCTTGGACTCAAGTGTTCCTCCTGCCTCAGTTTACTGAATCTGGGACTATAGGAGTATATCACCACACCCAATTCATACTGCTATATAAATGAGTTAAAGCTTATTTATTTTTTCCTTTCTGAGAATTATTTCCTTTTTTTCTGTTTTCTGGAATAATTTGTATGAATTTGGAATTACCTGTGCTTTAACATTTGGTTGTACATAGAAAGCATTAATCTGGCTTTTTTATGAGATGATTTTTAACTTCTGATTTAATTTTTAAGAGTTATGGGATTATTCTGGTTTTATTTATTCTTAAATGTACTTTGCTAATATTTTTAGTAATTTATCTGTTTGACATAAAACACATTTATTAATATAAGTTGTTCCTAGGAGACTCAGGTATTTAACAACTATATTGTCAGAAATTGTCAGGTGTTTTTCATTTCAAACATACATCTCTTTTTCTTGACTAGTTTTACCAGAAATTTATCTTATTAATCTTTTCAAGTAATTGTTATATTAATCTTCAATTGTATGTTTCCTGTTTTATTAATTTTGATGTTCATTATTTTCTTCTACTTGGGGCTTTTTCTGTTACTCTTTTTCTAATTATTTCATTATAATGTTATTAGATACAGATTTCTTTGATTCTTCTTTGGGTATTGAACTTTCTGGCCCTGAAAATCGATATTTTTTCTGGAAATTCAAGAAATTCTTCATTACTATCTTCAGATACTGAAATTTCCCTATTTATTTACTTATGGAATTCCATGCCTACTCATTTTATACTCCATATCTCTTATCTTTTATATTTTCTCTTTATTTCTCTGTGTAAATCCAGCTAGTTTCTTCTGATGGATAGATACTCTGTTCACTAATTTTATCTTTAGTTCTCTCTATTCAGTTATTTAATCTACTCTTTGACTCTCTCATTTTTTGTTATCATTTGAATT
This sequence comes from Fukomys damarensis, assembly GCF_012274545.1. Lineage (NCBI taxonomy): Eukaryota > Metazoa > Chordata > Mammalia > Rodentia > Bathyergidae > Fukomys > Fukomys damarensis. The sequence continues at coordinate 11,235,588 of NW_022900951.1, read as the reverse complement.
TATCTTAAGTTCTATTTGTTCTTTTTCATATTTGCCTGGTTAGTTTTTACTGTCTCGTGTTTTTAATTTCTTTTTTATTTCCTTAATATGCTAAACATAATTATGTTGATACCTTAGTACTTGTCATTTGTGTTTTTTGTTTTGTTTTGTTTTGGTTTGTTTTGTTTTTTTTTTTGTTTGTTTGTTTTGGTTTTTTTTTTGGTACCAGGAATCAAACTCGGGACCTTGTGGTACTTGTCATTAATTGGTTCCAGGAGGCGCAATGAGTACCAAAAATGACAAGTACTAAATAAATTGTTTTGACTGGGAAGGTAGGGAGTCATTGATATTGACAAGTCCTATCTTGCAGGTCAAGTTTGTTGACTAATGATAAACTAATGACAAAATTGTTGTGTCAAAAACATCAAGTATCACATTCAGTGAGTTTCAAAGCAGTCTAATTCAACGGTATGACTATATTTTTAAATGTTTTTATATAGAGAAGATTTCAAACATACTGAGAGAATGCACTGGTGAACCCTATCTGCCTGTCACTGATCTCCAATAATTATCAACTCATTGCTAATCTTGTTCAATCTGTACCTCCATTCACTCCTCACTCCCACTTTGCAGATTATTTTGAAGCAATCAGTGGCATCGTATTTGGTACTGGGGCTCGAAATTGGAGTGTCATCATATTTGATTCATAAGTATTGCAGTGTATGGATCTAAAAAATAAGAACTTAAAATGTATATAATCACTCCTAGAAATTAATAGTAATTCAGTAAATGTTCAAATTACACACTTATCTCAATTTTAAAATAATTTGTCAACTTGGTAGCCACAAAAGGACTATAAATCAGACTTGACTGATATCTCTAAGTCCCTTGTATTCTATAGATACCCTCTTCACATTGTGTGTGTGTGTTATTCTTGTAATTGTGTATTTTGAAAAAAAGAAGGAGTTTACCCTGTGCAGTTCTGTATACGATTTTGCTGATTTCATCCTGTGGTATTTCTTCATGTATTTCTCTGTCTCTTTTATTTCCTCTAAATTGGTAGTTAGATCTAGAGGCTGGATAAGATTATGCTTGAAGTTTTGAGAGAATACTTACTAGGTAATGTTGCTTTCTTACATCTGGAGGCATAGGAAGTATGGTCATTTTCATTTTGTGATATTAGAATCTCTTGATGATCGTTGTTTAGTTCTATTGTTTTATTAGGATTTTTAACATGATACTCTAATTATATCATTGCTTCTTTGTTTATTAGTGAGAATATATCTATCAAGAGAAAATTTCTTCTCATCTGTTACTTAGTTATACTCTTAAATGTTGTTTGTCATCAAGAGACCAGAGTTTGGACCTAAAAATTGCTCAGTTTCTCCTTAGTGGATTATTTTTTCTATACCTTTTTAGTGGACAGGGGTAGAAAATATGTTTTTTGTTTGATTGGTTGTCTGGGTCTGTTTTTTTTTTTGTCATTTTAGTGATAAAACACAGCATAAATCTATGCTGATATTTCTAGTTCAAACTAAAGACTTCAAAGTCTTTACTTATCCCCTTTCCCACTTTTGGAAAATCTCAGTTTTCAGTTGCACCAGCATAATTACTCATTTGCTTCATTCCATAATCTATATGCAATATTTACAAAATAACAATACCAACAGTATGATTATGACAAATTAAGGTTTCATTTTAAATCCTTAGTAAAATCCATTAGATATATAGTGAAATATCTATGAGATAAAGTTCTCTCTCAAGCTGGGTGTGGTGGCCACACCTGTATGTAATCCCAGCACTTGGCAGAGGATTGCTATGAGTTTGAGGCCAGTTTGGGTTACATAGTGAGTTAAAGACCAACCTGAACTACATAGTGAAACCCTGTTTGAAAAAATAAAATGAACTAAAAATTTAAAAATCAAGTCCTCTCTTTGGTCATGTCATGTTTCTCATCTGTTCTAAGTTGATAATGTTTGTAGTGTTGGAATGCACTAAAATAAGCCAATGTATCATAATTTGATACTAATATGAGACTAATGTATCAAATTTATGAATTATTAGAAATGTAAATCTGGGTACAAATGATGAAGGGTAAACAATATTCTATATTAAAAGGAGATTTTATTCAAGTCATTTAGGGGAGTGCAAAATACAATTTTTACTTTAGAAGCATTTTCATTCTAAATATTACCAAAACAAAGTGTTGAAAAATGAAGAATTTTTTCTTGTTTAAAAAGCGGGTGGGGGAAATACTTTTAAAAAATCTAGGTATTATTTCATCATTCCTTTATCTTAAAAATTTATTTTCCAAAAGTCGGGCCTATTTTCCATGCTTTTGCCTGCCTATTTTGAGAGAAGTAGTACTATAGGACATTTAATAATTTAAAACTCTTTATATAGTTTACATTTGAAATGATGCTTCTCAGGAAACGATAAGAAAAATTATTGTTATTAATTGACAATGATCTATTTGATTTTTTAAAATGAGCTTTTAAAATAAACCTATATTTTTTTACAGGTCCCTGAATGCTGTGACTGTATCACTGTTAATGGATCAAAATTTTAGCTCCAGTTTTCAGCTTATTAAGTGTCAAAATAGGGTGATTAGTTTGAATACAGATTCTTTCCCAGCACCATATTTGATACCACATGAAGTAGAATCAAAGGCAAAAAAGATCAAGTTGACCTCTGATAGAAAGGAAGAAGAAAGCTTTGTTTGTGAACAGCCATCTAAGAAAGAGTGTGTTCAGGTAATTACTGGTGTGACAGCTCTTTCACCACTTTTAGCGTACAGTAAATTTTGTTGCATTGTGCTGCTACAAATTAGGGAAAGAAAAAATGGTAACTATCCTGAAGATCGATATATTCCATGTGGCAAACTTTTTTTAAGTTTAGAAGATCTTTCAAGTGGGAATTATCTACTGACATTTCCAGAGAACAAACCAATAGGTAATTTTTGTTGATTTTTTTAATAATATTTAATCAAAATTTTAAGGACTATTTACTTGATAATGGACAGAGTTTAATGGTCAAATTTATAACATTTATTTTGCAGAACACATGGAAAATCTATTTGCATATCTCACAGTATTGCACAAATCTTGTTTTCAAATCACATCACCTGGGTATGCCCTAAATTCAATGATGGTGTGGCTTATAGACCACATGAAAGGTGAAGTAATCAAAGAATTTCCAGAAATGTGCTTTTGTAAAAGGCCAGGTAGTTCCTATGGGACACTCTTCAGATGGAAACAAAGAACATTATTTGAAGGGATTTTAACAGTCTATTCCAGGTAATCCACATTACATAGTAATCAATCCAGAGAAGTTAGTTGTGTTTGAGTATGGTGAATGCATGGGCCAACCATGATCCCCATGTAAAATTCCGTGCTGTGGGTGGGACAGCCATGGTTTGGTACAATGTGAGTGGACAGGTGTGGCCTCAATTAGAAACTGACCATCTCTGCTTTCATTTTCTGTTTGAGTTTGGCTTTTTCTTAGAGCCTAGTAATTATTTTAGGATTTCCTTTTACTTCATAGTGAGATTTTTAAAAATATATAGTACTAATTTTATTTGGCAGCAAAAGAGATTTAATTAGTAGGTAACATGACTAATATTAACCCCATTACTATAGAAAGCATATATTTATTGCTACTTTCTGAATTTTATCAATAGCACAGGTATTTTATTCTTTTAATCATTATAGTGTTTATAATTGAATATTGATTACTATAGTATACTGTATATGACTGCTTTGTGCTATTTTGACTTTGTAATATTATGTTTGGTCTTTTATTTCAGGAATCAAACAGTTTTGTTACAGTGCCTTCATAATCTCATCAGAGTTCTTCCTATAAACTGTTTCTTCAAATATCTAAAATTAGGAAGTGAGGATATCCCAGCTGATCGTTTGGCACTGACTTTAGAGAAGGAACTGGTTACCTTTGGTTCTCTTTCTTCTTCTGCGTTAGCTAAGGTTGAAAGCAACTTTATTCAGAACTCTGAAGCAAGCAAAGGAAACAGTAGTGCCATGATTGCTTCATCAGATGAAACAGAGAAAATCCATCTGTATAGAAGAGAAGTTCAAACAGAAAAGGAGAAACTGTTAGAAATGAACCTAAAAGTGAGTGGTACCCTTTATAGAGAGATGACTTTGAAATTAGCTGAGATTCAATTGAAATCAGACCTTGTTGCACAAAAACTGACCAGTTTATAAGTATAATTTAGATGTGATTATATTTTTTTCAGCTTTAATTGAGTTTGTTGGTACATTTTAGGGATACAGTACAGTTACATTCATTGTTGGGATCTTGTACCTCTACATGACAAGTCTTGATTATATTTTAAAATATGTTTTCACTGCCACAAAGTTTTGGTTCCACTTGTATACCTCCTTTATAAGAATAAAGGTTCAAGCTTATTCTAGACTCATTAGTTTTAGTGATAGAGAAAATAATGTTCCCTCTAGGGCAGAGGTTCTCAAGTGGGGCCATTTTGCCTTACTCTGCTCCCATTTCCTGCTCCAGTGAACATTTGACTATGTCTGGAGACAAGTTTTGGTTGTCAGACATTGTGTGGTAGCATGTTGTATGAACAATCAGAGAAAACAAGACAAGAAACCAATAACCTATATTGGTGACATTTTGGGCTGGGTAATGCACTGTTGTGGAGAGTTGTCTTGTGCATAGTAGGAAACTGATCAGCATCCCCAGCCTCCTCTACCCTCTAGGGGTGGGAAAGGCTAGTATAAGTATCTAGTGGGTAGAGGAGGCCAGGGCTGCTGTTAAACATCCTACAGTATGCAGAACAGTCCCCTTCCCCCACTGCAAAAAGCATTACCCAAGCCAAATGCCAGCAGTAAGGCAGGGGCTAAGAAAGCCTGTCTTTGATCTACCACTTAAGTGAAATCAGAAATGATATAAGAGCATTTTGATCTCCCTTTTTAAAAAAGTTGATCCTTTTCCTGAATTCTCCTTAGTAAAACTTAGGGACTAAAAAACAACTTCCACTAGAAAAATTAATCAAGATTGTCTGATTCTCAAGTTTCTATTCATATCAAACTCTTCTGGAAAGTTAAATAGCAGAGTGAGAGACCAGTTTTTGAAACCCTGATTAATTTAAATTTCACTGGAGAACTGCTCTGGAGTTGTCTGTCTATAGTATTGTAAAAATTTGAGGTTATTTTTCTCAAAAGCACATCTCTTTTAAAAGGCTAAGTATACCTTACAGGCAACTATTAAAAAAATTAAAATGATTTTAAGCTATTTGAAATTCTAACTCTAGGCAAAGCTAAAATATAAAATTTGAATAGAAATGACTTAAAGAATATGGTGCGTCTTAGGGGCTAAGAAATTTAAAAATAAATAAAAATTCACTTTCATTGAGAAGTGATTTAAAAGTGATCAAGTGAGACTTTGCAGAGGGATACAAATTAAACCTAGTCTTTTTTTTAAAAAAATAAGAATTCTAGACTAACAAAAGTATATTAGGGGAAGGGAAAAAGACACAAAAGGATGTGGACACAAAGGAATGTGCTTAGCCACATTTAGTGACACACACCTGTAATCCCTGCACTTGGGAAGCTGAAGTAGGAAGAGCACCGAAGTTCAAGGCCAGCCTGGGCTACATTATATATTCAAGACCATCCTGAATTACACAGTGAGACCCTGTCTCAAACAAACAAAGGAAAGTTCCTGGTCCCTTTTACTCTGCAGTCCTTCAGATGGAAGTTTCCATCTCAATTGGAAGAAATAAAGAAGATTATAAAGAGTGGCATCTCATGCATGCAGGTGTTAAGTGCTAATTCCCTCTATGCCTTAGAAGTCCTTTACCTAATGATCTGATGATATAAATAAATTTTAGAGAATAGAGGTTGTTTCTTGTCTTTGTTTTCATGATTACCCATATTATAAGCTACTTTTTTTTCTGGCAATCCATTGCTGATTGAGATAGAAGTCTACAACTCTGTCTCTATGAATGGCAATGAAAAAGATTTCAGACTTTCTGTAAATAGAAATAGAATAAATTCAGGATTAATTGTGGAAATCTGAGAACTGTTTATGCTGTGTGCTGTCTTTTGAAACTTCCTGTGACATGTTCAGAATAGCTAAATATAACACATAGGAACTAAATTGTAAAATGCAGGCTGTCAGGAGCATAAACAGGATTTAATTATAATACTTGATCTGTAAGAAAGTTAGGATACAAAAAGTAGTGTATTGGCTTTTTATTTATAAAGAAAACCAAAAGGCGTTCATCTATATATGCCAAATAACTTCTTTGCAAGTGAGTTTTGTGCTCCAATATGTTTATCCTACTTTCTACAAATTAGAAAAAGCTGTTTGAGAAAATGACATCCTTGCCACTTTCATGATTCCACTGTCAAATTCTACTCACCACTACCCTATTCACAAATCTGAAGTTGCCCTTAAAAACAGTCTTTCTCATCCAAGTACTAACCAGGCCATTCCAAATCTACAGTGCTGTATTATGTGGGAACAGAGAACTCCATAGTTTTCAGATAAATAACTTTGTGTTGGCTCCTAACCCCTTAGCTGAGGCATATGTTTAAGCCAGTTTAGATAAGACACTGTTCAGTGACCAGGTTTTGGTGAAGGAGCAAGAAATGTAACATTTACTAGCTCTTAGATGTGTGCCAACCAATCCTGAAACATACTCGAATGCATACTTTTGTGTACATATTTATGCCTAATTCTTCATGGGAACCCACAAAGTATACTTGTTAGTGTTGTCCTCAACATGAAAAAAAATTGGTAAGCCAAATTAAGAGGATGTAAGAACACCTTGTTTCTATATCCTCATTACAAATGATTTCGAAAGCAGCAAATGCTTTAAGAGCTGTAATAATATACCAGTGAATCATTTATTGTCCTGCTAACATCTCTTTATGCCATTGATTGTTTTGTCCCAATCTTGGGAAAAAAAAGATACCAATAACTTACATTTCCACCTGCTGTCCTCAATAAAGACAAACAATTGAAGTAGAAATTTGTGTTGTATAACATCGTTTCTTTCCATCCTCCCTTCTTCTCTGCTTTATTCCTTCCCTCCCTCTTGGTTAATACCAGATATTGCTAGTCCTTTTTCTTCCTACTCCTCTAAATTGCAAAAATGTTACTTTCTATTCTCAGAATTTGGAAGTGAAAGGTCTTTATTGGATTACACTATTGCCTGCAGAACTTTAGGCTTCAGAGTGATACAGTGGAAAGAATGCTGCACATAAACTGTATACTTAAGTGAATTCTTCAAAGGTTTGTTCTGTTTTCTGTTTTGGGGTAGTCTTTATCTATTACAATAAGTCTAGGACTTAGAAACATTCCAGGTGTGAACTTTCACAAGTGTATTGTACAAGATTCACAGGTGTACTGTCTACTCACTTTGTAGGATTATGAACGAATCTGACTTACAGACATTCTCCTGGAACAGAACTTGTTCATAAGTTGGGTACTTCCTGTACTTAAATTACTTGGTGCCTCAGCAAAATAGCTCTATGCTATGAAATCCTATGGTGATGGGTATTCTTGAATGCTAATAGTTTGGTCACTTTTTAGGCCCTTATTTCAGTAAACCTGTCTTGCCTTTTTATTCAAATGGTTCCAGGTCCTATTCAGATACTGAATTTTCACGAGGGCCATAAATCAGATAGCCACAGTATTCTCATTGTTTAGATTTTTGCTGTGCTACATCTAGGAGCAACTGTGCTGGACAAAGGTACCAGTATGTGTAACTGTGGGTTGATATCACAGCCCTGGGTTCAGCCAGGAAGTTTCTTTACCATCCTAAACTTAGTCTTTAATTATCCATTCCCCACAGTAGCAGCCACTTATGCCAATGTATAAATGGTATTATGGCCAGTAAAGCATATCATTAGTAACTGGTCAAAATATTTAGGTGAGTCAAGAGTTAGAAGTATGGTACACTCTGCTGATTACCTCTTTCATGTCTATTTCCTCCTTTTGTTCACAACAGAACTCTTGCTTTGATCAGGAAACTTCCTTCATACAGTTACTAGATTGGGGAGGTGGAACCCATCCCTCTTGTTCTCAAGGTTAGTCTTAATTCTAAGCCAATCGAGGTAAGATATTTTATGGGCACTGGTCTAGAGATGGCATAAGACCACTCCATTGAGCCTAATCAGACTGAAGCAAAGGACCAGTTCTTTGTTGAGAAAGAGACCGACTCTATGTATCTTGTTGAATGTAGTTCATCCCAATTTAAAAGTTTGAGAGTTATAATCACAAAGAAATTAAGCCTTAGAATGAATTTGATCTTGAACTACAACATTTTTATTCTGCCTGTGAATGAAACCTAATTCTTTTTACCTTGACTGCTGATTACTTCAGAAAAAAATTCCTTGTAACAGAAATCAGCTAAAATCTTTTCTGCCTGAAAGCACATGAAATAGAGGACAGAAACAGTTCAGTACAGGAGCAAGACGCTTTCACCTTTAAAAAAAAGAGTAATAAAAAAACCACTGACCTTCTGCCCCCACCCCTTATTTCTGGGCGGTGGCTCACTTTTTTATTTATTTTTTTTAGTTTACAATTCAATTACTTCATACTCTGTAGCAGTATATACGTGAAATAAAAGCTTTAATTTTTTATTATTACTGATCTTCTTTCCTGTACTTCTTAGCGTCCTCTGGTATAACACCAGGCTAGTTGATATCTTATGCTTTCCTTATTGGGATAGAAGTATGTGTCAGATCATTTAACTATTTCTCAGTATTTCCTGTTTTATAATACAGAATTATAAATGTAAGGAGCATGCTTCCTAGTGTGCTTCTTAGCTATCTGAGGAATTCAGACTTTTCAATTCTCATTTCTTTAGACGTGTTTCACATTTCTTCTATATCCTCTCCAGTGGGAAGAGGAAGAAGTCTTTATCATTTTGTGTTGTAGGAGTCTTTATGCTACAAAAAAGTGATTTGATTAGACTGGAAAATATAGCAGTGTTACTATATCAAGAAATATACCGATTATCAATTTAGAGCTTAGAGCCTTTTCAAATTTGAAAAATATATATTGGGCATGAAAAATAATCCTCTCACTTCATTCTAACTCCACCATAATAACAAGGTGATGGTAATGTTTTCATTCTGTATCTGTGATTCTGATGAGATATTTTAAGATAATGATGAAGTTGGTTATGTCAAATGTAATAATCAAATCCTTTTATAGATTGTGCCAAATAGAAAATAATATTCTCTAACACTTAAGAGATTCTGATAAAAGTAGTAAAGACTTTGGTGTGAGTATGTATGGGTGGACATAGAGCCTGATGGGAGGCAGGATCAAATGTATTATAGATAGCAAAATCGTCAGAAAGAAGCAAAACTAAGTGCAGTACAAGTATGTTGCACCCAGGAAGGGAAGGTGAGACGTGGCGTGCAAACTGGTTGAGTGTTTCCTAAGAGCAGCGCCACCCGAGAGGGAAAAGAATTAGCCAGAGAAACTAAATAGGAGGAAAAAGAATATTCTGGAAGACTTGTGAAAAGTGTTGAAGAAACTAACCTATACTTGCTTACCAGTTTTCTATGATGTGGCATGATGGGAGATATATGTGTGTGTATAAATATATACATATATCTATATATTGATTATTGTGTGTCAGACATTTCCCATATGATCTTTACAATTCTGTAAAACTTTGCTTTTCAGGTTGTAGCCATATGTGGCTATTTAAATCAGTTAAAATACAATAAAATGTAAAAGTTTAGTTCCTTCCTTGATCTGGCCACATTTCACATGTGCAATGGCCACATGTAGCTAGTGGCTAGCATTTGGTCAGTGTAATGTAGAACATTTCCAAGTTCTGAGGTGTGTGCTATATTAGCTAACTCTTATTCACAAATAAAGAAACTTAGACCCAGACAGGTTAATTAGTATAACCAAGAACGCACAGTGAGTGAGGAACAGAACCATGACTTAAATCCTCCAGTTAAGTTCCAGAACCTTTGCTCTTTCTACACTATGCTATTCTGCTTATAAAGTTGGTTTGTAACTGTGCATGGTAGCACATACCTGTAATCCCAGCACTCAGGAGGCTGAAGCAGGAGGATCAGTGGGACTTTGAGGCCAGCTTAGGCTACTACTAGGTTTAAGGCCAGCCTGAACTGTCTCAACAAACAAACAAAGTCAGTTTGTAATAAAACAATTGTCATGTCAAGACAGTTTTATAGTTACAAAATACATTTATAATTTAAAAAGGTATGCAAGAAATGTACAATTCCTTAAAAATGTATGTCTTTTAATGTAATTGAAATATCATAAAAAATGTGGGCTGTTATCCTAAATCTTGTAATGGTCACATTCTTAATAGTTGAGTGATGGCCTCAACTAACTTTTATCTCTTAACTGCTTACCTCTAACTGTAGCTACCTGATTATTTTATTCTCTATTTCCTTTCAGTTGTCTTTGTTAGAACTATCTTTTTCCAGAGTTATCATATTACCATTGCCGGTTCATATTTGGAGATTTCTTAAATGAAAGTGTCAGTTTTCTATTAAATAGCATCCCTTTGAGACACATGTAGGTCTTTCACTTTGCTAAAGTGTTTGTTTTTACCAGTATTGTAGAGGACTTGGAATTCTAGGAAAGATTGTGTGCTGTACAGGTTAGAAAATTTACATCGTTATTCTATACGAGTACTTAATCAGTTGAGAAGAAAAGGAGGTGGAATTTCATTTTTGTTTTTCACCCTTTGGTTTGTCTAATCATTCCAAATGATATGCCTGTGTAAAAACAGTGCACTTCAGAAAATATCAGTAGTATATGAAATGGAAGGAGATACAGATATCTCTTTTGCAGTTGTGTGTGTGTGTGTGTATGTGTGCTTCCTTTTTGAGTTTCATTGTATATGTTGTGCACATCTATGAGTTGGAGATAGAAGATAAAAAAGCTTCTTGGCTTTTAAATCACTCACAGTCTTAATGGGAAGACAGTGGCACAGAGATGTATACTACATTGAGGTAATACAGAATCCCTTGGGTTCCACAGGAGCACTTTTAAAAGTCACTGTATCAAGTAGGGGCACCATCTGAAGAAAGACATCTTTAATTTTGGGGTGGAGGCCCCACAAATAATGGCTGCTATCAAGAAATCACTCAATAAGAAACGTTGGTAGGGTAGTGGGGAGAAAGGAACCCTTCATTGTTGGTGGGAATGCAGACTGGTACAACCACTGTGGAAATCAATGTGGAGATACCTCGAAGAGCTGGGACTAGAGGTTCCATTTGACCCAGCCTTCCCTCTGCTGGGTCTCTTCCCAGAAGAATTAAAAGAATCATATCACAGAGATACATGCGTGCCTATGTTTATAGCGGCACAATAGCTAAAACTTGGAAATCAGCCCATTTGCCCATCAGTTGGAAACTGGATAAAGAAGATGTGGTTTTTGTATAAAATGGAATACTACTCAGCCATAAAGAATGAGAAATTAGATTCCTTCATGTAAAGCTATAAGATCCCAGTGATGAATGTAACTGTACTGTATACATAAAAAGTACCAATAAATTCAATGAGAAAAAAATAAATAAATAAATTAGTCTATAGATGAGTATCAACAAAACATGGTATATATAAACAATGGAATATTAGCTTTAAAAAGAAGAAAATTCTGTCACATGGTGCAACATGAATGAGGACAGTATACAAAGTGAAATAAGCCCTGCACAAAAGGGCAAATACTGTATGATTCCACTCATGTGAAGCATCCACATTAGTTAAAATCATAGAAAGTAGGAAGATGGTTGTCAAGGGCTGATGTGGGGGAACTAATGTGTAATGCGTTAGAATTTCAGTTTCATAAGATGTAAAAGTTCTAGTGGCCTGCTGCACAACACGGGATATACTTAACACTGTCCACTGTACTGTACACATAAAATGGTTAAGAGGCCAAATTTAATACAATTTATTTTACCACAAAATAAGGCAAGATGATTCAGATAATCAAATAAGTTATTTTATTTATTGTAGGTGGATACATTATTATTATTATCATTATTATTATTATTATTAGTGGTTGCGTGGAGGATTGACCCCATTGTCTCACGAATGCTAGGCAAGCACTCTATTACTGAGCTACATCTGCAGCCCAATTTTAACTTTTAGAACAAATTTTATTTCTAAAAGATTTGAATATACTGTAGTTATTTTATAGGTTCAATAATACAATAAAACCAAATACTTCAAAACAGGATGGGAGTATAGTTCAGTAGTAGAGTGCATGTTTAACATGCACGAAGCCCTAGATTTAATTCCCAGCACCAAAAAGGATAGAAAGGAAGATTTTAAATGCATGATTTTGATATATTTTAGGCCCCTTTATGCTGTTCAAAGTGCTCTGGTTTGAAGCTTTCTTTGTGTATACATATCTCTCTGAGATTCTGAGTCACAGGGTAAAACATCATTATAATACTGTACCACATTAATCTCGACCACCAACATGAATATCTTTAGCTTTTATAAGCCTGGTTAAAAATGCTCTACCCCCAAATTTTTTTCATTGAGTTTATTGGTACATTCTAGGTATACAGTACAGTTACATTCATCATTGGGATCTTGTACCTTTACATGACAGGTCTTGGTTCTTATTTTTTCCCCTTGTCCCTGCCCTCCCTTCACCCCCTCCTCCCCTCCCCATTTACAAACTTCATTTCCATTTTTTCATTTTCTGCTATTTTTTTCCTTTCCCTTATTAGCTTTCCCCTACCCTTCCCACTTCCCTACACATTTAGCCCCTTTCTTCCTATTTCACATTGTGAGTTATCTCATTAGGATCTTATGTACTAGTATAGTTTATTCACACCAGAGAAACTATTCAGTATTTACACATGTGTGACTTATTTATTTCACTTAGGAGTATATCCTCAGTATGTATCCATTTTCCTATGAATGAATGTAATTTCTCATTCTTTATGACTGAGTAATATTCCATTTTATAGAAAAACCACATCTTTATCCAGTTTCCAACTGATGGGCAAATGGGCTGTTTCCAAGTTTTAGCTATTGCAAACTGTGCTGCTATAAACAAAGGTGTGCATATATCTCTGTGATATGATTCTTTTGATTCTTTTGCGAAGATACCCAGCAGAGGGAAGGCTGGGTCAAATGGAACCTCTAGTCCCAGCTCTTCGAGGTATCTCCATATTGATTTCCATAGTGGTTACACCAGTCTGCACTCCCACCAACAATGGAGAAGGGTTCATTTCTCCCTACAACCCCGCCAACATTTGTTATTGTGTGATTTCTTTTTTTTAAAAGGCCCACAGTGCATGTGTGTGTGTGTGTGATTTCTTGATAGCAGCCATTTTTTGTTCGGTGAGGTGGGATCTCAGTGTTGTTTTCATCTGCATCTCTCGAATGACCAGTGATGTGGAACATTTTTTCATATATTTACTTGCTGCTTTTACTTCTTTGTCTGAGAAATGTCTGCTCATTTCATATGCCCATATTTGAACCAGGTCCTTATATTTGGCGGGGGCTGATTGTTTTGAGTTCTTTATATATTCTAGATAATAGACCTTTGTCTGAGGTGCAGCTGGTAAAAATTTTTCCCACATTGTAGGTTGTCTCTTAGTTCTGTTGATGGTTTCTTTTGCAGTGCAGAAGCTTTTTAATAAGATGAGATCCCAGTTGCTGATTCTTTCTGCTAGTTCCCATGCTACTGAGGATTTGTTCATAAAGTCTTTTCCTATGCTAATGTCTTCAAGAGTTCTGTCTAACTTATCTTCCAGCAAGTTTAGTGTTTCTGTTTTAATATTTAGATCTTTAATCCAGTTGGATTTTAATTTAGTGCATGGTGAAAGATAAGGGTTTAATCTTTGGCAGGTAGAGATCCAGTTTTTCCAACACCATTTATTCAAGAGTAGATAGACTAATTTAGATTGCTTCTAGTTCTTAGCTGCTGTGCATAATGCTGTAGTGAACATGTAGTTATAAATACCCCTTGGAAGTCTTGCTTTAATTCTTTAGGATGTATACCAAGAATCAAGTTTGCTAGATCATACAGTAATTCTGTTTTTTAATTCTTTTTTTTTGGCACCAGGGATCGTGTTTTTTTTTAATTCTTTAAGAATGCTTGTACTGTTTTTTTAATGAGTACACCATTTTACATTTCCACCAACATTACAAATGAGTACCAATTTTTCTGCATCCTCCTCAACACTTGCTATTTTCTCTTCTTTTGATAGCAGCCATCCTAATGGATGTGAGGTGATAAATTATTTGGCTTTTGAGAGACTTTCTGTAGCATTGAATTTCCAATTCAGTTGACTTTGGTTCTTTATATCAGTGGTCCTCAAAGTGTGGTTGCAGAAGGAACAGCATTAGAAGCATGTGGAGTTATATTAGAAATACAAATTCTTGGGCCCTACTCCAGACTCTCTAAATCAGAAACTGGGAGTGAGGCCTATTAATCTGTGTTTTAACAAATGCCCCAGATTATTCTGATTTGTCTTCTGAATGAATACAAAGTAATTCATCTTTTCTGTTGTACATTCATTGACAAAAATTCTGCACGAAAGTATTGTTCTGTATTATCTGTACTCCAGCATTATGATGAAAGGAAAACTAAAAATATATAAGCTTAGCCTTTCTCTTTGACATTTTACCATTTAGGTTATCTTATATCAATAATCATGGAAGGGAATATTTTCTTTAATTTGTGAAATGAAAAATTGCTCTGAACACAAAAATAATAGGAAGATGATGATTGTACAATGCCTATTAGGACTGCCACTGAAAGAAAACCCAACTCAAAACAAATTTACATGTGAAGGAGACATAATAGTTATTTTAACAGATGTTCAGGCTTCAGTCATTTTGATTTAGGAACTCAGAAGGATATCAAGGATGTTTTCAAATTCATTCTAAAGGGCAGGGACAAGGGGAAAAATGAGAACCAAGACCTGTCATGTAAAGATACAAGATCCACTACTGTATACCTAAAATGTACCAAAAAACTCAATGGGGAAAAAAGAAAAAGAAAAAAAGTTCATTCTAAGGTTGGCTCCCCACATGATGCAGCAGGGCTCTAAACCTGTCAGGGTACATGCTTACACACCGTTCTTTGGTCACATGATTATGGAGGAAACACAGGCGAAATGCTGTGACAGCAAGAGCAAGGATTAGAGTTGTGCAGCTACAGGCCATAAAATGGCAAGGAAGAGAAAAAGACAGTTTACTGAAGAATGAGGAATTTTTTTCCAATACTGGAGATTGAATTTAGGGAGTACTGAACTATATATACCAGCCCTCTTTATTTTTTTTTAATTTTGAGAGAAGATCTTACTAAGGTACCCTGGTTGGCCTCAAGCTTGTGTTTCTCCTGCCTTAGACTTCCTAGTAGTTGGGATTGCAGATATTTGTGCCCAAAGGAAACTTTTTCCAGAGGAAAATCTTCCCTTGTATTTTACTACTCACAGTCAGTCACATGGTCATTCCTAAACTAATACCTGTGTCCATTTGATGACAAGTATTGGTTGCCTTAGGCCTAGACTTCACATTTTACTGTCTACTACTATGTACATTTTTAGGTAGGTATTTATTTATGGATTGAATTGTATATGTTATGATGCTAATTCCCAGTACTTCAGAATATGACGTTGTTTGGAAATAGGGTCATAGTAGACGTAGTAGTTGGGATGTGGTCACACTATAGTAGAGTGGGCCCCTAATCCAATGACCACATTCTGTATAAGAAAGTGATCCCATGAATATGGAAACACACTGGGAGAATACTATGTGAAAACAGGAAAGGATTGGAGTTATGCAGCTAGAAGGCAGGTAATGCCAAAGATTGCCTGAATATCACCAGAAGTTAGGAAGAGACAAGGAAGGATTCCCTTACAGGTTTCAGATGGAGTCTAGACCTGATGGCACCTTGATTTTAGACTAGCCACCAGAATGGTGAAGCAATGAATTTCTTTTGTTTCATGTGTCTGATGGGGCAATAATTTGTATGTCTTGCTGCTGGATGTCTCTGATTTGATCATGTTATATTCCTGCTGGTTTGGTACCATGATGACTGTACCACCAGTGGTACATGCATGACTGTCTTAGGTGGTATGGGACAGTCCCATTGAATGCTTCTATCGCATTAGTTATTTTTTGTAAATGAGAAAATCAAGGGTATGTTGAAATAAGGAAAAGAGAATGTTTCCAGGTTCTATAATCAAACTGTTGTTAGTAGTCAGTATATTCTCCCAAATATCTTTTAATTTTATTAAGTTTTCCTCTATGTCATGCTGCTGTGGTTTCTTACCTGGACAATCTGAGCAGTTTTCCAACTGTCTTCATGGTTTCACTCTTGCTTCTAGTTTTCACTCTTGCTTCCAAAGAGTAGGCACAAGTTGACTTATCAAAGCACAAATTTTCCGAAGAGCCATTTGTTATTTTTCCATTGTTTCAGTGTTCATTTAATGGTTTTCCAGGGTAAGGTGTCATCTAGCCTACTGCATGAGCCTGGCTAGGATTGTTACTCATCCCTGTGGGTTCTGGTATCCCACCAGTTCTTTAAGCATTTTACTTTTCCACTTAAATTCTGCTGGTATTATTCCCATTGCCTATACATACTGCACTCTCACCATTTGTTTTCACATTAACTTATTTTTATGCCCATTCATCCTTCATATCTCAGTTCTTAATTTACTTCCTCATGGATACCTCTGAGCCTCCAAGACCAAGTCAGGATGGCTCCTGGCACACAGTTCCATAGTATACCATACTACTACTTTCTAGTGATCATAATTATAATCTAATAGCTAACTATTTATACATAGGCACTATAGTTAACACCATAGCTGTTACTCATACAAATCATAGCTGTTACTCCAAAATATAAAACCCTCGGTAGTTTTCCTTTTGGACAGAGCCCATTTTTAGACCTGATTATCTTTTTATCCCATATAGCATGCTTTATACGTAAAAGGTGAAAAACTAATATTTGTGTAATGTTTCTAAGGAGAACATTAATGAGTGAAATTAAGTTTTATTTTTTAACCTTGTGCTAAGGATTGAACACAGGACCTTATGCATGATAGCCACACTACCACTGACCCGAATCCTTAGCCCTGGAATATAATTTGAAGAATAACAGGCCAACCTTGGATGGGGGAAGGGAGAGTTTATTTTCTCCTATTAAAGATAATGTACTTCATTCTGTAGTCAGTGTTTCAGGCTTTGATCATGTGGATGGGTGTAATTTTAAAATATGGGAGACCAACATAAAGTTCACAAGTTTCTGTTTTGCCTGGCTAGAACATTAAAAAGTAACACATCTACTATCATTTCATGAAACAAAGAATATATCAATAAAAATCATAGAAAATGGATCATTTTAATGGAATAAATGGAGTTTCATGGGAAAATTACATTGCCTTTAATTTTCTTATTCTTGTAATATACCATGGAAGTGTATAGACTGGCATAGTCATTGGATCAATGTTATAGATAGGAAATTTTAAAAGAATTTATGTTCACAGTTAGCATGCTCAAGTTTTTATTTTATTTAGTGACGTTGCCAGCTGTTTGGAAGCAGTATTGTTAGGAGAAATTACACAGATAGATTGCTCTAAGTTGTAAGGTGGTGAATTATTGATTGAAATTAGTAAATATGAAGAAATGTATTACAGAGATTTAATATATATGATCAATTAGACTTTTAAATTTGCTAGTTGCTTTTAAATTTTAATTTTATTGGTACAGTTAAGATATACATAATAATCACATTCATCATGGGGAATTTGTACTTGTGCATGATGTATCTTGATTCCTCTTTTTTTACCATTCAATTCCCCCCCCATTTACAGAATCTCTGTTTCCATTTTTATTTCTTTTCTCATTTTTCCTTTTTCCCTCCTTCCTTTTCCCCTCTCAGCTCCCTAGTTCCCTTTTCCTTTAGAATTTTTTTTCTATTTCACATTATCTATTATATATTTTAGTCCCTATTTACACTTTCAGTTTCTCTTAACAGATAGAAAATGTGATATTTACACATATCCAATTTATTTCTTCTAAGAGTATAGCTTCATCCATTTAGTTATAAATGTCTCAAGTTTATCCTTTTTTATTGCTAAGTAATACTCCATGTTATTTTTTAAAAACTATACCTTTTTTATCCATTTATCAGTTGATGGGCATTTGGGTTGTTTCCAAGATTTAGGTATTACAAATACATGGGTGTGCATGTATCATTGTGGTATGATGCTTTTAATTCTTTTGGGAATAGGCAAAAGAGGAATAGTTGAGTCAAATGGGACCTCTAATGCTAGTTTTCTAAGGAATTTCCACACTAATTTCCACAATGGTTCTCCCAGTCTGCACTCTCACCAACAGTGGAAAAGGGTTCCTTTTTCCCCATAGCCTCTCCAGCATTTGTTGTTGATTTCTTGATATTAAGAATTTTTTCAGGAGATAGATGGAATCTCAGTATTGTTTTAATTTGCATCTCTTGGATGACCAGTGATGTTTTTCATATATTTACAGTCGACTCGACCTATGAACTCATTTCCTTCTCAAAGGCTGGTTATAACTCATGTTCAATTGAAGGCTTAGGCTCTTCTGCACAGCCTTCAAAGTTTCTCTCCTGTTTACAGGCAGATCTCAGTGTCCTTAGACATTGGCCCAGGATTTCTCAGTGAACCCCACACAGGAAAGGATGTTGTAATCTTCCTTCCAAAACTTTAAAGGCTTAAATCTGCATCTGAGACCATCTGGAAGTACAAGTGTCCAGCATTTGGGTCATAACTTAAGACTTTGATTGTAAATGAAAACTAGAATTCTGGTCATTACCGAGGTTGTTTGTATGTTAGGCCACTAGTAACTCGAGTCTGCTGTATTTGCCATTTCTACTTCTTCATTTGAGAAGTGTCTGTTCATTTCAGATGCTCATTTTTGGATTGAGTCTTTAAATTTAGGAGGTATGATTTTTTTCAATTCTTTGTATCTTCTAGATATTAGTTGTTTGAGGGACAGCTGTCTACATGTTTTTCCACTCTTTGGGTTCTCTTTACCCTGCTGTTGATGTCTTTTGCTGTGTGAAAGCTTTTTAGTAAGATGAGATCTGAGTTGTTGATTCTTTGTATTTTTTCCCATGCGATTGGAGTTTTGTTCATGAAGTCTTTGCCTACACCTAAGTCCTCAAGAATTCTACCTATTCTCTCTTCTAGAAGATTTAGTGTTTCTGCTTTAATATTTAGATCTTTGATCCATTTTTAGTTTAGTGTATGATGAGAGACATAGTGTAATTTTATTTAGTGTGTGGAAAGTCATGTTTTTTCAGTGCCACTTATTAAAGAGGCTGTCTTTCTTCCAGTGAATGTGTTGGGCCCCTTTGTCAAAGATAAGGTGGCTGAATGTATTTGGGGTTGTTTCTGCATTTTTTTAGCCTATTTCATTGATCCTCTGTTTTTTTGTTTTTTTTTTTTGTTTGTTTGTTTGGTTGGTTGGTTTTTTTGCCAATACCTTGCTGTTTCTATCACAGTAGCTCTGTAATATACTTTCAAGTCAGGGATTGTGATGCCCCCCTTCCTTGCCTTTGTTGCCTAGAATTGCTTTTGCTATTCTAGGTCTCTTCTGGTTCCAAATGAATTTTAGGGTTGATTTCTCTGATTATGTGAGGCATGCTGTTGGAATTTTATTATGTCTTATATTTAGATGTCCTCCCTAAAGCCTCTTGCAAATGAGTTTGGGCTATTTTGGAGGTGGTTGAATTTAAGCTGTGTGATTCATGGCACAGTGTTAGTCCTGAGAACACTAGGATTAAGGGTGTGAGTCTATCAGCCCTAAGTAGTCTGAATAAGATAAAAGGGTGAGGAAGATGCTGTTAAGGTCCTTTGTTGTGTTTACTACCTTGTGGGCACCATGAACTGTTTCCTCTTCTGGAAGGCCTGTCTGCCATGCTACTCTGCCTTGGAGCCAGTCAATTATGGACTGGAACATCTAAGCATGAAAGCCAAATAAACCTTTTCCCCTCTAACTTTGGGTGTTAGGTATTTGTCTCAGCAATGAAAGAAAAGTAACTAAGACAGAATTTGGCACCAGGAGTGGGGTTATTGCTGTGATATTACCTGGCCATGTGGCTCATTTTGGAACCTGCTTTGGAACCTGCTTTTGGGAAGGGGAAAACTTAGGAAATATTTGGAGATGCTGGCTGAAGAGGTAAAGCTGGAATGCCTTAGGCTATTTGGTATGGGAGATTCTGTTCAGAAGTCAGAAGACCAGAAAGCTGATAAAGACCAGGCCCAGGAGGTTTCTGCTGGGACAAAGTATTGCATTGGCTGCTGGACTCCAGACAATGTGTGTTATGCCTTGGCTGAAAGTTTTTCTTCATTTTGCTCATGTCCAGAGACTTTGCCTGAGACTGAGATTATGGTCAGTGGACTAATTAATCTCACAGAAGAAATGTAAAGGAGTTTAATGTTGAGACTGTGGCATGGCTGCTGTTTGGGGGCTTTTAGCCAGATCTGTGTTGAGAATCGAGCAAAAAGATTGGCAGAATGATTCAAAATGATTTTTGAGTTTGGACAAAAGGGAAGTTCCAGTAAAGCTGTGGACTGCAAAGATAGAGCAGAGGGGATCTTGATTGCTATGAAGTGACAGGAAAATAGAATAGAAAAGATGGCCTGAGGGCATGAAAAGAAGCAGCAGGACTCACCCTTTGCAGCTAAAATTGAAGAAATGAAAGACCTTGCTTTGAGAAGAGTGCCGCAGAGCACCATGTTCTAGAATGGCGGTGATGTAGAGAATTTGTTCCTTAGAACTGGATTCAGAGGGCTCAGTGATCCAGGCACTCAACCCCTACAGCCAAGAGAGAAGGAAGCCTCTGAAAGAGTACTAAAGGAAGAGTTCTAAATTTCTACTTTGGATTAGTGATATGCAGAATTTTGGAATAAGAGTAGCTTGACCTATTTTAATAAATGTTTTCAATTTTGTAAAACCAGGTTTTTGTTAAATGGGCTGAACTCATTAAGAAGAATCTTCTTTCTCTACCTTCACATGACAATTCTGGTTCCTCCTCATACCTTCTGTAGAACTTGATAGATAGTGAAGAGCAATCTCATTTTTATGTATCAAAAAGTTTAGTCCAGTTTGTCATCTTCAAAATAAGATTATGTAAGAAGTCAAATAAAATTACAGTAACAACAAATAAATGCCACAAGAAAAAATGTACAAGATCTCATTGAAATAGCCTTGGATTTAAGCTAGAGCTATATAGTGAAATCGTGTCTCAAAAACACTAAACAAACAAAAAAGATCCAAGTGAAGAAAACTACTACTAAAGAACTCTAAAAACAAGACTTAAAATGTTAGTACTTATCATATTCTTGGGTGTGAAAAATAGATGTCAATATGTAAGTTCTCACTGTGTTCATCTATAAATTTAATTCAATCCCAGGAAAAACACCAATGGGCTTTCTAAGGTACAAGTCAAACTGAATTGTAGAAAAATCTGCAAACCAGAAAAAAAATATGGAAACTGTAAAAGAAAAGCATTGAGGGAATGGTATCCACTCTATTG
The DNA here is from genome assembly GCF_012274545.1 of Fukomys damarensis. Taxonomy (NCBI): domain Eukaryota; kingdom Metazoa; phylum Chordata; class Mammalia; order Rodentia; family Bathyergidae; genus Fukomys; species Fukomys damarensis. The sequence continues at coordinate 11,214,065 of NW_022900951.1, read as the reverse complement.
CACATTAAAATACATAATAAAATACCTATAGGCAAAAGTTTGTTTCTAGTGCACTGATAGACATGGTAGAAAAGAAAGTTCAGAAATAGGACTAGATTCATGTGAGAACTTGGTACATGATATAATATTCCAGTTTAATGAAAAAATGATCTTAGGAAATTCAAGTAGCCATCTGGAGAAGAGAATGTACCTATAAACATCAATTTGGAATAGGTCAAAATTATAAATAGAAACTAAAACTGTTAGATGAAAACATGGGATAATTTCCTTATTTACTTGGAGTAGAGAGGATTACCATTCTGTCTTGAAGTTCCAGAATCTGAAAAGTGTACTCATATGAAGTTCAAAAACAAAAATGGTATGAGGATGGAACTCAGTGACAGAATCAGAGTTTAGTATTATGAGGCCCTGGTTTCAGAATTTAGAATAAAAAAAAAAGCAAAGTTAAAAAGTTTTCATTTAAAATAAAAATGTTAAAAGAATAAATATGTTTTGGGCCTAGATATCCCCCTGAAGCCTCATGTGGTCATAGTTGGGTAAATCTAGAGTGTGTGATGCTAGGCTTAAGAGTATGATTATTAACCCACTACACATGAGTGATTGGTTTGGCACTGCCCCAATCCCAGTAGTCTGAATAAGCTAAAAGGAGCAGGAAGTCACCGTTAAGGTCCCTTGTTACTTTTACTGCTTTTGACACCATGAACTGTTGTCCCTCTGCCAGCCTGCCTTGGAGCCAACCGATTATGGACTGAAACCTCTGTGAACTGTAAGCCAAATAAAACTTTTTCCATTTAACTTTGGGTGTCAGGTATTTGTCTCAGCAATGGGAGAAAAGTAACTAACAACACATATTGGACAAATATTAGTAACTCATATCTCATATAAATTGCTCATTTCTACAGAGAAAATTACACAGAATCCATAGAAAAATATGCAAAGCAACAAAAGTAGTTAACAAAAAATGCAACTATTTAACAACATGCTCAACTACACACAAGTTAAATAGTTAAAATTGCATTGAAAGAAATGGCTTTCACACCGGAGTGAAATAGATTTCCACAGGCCCCTTTTCTCAATACACAAAACTGGATACATTATAAAAATTATTTTAGGCCCTGGGGATGCAGCTCAGAGATAGAATGCAAGCTTAGAATGTGTGAGACCCTAGGTTCAATCCACAGCACCAAAAACAAACAAAAAAACACTTTAAAGATATTAGAAAGCTGTGGACATAAGGAATATTTGAGCTAAAATACAGATCATTTCAAGTAACTTGGTAATTGCCAACCCTTTGTTTCTTGAGGACAAGTTGTGGTTCAGCATTGGTCCAGGAAATTAGTTTGTGTTTGGAGACAGAGAAATCAATAGACTTTAGTTACATTGTGCTATAGTGACAAGTAGAAATATTGAGGAATCTTAGATTCAAAGAATTTTAACCTTTACATAATTTCATAGCTCTTTGGCTACACCAGAAATGTGAGAACCATCCCCAAAACTTATACAAAGCAAATTGCTATCTTTAAAATGTATGGTGCTACCGCAGAGGAGCGCTACTTAAAACACATGGCTAATTTCTTCTTCAAGACATTTGCCAAATTTCAAAATAAAGTAGGCTAAAGAGCTACGCTGAAAACTTCTGAAGCTATGGTAAGTACTAGCTGAGGAGATATATATCCACTAGGATCTAAGAACTGGATCATACCAAAGGTAGTATTGCTAATGTTGCAGTATATCCCTTGTCAGTGACAGCTTCTGATTGAATTGAATTGATTAAAAACTCATTGCCTAATGAAGTAAAAGAAATCCTGTCTAGTGGAAGATAAAATAACTTAGAACATTTATGATTCTTAAATATACACTAACTGGCACACAATAAAATGATTTCTAGATATGCAATGAAGAGAGACATAGGAAGAAGGAAAGATGCAGATCCATAGATATGGCAGATATAGAAGTTAGTCAATAACAATAAGTTAAATAATATATTCAAAATAGAGGAAACGGACAAAAGATGAAAGATGCAAAACAATTAGAAACAATATCCAAATAGAAAATGTACAGCTGAAAAATACATCGGAAATTACTCAACAGATGAATTTAACAACAAATGGGACATAGCAGAATGCGAAGGTAGTCAACTGAGATGTGATCAATATATGCAAATTGAAGGAGAGAGGAAAAATAGAAAAAAATACTGCCATATATGGACATGTGACACACTCAAATGCTTTAACCTTCATGTGTTTGAAATCCAAATGAAAATGAGAATGAGACAAAACATTTTCTTATGAATGACTAATTTCTCATGAAGGGAGGGCAGGAATAAGGGGAAAAAATGAGAACCAAGAGCTGTCATGTAAAGGTACAAGATCCCAATAATGAATGTAACTGTATTGTATACCTAAAATGTACCAATAAACTCAATGAGAAAAAAAAGACAAAAGCAGTAAAGAGGTAATAGCTAAAAATTTGCTCAAAATGAAGAACCATAACCTAGATATTTAAATTTACAAAGTCCCAAGTTGAAAAAAATAGAAGTAGATAACTACATTTACACCCATATTAGATAAATAGCTGATAAGTAGACAAAGTCATTGGGAATAAAGTGGATGTGGAGGCATACACCTGGCATTCTGAAAGGATTGCAAGTTAAAGCACAGACTGGGCAACTTGATGATTTAGCAAGACCCTGTCTCAAAAAAAATTTAACAAAATAAACATTAAAGGACTGGGAATGTTGCTCAAAGCAGAGGTCCTGGATTTAATTCCCAGTACCACATACACATACCTACACAAAGTCATATTAAAAATATTTAGAGAAGAAGGACACATTACCTTCAAAGGAGCAACAACGTAACTGACAGCTGATGTTTTAACTAGAGTGCTTGTTTCATCAGTACATATGCTAAATGTAAATGATACGGAGATTAGCATGGCCCCTGCAAAGGATGACATGCAAATTCATTAGCCTTTCCATATTTTTACCAGAAAAAAAACTCCCAAATCATGTTATAGTTAAAAGAGTACAGAACAAGGAAAAATATTGATAGATGCAAGAGTTAAACACCAAGTGACTTACAGTGGGAAGCATCAGTACAGCTGTACACTGCTTAGCAGAAACTCTAAAGGCCCGCAGGGCATAGAATGATGTATTTCAAGCCCTGACAAAATACCTGCCAACCTATGTTACTATATCCAGGAAGCTATCAGAATCAAAGGAGAAATAAATACCTCAACATAAGCATAAATGAAAGGAATTCATGACCAGTAAGCCAGCATGGCAGCGAATATATGAAGGAATTCTACACACAGAACAAAAGTAGATAAATGAAAATTAGGAAAGAATATTAGGAAAACCACAAAATGATCAGAATTAGTTCATGTATTTCTATAATAACTGTAAATTCTCTGAATTCTCCATTTAAGAGACACAGACTGACAGATTGGCTTGAAAAACAAGAGCCAACTCCTTGTTTCCTATAAGAAGCGTACTTCACCAGCAGAGACATGCACAATGTATTCCACGCAAATGGAATCTGAAAGCAAGTAGGAATAGCTATCTTTATATCTGACAGCACATGGCAAAATTAGAAGACAAAAAGAAGGTCATTATATTAGTAAAGGAGGTAATACACCGGAAAGATATAATTGTAAATATATGTACACTGAGCATTGGTTCATCCAATTTTATACAATGAATACTATACAACATAAAGGGACATATATGTCTCAATACCTTTATGAGTGGCTTAATACTCCACTCTCACCAGTAGGTAGAGAATTTTTGATGAAACTTCAGAGTTAAACCTCACCATACATCAAATGTATTTAAAACAAAACTACAGAACATGCCATCCAACAATTGCAGAGTACACATGCTTTTCAGCAGGTTATGGAAAATTCTCCAAAATATGTCATTTTGGGCCATAAAGCAAGTTTTACAAATACTAAGTATTGAAATAATTTCTTGCCTCTTACCAGATCTTAATGCAATGAAAGTAAAAATCAACAGCAAGAGGAACTACAAAAATTATGTACACATAGAGCTTGAAAAATTCACCTTTGATTGATCACTGGGTCATTGAAGAAATCAAAGATTTCTATAAATAGAAGATTATTAGAATCAAATCTTAATGAAGATGCAACACACCAGAATTTCCAGAACATGGTGCTGAGAGGGAAATTTATAGCTATGAGTGCCTACATCAAAAAATTAGAGATCCATCAGTTGGAGACTGGATAAAGAAGATGTGGTTTTTCTATACAATGGGATACTATTCAGCCATAAAGAATGAGAAATTAGATTCATTCATAGGAAAATGGATACATATTGAGGATATATTCCTAAGTGAAATAAATAAGTCATACATGTGTAAATACCGAATAGTTTCTCTGGTGTGAATAAACTATAATAGTACATAAGATCCTCATGAGATAACTGTCATTGTGAAATGGGAAGAAAAGGGCTAAAGTTGTAGGGAAAGTGGGAAGGGTGGGGGAAAGGTAATAAGGGAAAAATATTAGAAAGTGAAAAAATACAAATAAAGTGTTTATAAATGGGGAAGGGAGGAAGGGTGAAGGGAGGGCAGGGGTATGGGGAAAAAATGAGAACCAAGACCTGTCATGTAAAGGTACAAAATCCCAATGATGAATGTAAAACTACTGTATACCTAAAATGTACCAATAAACTCAATGAGAAAAAAATTAGAGATCTCTCAAACTAATGATTTATCTCAATGGAATGGGTCCCTCATGGGTTTAATTACTCTCGTCTAACCATGTATATCATAAAGAATACTTCGTAGAGAACAGCCAGGGTTCGAATCTGAGATCTAACATGTAAAACTAGGAACATTAGGCCTTCGTTTTACCAGGATATCAAAGGAGCTGGAGATAACTGAGCTTCCAGATGTCAGATTAGCTGATTAAGACAATTCAAATGAAAATAACGTTTGCACATTTATTTACAGAGGAGCTGCCAGCTCCCTCAGGTTGCATTTTCTCCCATGGAACAGTGTATGGATGGAGGATCAGGCAGTTCAGCACAGAACAGAGATGGTTTTATTTTGTTTTTTGAGACAGGGTCTTGCTATGTAGTCCAAAGTGGCCTTGAACTCACTTAAGTAGTCAAGGCAGGCCTCAAACTCAACAGCGATCCTCCTGTCTCAGCCTCCTAAGTGCTGGGATTATAGGCATGCACCACCACACTTGGCAGAATTGGGAGGGTAGTCTCAATAATGAGGGAGTTCCAAACAAAACTGGCTTTATGAACCAATAGGCCAGGGGTAGGATGAGGATAAGAGAGGAGTGAAAATGTCTTGAATCAGAGAGGATCAGAAACTCTTCAGGGTTCTTGTCTTCTCCTCTTATTAAAGAAAAAAAGTCTCCAGTGAAGGCCCCAGATAAACGCAGTTGGATTGTTATCTGCAGTTCTTGAAATGTATTGGCTGTGTACACTGTGGGGAGGGAAGTTTTCCTTTCCTCATTGGGGCCTACCCGGTAAAGCCTTTGTAATATACTCTGTGGTTGGGCCTGAAAAGTCACACATAGCTTTTTGGCTAAGAGCAGGGTCTCAATTTTCTCAACTATAAAATGGACTTCATAAATGAGAAAAAGCACATAGCAGGTTTAGGAAAATATCTGGCACATAATGTTCTCTCAGTAAGCATTTGTAGTACAGTTATTACTATCCCTGAGCTAAACTTTTATTAGTATTATAAGCAATTCCTACAAATAATTATGATAAAGATTTTAATATCTGACCTTCAGATACTACTAGTAAAAATAAAACAGGCAATATTCCTTTTTATAGAAAAACCACATCTCAGCCATAAAGAATGAGAAAATAGATTCATTCATAGGAAAATGGATACATATTGAGGATATACTCCTAAGTGAAATAAGTCACACATGTGTAAATACCGAATAGTTTCTCTGGTGTGAATAAACTGTAATAATACATAAGATCCTAATAAGATTACTGACATTGTGAAATGGGAACAAAGGAGCTAAAAGTGTAGGGAAGGTGGGATGGGTAGGAGGAAGGGTAATAAGGGAAAAGAAAAAAATGTGAGATAATGAAAAGATGGAAATAAAGGGTAGATGGGGAGGGGAGGAGGGGGTGAAGGGAGGGCAGGAACAAGGGGAAAAAGTGAGAACCAAGACCTGTCATGTAGAGGTACAAGATCTCAACAATGAATGTAACTGTACTGTATCCTAAAATGTACCAATAAACTCAATTAAAGCTAGCTGAAAAAAAAAACAGGCAAAACTTTTCTAGAAGGCTATTTTGCAATATATATTAAGGACCTTAGCTATTCAAACTCCTTGAGCAAATGCGCTGCTAGAAATGTATTCTAAGGATACAGTCCAGGATGTGGAAAAAAAATACATGCTCAGAGAGGATTACTGAATTATCTCAAGCCATACAAAATGAAAGGGTCGGACTGTTAGAAAAATGGTATTAGAATTTGTTTCATTACTATGATGGAATATTGTGTAGTTCTTAAAAATAATGTTCACCGGTACACAAGCAATTCATCAACATAACATTTTTCACGTATAAGGTTGGCACAAATCCTAATGTTCCTTGACAGTATGTGGGGAAAGTGGCACTGTCATACATTATGGGTAGGAGTTTAATTGGTTATATCTGTTAGGCAGGCAATTTGGCCATATCTACACCGAATTTTAAATGCATATACCTTTTTTCAAAGAAATTATACTTCTGGGAATTTATCCTTAAAATGTATTTGCAAACATATGTATGTGTCTGTATAATTATGTGTTTACACAATACAGTTCTTTTGCCATTTTTTGCACTGGCAAAAAATGAAAATAAAGGAAATAGTTAAATAAATTGCAGATATTCAAACTATTATATGTACTTGTAAAAATGGAGGATGCTCTTTATACACAGAAAATTTCATTGTATATGGTTAAATCAGTAAGGCAAGGCACAGAATAATGTATGGTCTGGTACCTTTTATGTGTGAAAGTGAAAAATGTGACTATACTTTCCTATCTGCTTGTATTTGCTTATATTTGGAGATATGCATAAGAAACTTTAGTAGGCTAAATATCGGCCCCCAAAGATACATCCATTTCCTTATATGGAGAATCTGTAAACATTAACATGTATGACAAATGATGTGATTAAATTTAGTAGATTATCCTGGATTATAGGAGTAGGCTCTAAATGCCATCATAAATATCTTTATAAGAGAGAGGCAGAAAGAGATTACACATACAGAAATGGAGAAAGCAGTGTGACCATACAGTCAGAGAATGGAGTAATGCACCTAATAGTCCCATCACTATGAGAAGCCAAGGCAGGAGGATCACAAGTTCAAGCCCATCCTGGGGAAATTTATTGACTTAGTGAGGCCTTGTCTTAAAAAAAGGAATGCTGGCAGCCACCAAAAGCTGGAAGAGGCAAGAAATAGAATCTTACTTAGAGCCTCTTGAACAAACTCAGTGATACTGAGTTCAGATCTCTGGGCTCCTGAAAAAAAATTTTTTTAAGACAGGCTCTCGCTATGTAATTCAGGCTGGCCTTGAACTCACTATGTAGCCCACACTGGCTTCGAACTGGGCGCAATTTTCTTAGCCTCCCAAGTGCTGGCGTTACAGATGTGTGCCACCTGCCTCCTGATTTTGAGAGAATAAATTTCTATTGTTTTAAGCATCACATTAATTTGATGCAGAAGCCATAGGAAACTAATACAGAAACTAATATGAATAATCGCCTCTTAGGGAGAATTAGGGTTATTTTAAATACAGAGATGGGAATCAAACGTTTTATATTGTTGATTTCCTGAACAAGATTAATGTATTTATGTTTTAACATTTAAAATGTTAAAAATTCTTCTCTCAGCTAGGTCCACAGCTCGGGAGGCTGAGGCAGGAGGACTGCTACAAGTGTGAAGTCAGCCCAAACTACCTAGTGAGACCCTATCTCAGAAAACAAAAGTTAGATCTCTCATTTAATTGAAATATTTCCCCTTCTTCTTAGCTCAGGCCTGATCCCAAATTCTGCAGAGTAGCAATGGAACAGGGGACTAGAATATACTCTGGACCTCTACTCTTGTGCTCTTGGCTGGCTCCTGAAGTGGAGACTAGAAGCAAAGAGCAATACCTCTTGATTGGCACTGGTGCAGTCTCTCTGTTAACTCCAGCAGCAGATGACTAGCTGTGGCTCTTTACTCTTGGCTTTTCTGAACTTCTCAGAGATCCTTGTGCAAGCCTTGGCATTGCTTTCCATGAGCCAGGCAACTCCTACCCTCTGGCAGTACATCCCTTGAGGCACTCCTTTCTCTGGCACACAGCCCTTTTGGACAAGACCATTTCAAAATGGTTCTTGTTGGTTACCTTCCATAGAATCCACTTACGCTGCAGAGAAATGTGCCACTGTGTGTCCACCAATTTTGGAAGTCCAGTTCCTCCCTCTTTCCTGTTCTTCCAGCTGTCAAGGGTCAGCTCTCAGACCTCTTCAAAGGACAGTGTTGGTGCTCCTTAAAGGTCTGGGGTTGCTGTCACGTCTTCCCAAGAGCCCTCTTGCAGCCTACCGTGCAACTGTATGAATGTGTACAGCTGAGCAAGCATCAGCTGTGGAGTGAAACTCCTCTTCTTCTGACAAGCATTCCTCCTTGACAGGTGTACTTGCTGCCCCCTTGACCTGGCTTGGGGGAGGAAGGAGTGTTCCTACGAGGAAGACAAAAACACGGAGATGTTCATGTTTCTTTTCACTTTGAGAAATTGCCTCTCTCTTCTCATTTTTTCTACTGAGTGACTTTGGGTTTCTCCTGGGTAAGCTAGGGGTAGATAGTGGTCGCTGAACCAGTTTTGCTGCCTCTCACTAAGTGAGCACTTGTCTTCAGAGTGATGAGACACTTGATGTTCATTGGTCTAACCCTTCAGAATTTAACAAGATGCACCAGATAATAAAAAAAAACGTTCCTCAAGAATGTGTAGCAGACCAAAAGATAAGCAGAATAATCATTAGTTGAAATCATTATGTATGTCAAAATTATATAAAATGTTATGTATCATCCTGTTAGGTTCTATGTCACGTCCTAGGTGTCAGTTGTGTAACTGATGGTTAATTTGCTAGTTAGAGGGCAGCATTCTCTGAACAGATTTTAAAATATTATTAAAACATGAAATTAGATTTTTTTGCCTTCTTTACTGGCTTTTATCAGCCTCATATCCTCAGCATATGGCTTTACTTTTTATATAATCTCTTCTTAAGAGTTCTCTGTAATTGAGACACATAACCTATTACTCAATTGTGATACAATTTATAGTGCATTTCAACTAAATTGATTTGGCAGTTTTTTTAAACTAAAAATAATTCTTTAGCCATTTTAGGCATTATGGAATTTTTAGAATCAAAGCTGTTTATGATAAAAATATCTTAATTTTCTATGTCCTTTATCTTCATAGCAATAAAAGAAGGCTGTAATAGACCAAACTCATCATGACACATTTAGTAATGCAATAAAAAAAATATTTTAGGCACTCTGAATATATATCTAAACTCCTTAATCAATAGTTATTTTTGGAGGGCCAGGGATTTAGCTCAATGGTGCCGCCACCTGCCTCATTAGCTCAAAGGCCTAAGTTTCATCCCCAGGACTAAAAAAATAAACAAAAAACAAAACAAAACAAAACAAAAATTATTTTGGAAAAGTGTTCAGATTCTAATTTCTTTTGGTTTGACGTTTTTATAAAGTTCTTTTTTTCTTTTTGGAGAGGGATTATACAGTCGAGAAGGAGAAGATTCATACAAAAACATGCACTTTAAAAAACTTAAAATTGAGACCATTTTTAGGTTTTCTGAAGAGTTGCAACAGTAGTATAGACAGTTTCTGTGCAGAAGTTTCTGACTTGTTTCAAATGAGGAAATGGCATATACTGTGTTTGGAAAGACTATCCTGGCTGCCATGTGAAGAGTGGATTGAAGTGGAGTAATATTAATCAGGCAACATATAGAAACTGCTACAAATGGGCCAGGGATTTAGCTCAGTGGCTCTGCCGCCTGCCTCTGGAAGTGCAAGGTCCTGAGTTCAATCCCCAGCACCAAAAAAAAAAAAAAAAAAAAAAAAAAAAAAAAAAAAAAAAAGAGAAAAAAAAGAAAAAAGAAACTGCTGCAAAAATCCAGGTGAAAGATTTGGCCTAAGGCTAATTAATGGAATTGAGAAATATTTTGACATCCCCAATGGCAGAACTGTGATATCGCCTGTATAATAGATTGTCTTTTAGAACACATATTGAATGGGGTACCCTTGACAGCTAATGTTCTTGAAATAGATCTTTATAGTACTAAATTCCTTTAGTTATATAAATTTCCCCCTAAAATGCATGTAGAAGAGAGAATAGAGGAAAGACCAACCTTGAGATCATAATGTTACGTGGAATAAGTCAGACATACAAGCTTAAATATTACATGGATTCTCTTATATGAGAAATCCAAAATGTAAACAGAACAAAATCGATAATAGGAAACAGGGAGATGGATCTTTTGCAAAAGGGAAGGGGACCAAGAGATGGAGGGAGGGAGAAGGGAGAGGAGGGGAGAGGGAAGTGAAAAGAGTGAAGACGTGTTATGTACATTAATAACTCCCCACAATCGATAATGAATCTAATTATTATGTACTGCAAACATGTACTAATAAAAATACCCCCCCAAAACCCAGGAAAAAATAAAAAAGACCAAATGCAAACCATAAAACAAAACAGGCAAACATATTATTCTTCAGTCTTTTCAGTCCTTCCTTCCGGTTGCCTCTTAGATCCTCAGCTCCCCTCTATTTCTCCTTCCTACTTCCATTTTGAGTAATAATTACTGCGTATTTTATTTACTGCTATACGCTGTCACTGGTCTCCGGGACTGTTAATTTTTCTGTTTGGTTGCAAGTCAGTCTCCCTAGAAGTCTGGTTTTGTTTTGATACTGTCTTGAGTGCTGGGTCATACAGAGTGCCTGTGTTTGCAGACTGGTTTATATGATATGTCCCTCTAGGCACTCTCCCTCTGTCTTCTGAGGTCCTCATGTCGCTGGCCAACTTTATATCCACTCCTAATATCTACCTTCTAGACCTGAACTGCCTAATGCATAGCCAGTAGCCACATATAAGTTGGAGCCTTGGAAATTCTTCCAGTGGGCCTGGGGAGCCAAACTTTTAAGTAATTTTAATTAATTGGCTTTTAAATTTAAAAACTGAAGCAGTTATGTCAATGTGGAAATGAATATTAATGGAAAATAACTTTATGGTATTTGACTCACTGGAAGAACTGGTAAATCTTATCAAAAGCCATCCCTCTGTTGGGTATCTTTCCAAGAGAACTAAAAGAATCATATCACAGAGAAGTATGTGCACCCATGTTTATAGCGGCACAGTTTGTAATAGCTAAATCTTGGAAACAGCCCATTTGCCCATCCGTTGGAAACTGGATAAAGAAGATGTGGTTTTTCTATAAAATGGAATATTACTCAGCCATAAAGAGCGAGAGAATAGATTCATTCATAGGAAAATGGATACATATTGAAGATATACTCCTAAGTGAAATAAATAAGTCCCACATGTGTAAATACCAAATAGTTTCCCTGGTGTGAATATTCTGCAACAATGCATAAGATTCTAATAAGATTACTGACATTTAGAAATGGGAGGAAAGGAGCTAAAGGTGTAGGGAAGGTGTGATACGTAGGGGAAGAACAAAAAGGGAAAAGAAAAAA
>NW_022900951.1:11184151-11202172 GCF_012274545.1 Fukomys damarensis | reverse complement strand
AAAACAATAAAAAAAAAAAAAAAAAAAAAAAATGCAGATCAAGCTTTTCTGATGAAAATTGAGCATGCAGTGAAATTATGTAATTATGAATGTACATTAGATCACAAAGAGTTGGTACAAGAAAAGGCATGTGAAATATATCAATAAGTTTTATGTATTGATTGCCTATTGAAATAATAACATTTTAGATTTTTAAGTTTAAATATATTGTTAAATGAATTACATCTGGGGCCTTTTTCATTTATATTTTGTTTTGGGTTTTTTTTTTTTTTGCATGATGTATTTGCACTTATTTCTGAGGTAAATTTTTATGATCCAGTACATGTATACCATGTGTAATGATCAAATCAGGGTAGTTGGCATTTTCATGTCCTCAGATATTGCCATTTCTCTGTGTTGGGAACATTCAAACTCTTCTACGCTGGTAATGTTCAAATGTATTATTTTAATTGTTGTAGTCTAGTTTACTCCATTGAGCTATGTAACATTAGAACTACTTCACTCCCTCTGTGTTTTGGTACTCATTTTCCCCCTTCTCACCATTTCCTGTCCCTCCTCCTCTTCCTCTTTTCCTACTTCCATCGTTCTCTATTTCGTTCTCTACTTCTGTCTGATCAACTTTTCAGCATCCATTAATGAGTGAGAATATGAAGTATTTGTCTCTTCTGTACCTGTCTTATTTCACCTAATATAATGTCCTCCAGTTCTATTCATGTTGCCACAGATGAAAGGATTGTATCTTTTACATGGCTGAATACTGTTCCATGGTATATAGGTACCACATATTTCCACCCATTCATCCTTTACTGGACATCTTGATGGATTCCATACCCTGGCTGTTGTGAATAGTGCTGCATTGATGTGCAGATCTCTTTGATACAATGATTTAATTTGCTTTGGATATGTACCTGGTAGCAGTATTGCCAGATCCCATGGTAGATCTAGTTTTAGTTTTCTGAAGAACTTCCCATTGTTTCCTGCAATGTCTAAACTAACTTACATTCACATCAACAACAGGTATGGGGAAGGTGAAGTTATTCTCACCCGGAGCTTGTATTTCCTCACAGCTCCCCCTGAAAGGCTGGTGCTATATGAATGCTGAGTCCTGCCTCACCTTTTCAGCTGGGTGGAGCTGGTCAATGATAGGTTTTCTGCCTCATGGCTGTATTTACTCCAAAATCATTTACGGTTTGTTACCTTCTGTGCACCCAGAGGACTGTTGTCCTTAAGTAGCTTTGCAGTATCTGGATCAATTAGGTTCCCCCCTTGCTCCCCAGGCCTCCCTGTCCCTGAGCCTAGAGCATGTCAAACATCCACGTAGAGAAATGTCCTGAAATGTGTTAGAAAATAGGGAAAGCAAAGTGACCACTGAGTTTTGTGCTAGAGTGGGGCCAGCCATGAGAACCCAGCATTCTGCTGGGCTCCATCCTGGCACTTTCAGATCAAATCCCCTCAAAAAGCCACACTTGACAGTGCTCACTCCTCACTGAAGAGAGCAGTGCTGCCAACCATGCCATCCACAGCCTGAATTCCCTGATGGTTTAACTTTTCTGAGGGTCTAAAACTAACATTTTTCTCTCTCCTTGACTGTCTGTTGTGGGAGGCCATCCCCAGGGATCCTGAAGTATGACTTCTGATCTCCAGAGTAACTCCTTTTTTTTTTTTTTTTTTGAGACAGAGTCTTGCTATGTAGTTCAGGCTGGCCTTGAACTCACTATGTAGTCTAGGGTGGCCTCAAACTTGTGGCGATCCTCCTGCCTCAGCCTCCTGAGTACTAGGATTATAGGGGTGTGCCACCATGACTTAGCAGCTGGTTATAGCACTCCAAAATATTGTGAGTAGTGCAGTGGATTTCTTCTGCAAAGCTGCCCTGTCATGCAGAAGGAGATATTTTCAGACTAAATCCCCACACTAGATTTATAGCTTACTACAACCATGGGCTTCTCCTGGGGTAGGGCTGCTGGTCTATTGCTTATGATTGGAGTTGACAATTGGCATTACACACTGCTTAGTCCTTTCCTCTACATTGTTCGTTTCTCCTTTTTTTCCCCCTCTGGGCATCTGTCTTGGTTCCCAGAGCTCTTCCTCTGTTTGTCTTCTCAGAATATTGTTTCTCTTTTCTGATGCTTAACTCTTCTTACTCAGAGTCATGTGAAGGACACTTCTGTTCCACTGTCTTAGAACTTATATCTCGTATCTTTTTCTTTGAGGTTTATTGCTAGAGAGTTTTTGTATTCCTTTGGAGTATCATGTTACTTTGCCTTTACATACCTCATGTGCCCCTATGTTGATAATGGTACATGTGGCAGATCACTTGTCTGTACCAATTTTATAAGGCGGCTTTCTTGGTAAAAGGCTTTCTCTTGAAGATATGTCTTAGTGTGTTGGTTTGTTAGGCTATATTGACACTGGTTCCAGTTGGGTACCATAATGTAGTCTCCTTATAGCTTCTTCAACTATAATCAGTGGCTTTGGACCCCGGGCATATGGTAGTGGGTAAATGAGTCCATCTATCTCTGAGGGCCATCTAGGAATAGGGAGCTCTAGGGGCCTAGGCAGGTGTGGTGCACACACAGTGGGGGTGGGTGGGGCGCCTAGCGTGTGGCTATCATCAGGTACTCCTGGTGCAAGGTTTGCTGTCGGAAGGCACCTCTGGCAGTGTCAGGGTATGAGGAGTGGGCATGTATCCCTAGAGGGCTTCCAGCAATGGAATCGATGGCCCCAGCTTGTGGACCACAGAGGATTTTTAATGTTTTTTAGTAGGGCTACTGGGAAATCTTAAATTATATATGACATGCATTATATTTCTACCAGACAGTTATTCTAGAGCAATTGCGCCATTTATTTTTACTCTCATCTCTTCAAATTAGGTTGTCCAGAAAAGCCTCAAATTTTAATATTTCCTATTCTCCCACCCCAAATTTTTTACCAATGGCTTATTAAATAATCTGTTAGAGTGAATGGTTCAGCAAATACGATCCACATTTCTACCCTATCCTAGTGTTGTTTGTTTATATGTTCTGGGGATCAAACCCAAGGCTTCAGGTCTTATGCCTTAATGCAAGGCAAGTGGTTGTGGTTTATATCGAGATGTCCCTCCCAGAGTCTCATGAGCTCATACGTGGGACTTTGGGAGGTGGTTGGATCACGAGGGGTGACACTCAGCAGGGTATCAGTCCACTGATGAGCTCATAGATAAATGTGTTATTAGGAGTTGAATCTGGGTTGGAGGAGGTGGATCACTAAGCCTGGCTTAGAAGGGTATACACTGAACCCTCGAGTTATGACTGGCCTGACATATGAACAGCTTAGGTTACAACTGGAATTTTAGTTTTACTTTCTGAACAAAGTCTCAAGTTACATCCCGAATGCTGGCCACTTGTGCTTCCAGATGCTCTCACACACAGATTGAACCCTTGAAGAGTCCTGGAAGGAACATGACAGCATCCTTTCCTGTGTGGGGTTCACTGAGAAATCCTGGGCCAGTGAGTCTCTGAGGACACTGAGATCTGCCTGTATACAGGAGAGAGACGTTGAAGGCTTTGTAGAGCACCCTGAGCCTTCAACTGATTAATTTCTATTACAACCAGCCCCCAAGAATGAATTGAGTTCATAAATCAAGGGTCCACTGTATCTCTCTCCCTCTTCCCTTGATCTCTGTGCTTTGCAGCCATGCTGTGAGCTGATTCTATTCTGTCATGCCCCCGCTTGCATGCCATCCTGCAGTGGAGCCAGCCTACTATGTACTGAAACCTCTACAAACAGTGAGCCAAAGTAAACCCTTCCTCCTTAGAGTTGTGGGTGTCGGGTATTGTGTCTCAGCAATGAGAAAGTAACTAGGACACAAGCACCCTACTGCTGGGCTACACCTCATCCCTGTTCCTAGTATTTTTTTTCTCTTCCCCATCCTGCTCCCCCGTCTCTTCTTCTCTCTCCCCCTCTGTTTTTCATTCCCTTTTCCCCCTCTCCCTCCATTCCCTCTCCCCCTCCCCTCTGTCTCCTTCCCACACTTCTTTCTCTCCTTTTTAGCCACTACTAGGGATTGAGCCTAGGGAGTGCTGAACTTGTGAGTTGCCATGCATGCAGCTTCATTATTGGCATTGCTTTGTAGGCTCTGTCTTCTTACATGTAAACCTTCCCCTGTCTTCTAGAAATTTGAGTCACTTAGTCAAGGTTCATGCTTTCTCCCTCCTTTGACACACCCATCAGATAGTGTTTTCTTGGAGCAACATAGTCTCATTAAGCACCAGTTAATTAATAATAACTCAGGGAGATAAAACTACACATAGATGAAGTATACCCAGTTGAGTTGGTGTTAAATTTGTCAATCCTAATACATTTATAGTATGTATTTATGTATTAGATTACATATTTATGTACATTTGTGAAAATGAACAGTAGCATAAAAAAAAAAGTTGCCATGGAGCCAGAGAACTAAGGCTTCTTTTCCAATCTTGCATCTCTAGTGCCTGACCTAGGGCAAGTATACTTTGCTTTTCATGGACTAACTTTCTTCATCTAGAAGACAGATTAGATAATCCCCAAGGTACATTGCAAATTACAGTGATGGAGGTATTTTTCAAATCCTTTATACACTATCCTGAATTTTTAAAACTACAACATGCTGAATAGAAATTAGCATTTTAAGAAATGTCAGAGTCATTATTAAAAATGTCAATTATTGTGCACCGATAGTGTAATGCAACAAAGGAGTTATTGTGATATGTGTAGCTGCTTCCTCTTCATAGAATGTACTTTTAATTTTCTAATTAATGCCTGCCCTTTAACTTTCTCTTTTTAATGTCAGATTATTATCTGTCATTTCTTACTCATGACACCAGTCCCATCTGTATTAATACCTTCCTTGTACCTATCCCACTTGATTTGGGACTTCTAACCTATGGTGATCTGGAAAAAACAGTAATGTTAAACTTATTTGACTTATGTCTGACATTTACAGCTTCAGCAGTCATTTATTGGGTGCCTATACCTGTGCATAGACACAGGATGATGTCGAGTTTGATGAAGACATAATTTATAAACCAATTTCAGAATATTGAGGAGCTTTACAATGAGAAATGTACCTGAACTTTAGGGCAGAACTTCTGCAGGCCTGTTTCTTCACTTCTCAGTTCTTGGCCCCTTTTCTGAGGAGTGAGTTTTCCAGACAGTTCACTTATGAATAATAGTTTAATAATAATAATGTTTAAGCAAGCTAGTGAGGAGTACTCACAGAAATATGCAAAGAGATAATCAGAACAGAAAGTTCAGAAATAGACTCCTGTGTGTGTGTGTGTGTGTGTGTGTGTGTGTGTGTGTGTGAAATGGGTGTATAATAGCAATAGTTTCCCAAGACAGAGAGAAAAAAATAGATTTTTTGGTACCTGCTTTAATTCTTTCAGTCAGTGTATGATCCAGATAATGTTCAGAAATGTGCCCAAACTCACAGAAGTAAGTGGTAGATCTGAAAGAAAGCATTTCATTCATGTTTCCTTGACTTCAATACCTCATCATTTCATGTGTTACATCATCTTAACCCTTCCCCCTATATTTCTCTAGTTGTCAAAGGAAGCGAATAGAAAAGTGGTTCTCAACCAGGAATAATCTCTCCATCCTGCTAGAACCATTTGACAGTGTCTGGAGACACTTTTGGTGGTCACACTGGACTCTGATGGGGTAGAGGCCATAGGTACAACTCACACATCCTGTGATACATAGGAGAGTGCCCCAAATGTTTCAGCCCCAAACATCAACAATGCTGAGGTTGAGAAACCCTATGTTAGATAAAAGCTTTTAGCCTCTCAGTTGTAACAGGAGTTGGCTTTTAAAAAGTACTGTACTTGAAGTCTAACCCCCCTCCCCGCCCCCATTTTACCAGACTGAAGCAAGGGATAAGTGGGAGGAGGGGTGGCAACAATTTGTGATGTTTGAAAATAACTAGAAGCATTATGAGTACAAATGAAATCTGAAAATCTGCTATACATCGGGAGGAGACATTACTAATATTTATCTACATTTCTTCCTCTTTTTAAATTAGGCCTTACTTCTGGCTGTGTTTTCTTTTTTTAAGAGATGGGTTCTCACTATGTTTCTCAGACCTCAAACTTCTGGGCCAAGGCATCGTCCTGGCTCAGCCTTCCAAGTAGCTGATATGAAACGTGTGCCACTGCACCTAGCTTGGCAGCATATCTAATCCTCCTTTGGAAAACATATTATTTTATTTTTTATACTTGTATATTTTATTTGTTCAATATTGTTAAATTTTATTTTTAATTCATAAATAATAGATGTACATATTTATGAGGGCCAATGTGATGTTTCCCATCTGTTTATAATTTCAAATGATTAAATCAGGTTAATTAGCAACTTCATCATTTTAAAAACTTATCTTTTCTTATGGTGAAACCTTTTAAAATGTACTTGTGATGGTTAACTTTGTATGTCACCTTGAATGGATTGAGGAATGCCTAGAGAATTACTAAAACATTGTTTTGGGGTGAGCCTATGAGGGTGTTTTCAGAGAAGACTGGCTTGTAAGTAAGCAAACTGAGCAGGGGAGACCTTCCCTCAATGTGTATGGGTACTTTCAGTCAGCTCTGGATAGAACAGGGAAGTCAAAGCCTGGCATGGTGGAGCATACCTATAATTTCAGTACTTTTGGGAGGCTGAAGCAGGAATGTTGCAGGTTTGAGCCCAGCTTGGGCAACTTAGCAAGATCCTGTTTCAAAATTTAAAAAAATACAATCAAAAGAGCTGAGATATAGCTTAATGCAAAGGCCCTGGGTTTTATTACCAGTACTACAAACAGGGGGGTGGTTTCTGTATACTTCACTGCTCCTGTCCTTGGACATGAGACTACGGGTTCTTTGGCCATTGAACTCTGGGACTTGCACCAGTGGCCCTCGAGGGAATCCCAGCACTCTGGCCTCAGACTAAGTGCTACACCTTCTGCTTCCCTGGTTCTGGGGTTTCCAGATTCTTGTGTTAACCTAACCCTCTGGCTGCAGCTACAGGCTGCTCTGATTCCTTGGCTTGCAAATGGCTTATCGTGTGATCTCACTTGAGCCAATCCCCTAATAAATCCTTTCCTGTTTCTCTGGAGAATCCTGAATAGTAAATTTCTCTTTTAACAATTTTGAAATATACAATACACAAAGGTGCTATGAACAAACAGTGGATAAAGAACTGCCTATTCAATAAATAGTACTGGGAAAACTGAATATACACAAATAGAAAAATGAAATTGGATCCTTATACCATGTACAAATTTAACTGTAAAAGATAAACTGAGAATTAATTTTTTTCCAACGTATATGTGTTTTTGAAGTTTGGTATAGTCCTGTGACTGCAATATGAGCTGCAGATAGATGCATTTAAAAGACAGCTTATGATTGTGGAAATGTGTGTTGTTAGGGGAAAAAAACCCATAAAAGTTAAGTGGCTTGGAAAACTGTTTCAGTGTGTGGAAACCAGTGGTCCTTCCTAGTCTCCTATATCTGCAGAAGACTGTAATATTAAGAAATAATCTTGTTATGCTGCAACACTGAGAACTTTGGGCTTATTGCTATAGTGTATTTTAGTGTATTCTTACTAATAGAATAAAGTTAATTAGTAGCTACTCTGAAACCTTGAACTTAAAATTTCTAGAATGTTGCTTCTGCTTTAGGAAGCAGGATGCATTATTTTACTTACATTTTCATTCATACTGCTTTCTCAAATTCTGATTAGCATAGAGGTCCTAGAGAGATGTTAGTATCCATAAACTCTGGTGACTCTGCAGTAAGTACTAAATGTTCTCACACATAGATAGATGTCGGGACTGTGTGTGAAGGAATAGTTTTTGGAGCTTTGGAACTATACTTTCTATTAAATTATTTCTGTTGGCATTAAAATGTGTCTTGAATTGTGACATTTCAAGCTTGATGACTTTTACCTTCCTATTATATAAATTCTATTATGTAAGATATAATGGAAATTTGATTTAGTTTCCTGAATTTCTAGATTAGAAATTGTGAACTTTCTAGGACAATTATAATCAACCTCTCTCGCTTTTGTTTCACACCTTTCTGTCTTTCATCATAATTTGAATCAAAACCATGTCATTGTTTCCCTGACCCATTGGAGACAATATTTTTTGTTAATTAAGGAGCCTGATAATGAAGATAAGTATCTTCTTAAAATTATCATCAGTGATCTTGTAAAGTTACTTCATACCTTTAATATGATCTTACTAACCCCTTTGTATAAGTATATCCATTTTAATTTATGTCTCATATATTTATTGTATTCATTCATTCAAAAGTATTTATAGCAACTCTACAACTTTCTTACATGGCTGTAATTGTAATCCAAAGTTTGACTTCCTGGAAATCCCTAATATTTTGAGCTTTATGAGAGTTGAGTATTCTTTTCCTTTGATGTCAAATAAATTTCCCTGAGATACAATTCCTCAGGTGGCAGAAAATCTAACATGATGGCCATGATGTGTGGTTAGCACTGTACATCTAACTTTTCTTGAGGTCAGTCCACACTGTGGCCTGATTCCCTGTCACATCATCCTGTGTATACTGGCAGCTTCTGTCTTAGTTTTTTACTGAAGGTTTAAGGGTAATAGAGGGGCTGGAAACTCAGAATAATTAACATAGGCCATATAAAGTTGAATAAAAAATACTCCATTCTCCAGAATACCTAGGCTGCTGGGAATTTCTTCATGGACATTTTCCTTCTCAAGCCATAGTATCTCAGCACTGTCCTGGGTTCTCCTTCATTTTCACACTATCCTCATATAGCCCCTTCTTTCATTTCTCAGACTCCTCACTCTCTATCAAACTCTCTTAATCCCACTCATTTGAAACTTGAACTTCTTATTTTAGTGTGTACTATAATTTACCTAACCCAATCTTGAACTCAACGCTGGTCCTACCTTTGCATTTTATGAACCTCAGTTAGGGATTCTGCCAAACACAGGCCCTCTACTCTTGCTAGATACCCTTTAGAAACATACGCCTTCAGACTAGCATTTTTATATCATCGTATCGTTTGACGTGGAACGCCTACTCACAGATTTTTAGAACAAAGAGGAAGCAGTATAAAGTATCAAGGCATTCAAGAAGGATAAAAAGTAGACAGCTTTGTGGCAAGAGTTCCATGTGAGAGGTTAGGAGTATTGTTGAGTTGTAGCCAGTGGTGTTGGGGACGTCAGAGTGGACTGTGTATTGAAATATCTTAGGAAGTATCCTGTGGACAGAAAAAGCTACTGAAACTTTAAAGAACTAAAAGAGCATGCTCAAAACTGCTTTCTAGGGTTGGAATGGAATCACAGAGAAAAATTATAAGATGTATAGGAAATGGAAATACAAAATGTCTGTGCTGAGGCAAAGCAGGGGTGATGCAGGAAAATGGATTTGAGAGTTACTATCGTGAGATTCACGGGGCTTGGCATCTGGGTGGGCTGTTGAGTCAGTAAGATGGTGAGGTCCGTTTGAGCAGTTTAGGGAAGTAGTGGTGTGTTTTCTGAGGTAAGGGAACAAGGAAGCAGGAGCAGTTTGGCATGGGGGTGAAGGAGATCATAGATTCAGTTATGCCTGTGGTTTGTTTGAAGTGCCAGTGAGACACCCTCTTAAAGTTGTCAAGAAGGTAGCTATAAACCCTTAGACCCCAGCACCCACACATTTAACACATGCAGTTTGAGGCCCATGACATTACTAAAGCATGAATGCTAATCAAGAAGTAAAAAATGGTGTTTGGAGTGAGTCATATAGCATATAAGTGAGTCCCAAACATCCATTTTTTTTTTTTTTGAGATCAGGAAAATTCAGAAACAGGGGCCAGAGGAAGAAGTGGTGGTGAGTAGACTGAGAGGTAAGAGACAATGAATGCACTTCAAGCAAATGGAGTTTGAGGAGTGACCCTGACATTCAGAGCACACATTTAAACTACTAGAAAGTCAGGAAAGGAGCTAGGGCAGTATCAGGACAAGAGGTATAGATTAGGGAAATATTAAGTCTAGTTTCATTTACTAAACTGCAGCCTTAGATTTCTTAGTACCTATAAATTAAGTGGAGATGAGAAGCAGGCCTCAGCATTTGGAGTTTGTTCTACTTTGTATAAGACACTCCATCAGAATTGGCAGAGACAGATAGGCCTTTAACAATCTGTGAAGGGATTAAAATAAGTAATGAATTTGGAAAAGATGGCCAAATCTAATCCACATCAGAATTATATCTTTGCTATCTCTGCATGCCATGGATGGAAAACAAGCATGGCATTTGAATCCAGAAGATATGCTAAGTTTTCACTACTGACACTTTAGTTTTTCTTATTTTAACTTTCCTGATGTCTCCATAATGCTCCCCTCTCCCTCTTCCTCTCCCCCACTTTAGTATGAAGTTTTTCTCCTCCCCAACAACCTCTGTCCTCCATCTAACACAGAGAAACATATCTAGAGTTTTTATGAGGTGTTTCCCCTCCAAAAGACATTTCAAAAAGTAGTTTCTTCATGGATGAAGAGACACATGGTGATCATTTAAAAATATTTAGTGACAAAATGAATTCTGAGGTTTTTTTAGACAATAGATTAAACTGGAGCAATGTTCTTTAATAACATTTACTTATGTTAAGTTTATGGTTATTATGATTTAGATCTAAAATGGCCCCCAAAGCCTCATGTGTTTGGAAGGTGATTAGATCATGTGGACAGGCACTGCAGTTGGCATGTTGGTAGGAGGTGGGGCCTGGTCAGGGAGGCAGGTCACTGGGGTCATGACCTGTAAGTGTGTGTCTCCCCTCCCTGGCTCTTCCTCTTTCTCTGCTTCCTGGATGCTATAACAAGCAGTTTTCATCCACCCAGGCCCTTTCACCATGCCATTGTTTCCTTGGAACCAGCCCAGCAGAGACTAACAGTGAGCCAGAATAGACTTGTCCTCCTTCAAGTTGTGGGCGTTGGCTATTTTGTGCCAAAGATGAGAAAAGTGATTAAGACAATGGCTGAAACCCAGATCACATCTTTCTTCAACCCAGCACTGTACATGCCTGTGAACAATTGACAGGTTTCAAAATCCCTGTGTGATCTACACAACTTGTCTCTAGGAATAAAAATCGCTCCCTTCAGGACAGTTTGAGTCTGAAGTGTTTATAACCAAATCCTTTCTGTGCATTCAATATATTTGGTTTCTTAGAGTCAGAGACAAATTGATGAGATCAGGACCACAGTGTGGCCTGGGTGAGTCTTTTCTGTATGTGCAAACATTTTGGTTCTTAAAATGAAGCTTGACTATCCATAGACTAGAATGACAAGAATATATTCAAGTTTAAACAGAATGCAGGATCTGAAGATATCTAAAGGTATGCCCTAATTCTCTCTAGAATTACTTGTATTTGGTGCATACTGCCACTTTTCTCTTTCCAAAATATATTTTAAAGGGAGATGGAAGAAAACATTGCCTGGTGACTTTAACAGAAAGAATTGATTAGCTAAAGGCCTGTATATTTCTTGGATTGTTTGATTGTACTTTGGCTTAGAAGACAAAAGAAAGGTGCCAGATCCAATTGTCTAACATCTTAATTCACTTGGGTGCCCTATAAGTCACATTAATTCAACTTAGCCAAATCATACTCATCTTGCCTTCCATATTCCTATCTACCAGCCACCCAACTACCCAATCATGAAGCCTGGAGATATTTAAAGACTTCTGCTTCTTCACCAATTTACACATTTCATTGACTTTCTCTTTTCAGAATCTATTTCCATTCGTTCCTCTGCTTTCTCACCACTTTCTTTAGGTCTCTACCAAGTCTCATCTGATCTGTGATAGTAGCATCCTATTAAAGTTCAAACAACTTACCACACCTACTCCCAGCAATTGTTTTAGGTCTACTTACAAAATGACCTTTCTATGTTAGAAATCTGATTATTATAATTTAAGACCCCGTAAATGGTTTCCATGACTGCAGGATAATGTCTGAACTCTTTGTATATCCTCTAAGGCTTTCCTTCTATTATTTGATCTCTATAGTTTTCCCTAACCATGGTCCACCAGTCTACTGTGTGATCCAGTGTTTCAGCCACATCATGTCATTCCATTCTATTCTATAACATATCAATTTCCATATAAATGCTGTTTATTTCATGTATCCTGCATAGGCCCTTCTCTGTGCCTGTAGTACCGTCCCTCCCTCTTGTCTGACTGGAGGACTGCTAGTCATCTTTTGAGAACATCTTATCTTTGTAGTGGCCTACTCTGTTTTCCTTATCCCCACTCTCACCAAAACACTTACAACATTGCCTTGACTGATATTATCTTAAATGTCTTTGTTATCAGTCTGGGAGCAAGTTAAGAAGGGGCTATGATCCATTTATTTTTGATTCCTAGTACCTAAGCTTACCATAATAAAGGGACAAAGATAAGTTATATGACCACAGTACCAAGGTCTCAAAGAAAGCATAAAACTATTAAAGAAGATTAAGCCACAGAATATTCTTATATACTGTAGTCTAATTTGCTCTTTTCTTTGTGTTTTTTGGAGACTGGAGTTTGGAATCCATTTGTTTGTAGCAGGCATCAGTGCTGCTGGGCTAGGGACATGTTGCTAAAGAAAGAAGTGGAAGGATGGCTCCATTAATTGTTCAAGAGGCCACTGGTCATTTTTAATGTGAAGAGAATTTGGAAATCATGATTGTGCCCTACAGCCATGTTTTTTAAACTTTTCATAACATTACAGCCAGGAAGATATACAAATTTGTGATGACCCACCACACACACACACACACACACACACACACAAGTGTGTGGAAAAATTAAGTGGAAAAAAAGGTACATGATTTGCTACATGGCAGGCAGCATTATTTTATATTCTAATTAATTCATCCTGTTCTACTTTATTTTTTTTAAAATGTCTGCTTATAAATGGTTTCACAACTCAGTGGCTCAAAGTTTAGGAAATCCTGTTGTCTGAGCTACCTCTTTTTTGCTAAGGTACTATTATCAGGTAGCTTGTTTCTAAAAAAAATGGCTCTCCAACTAAATGTTACCAGATTCTGAGTTGCTAGCTTCCCTTTCTGGAATTGGATTCCATGTTCTTCTTGCATTGAACAAAGAACTGAACAAAATGAGCAAAAAGCAGTGGCAAAGTTTATTCAAGAAAGCAAAAATGAAGAGTGGGAGCGAAACTTGCTTTGCAGATTGAGCATGGGCCAAGTACATAGAAAAAGAGGGTAAGAGCAAAGGTAAAAGTACACATGGTGCCTGGAAAACACAGCATGTGCTATCATGGAAAGCTACGATAGCAAAGCCTTCGTGGTGTGGATGTGTGTCCTTTTATGCTATTTAAATCCCGAGTAAACCCATGAGAACTTCTACATACAGGTCCTGAGAGGCAGTGCTGGAATCCCATGCCTCACCCAGACTGACATCAGGTCCAGGACATCCTATTGAAAACCTGCTCGAGTTCTCTGGAGAAGTCCATGTGGAAGGCTTTGGGGACTGTTGCTAAGGTGGTCTGGGATCTTGAAGTTAACAGGTCACCCCTACTTCTCCAGCCAGCTTTTGCCACACCCTAATATCCTAGCTCATTACATGATTGTATGTGGCTGAAGATGGGCCACCTTTCCAGAGGTCTTAACAAGAAACAACAGTTTGTGGGAGGGAGTGATACATGGTCAGTGGGATCAATATTAAACTGATGAATAGAACTCCTTGCATTTTAAAGAATTGAAAAAAGTGTGTAATATGTGGTCCAATGCAGACTCCTTCAAGAGCTGAAAAACATTGCTTGATTAATAGAGCATGAACTCAGAGAGTGAAACTGCTGATGACCTTTCAGTCCCAGCTACTTTGACCACAGGGATGGGGCGTCCTGAACTATATCCACCATTGGAGACCACTTCCAGCAGTCACACCTGTGGTTGTCTAATCACTGTGGCACTTCCGCTTCTGGACCACCCCCATTCCCTGAGAATATCAAAATGACTGACAGTTAGCAGCTGAGCATGTAAACAAAGCTGATGAAGAATTTAAATCCCTTCCTAATGAGCAGGGAAGCTTGTTAAAGGAACACTGTTGTTTATTCTGTTACATTTCATGTGCAAAAATACTGTCAGGGATTTTTGCAGGCATATGAGAAGGAAAGTGAGGAATTTAGCTGTCGGATAGAGACAAACCAAAATGACAAGTGCTGTAACTTTCAAATATGTCTTAAACTATGTTTTCAAAAAAATTAATTAATTAATATAATTAATTTAATCTAATGTTTAATAAACTAACATGTTTATCAGCTGTTCCCAGGCAAGTGCAGAATATATGTATAATTTTGAGGTAAGAGGAAATTTCAGCTAGTCAATATATTTTTGATACCTCCTGTATTAGTACTAGAACTTAGGTAGCTTAACACAATAGAAATTTATCTTCTCCTGTTTTTGAAACCTACAAGTCTGAAATCAAATTATTGGCCAGGCCATGCTCTTTCTGAATGTTCTAGATGACAATCTTTTCTTATCTCTTCCTAATCTGTGGTAGTTGCTGGCAATCTCTCATTTTCCTTTGCTCATAAGTGTATCACTTCTATCTCTCCCATCTCCATGTGCTATTTCCTTTGTCTCTGCATTCACATGGTGTTCTCTCTATCCCATTCACTTTAGGCTGACAGTATTTTTGCAGCTATAAAATTCAAAATAATTTGTCAGTGTTCCATGAAATTCATGGTGGTTCAAGTCATTACACGTGAAGATTCTCCATAGAAAATACCATCTCTATTCCTGACTGCTGCTCAGATGCTTGATTGGATCAACAAGTCACGTGTCCAGTCTCTTTAACAAATGGTTTTCTAGCCACACTCTTGATATTCTTTCCAAGCACACTTTCTCATCTTTTCTGCTATCTAAATAGGCTGAGGATTTTCCAAATCACCAAGTTCCGGTTCCTATTTGCATAACAATTCTTTCCTGGATTTATTCTGTTTCGTCTAAATTTTATTATAAGCAGCAAGGAGAAATCAGACCACATCATCCACACTTTGCTTGGATATCTCCTCAGCTAGATATCACAGTTAATCACTTAAAAGATCTACTCTCTACAAAACACTAGAATAAAATTCTGCCAAGTTCTCTGTCACTTTGTAACAAATATTATCTTTCCACCAGTGTGCAATAACATTTTCCTCCCACCAAACACCTTTAAATTTCATATTCCAACTGATATTCTCTTCATAATGGTATGTTTAACCATCTCAGAACATATGAAATGACAGAAGCTTTCTCTGCTGTGTTCTTCACTGCCATCCGAGCCCTCCTCAGACTCACCTGTAACATCCACATTTCCACCAACCATCTCTTCAGAACACTCTTAAGATTTTTCTATCAAGCTCCTCAAAATTCTTTCAGTGAGCCTGTAGCATTTAATGAGGTAGTCACTCTTTCATTGTCCACACACACAGAGAATTTTTGTTTTGTTGAAAAGCTAAGCTCAAAGTTAGAGCCTCTTCTCCAGAAATGTAGAGCAAGAAGCAAACAAATGTATTAGATTTTAAAGAGATGTGTCTGCTCGACAGTCAACTAAAATTTTAGCTACCTAAGGGCCACTTGACAGCCGTTAAAGCATCCCAAGTGTTCCTGATTTTTCTTTACTTTGTAAAGTCACAAAGTCACATTCACTAAAAAAAATCAAAGAAATTTTTCATAGATATCTAAGTAACAGTCATATCAGGTGGGAGAATCACTGTCTCAGGGTGGCTACTGTCCCTCTCAGTCACATGCTTTATCCCATATTCTCTTTTTAGAGTGTAAAGTACAAACAAACTACAGTGGATTTTTCTATCAGATTCACTTTTGTACCTATTCTCTTCTCACTCTGCAGGCTTTTGCTGGACAGGACCACCCCCTGATACGACTCTATGATTTAGAAAATGTTGGCAAGAAACGGAGTAAAAAGCATGGGTTAAAGAGATAGATGAATCCTGGCTGAGTTTACTGTGTAGCTTTGAGAAACACTTGATATCTTACAATTTTAGTGCCCTTATCCATAAAAATAATGTAGATCTCAAAGATGTTATGTACATCAAATGAGATAGTTTTTAAAAACAGTATTTTGTAGTGGTAGTTTTATTGCCTTCCATAGTCACAGATGACTTCCAAATGTATGTAGCCCTACTTTTTTCCTTAGTTTTGAACCCAAGATTCCAGCTTGCATATCTCAAAGGCATCTCATTTTCAACACTGGGACTGAACTCATTACGGTCCCTTTCATCCTTTCTCCTCTGTCGTTTCTAGTTTAATTAATAGCAACATCCCAGCATCACCCAACCTAAAAACATTTGCATCATCGTCTTTCATCTTCTTTGACTTCAGTCTTCATCCCCAGGATCTGTCAGTCAACAAACTCTGTTGATTGTACCTCTAAGATACTTTAAAAACATAACCTCTCCTTTTCCTACCTACCTCTGTTGCCTTGGCTTGGCTTTCCTTGACTCTTTTTGACCTGGACCATTGGTTGCCTCCGTGTAAACAGAAATATGTCACTCATGTGTTTACATAGAAGGCACATTTACGACACTATATTAGGGTTTATGATGAAAACTCAATTTTACCACTGTATAGCTTTGTTTTTTTAAAGAACAGGTTTATTTTGGCTCATGGTTTTCAGAGGATTCTGTCCATGGTTGGTTGGTTGGCTTCAAGGTAGAAACAGCATGGTGGAAGAGCATGGCAGTAGAAAGCTGCTCAACCCATAGCAGCCTGGAAGCAGAGAGAAAAGGGAAGGGTAGAGACAAAAATACATCCTTTTAAGTCACACCCCTAGTGACCCACCTCCACTCAGGCTGTCCTCTTAACAGTACAGCCATTTGCTGTACAGGACCCCATGATCCAGTTTCTAAAAGCCTGACCTCTTAATGTGAGAGTACTGGGGGACATTTGAGATTTAAATAATAACATTGATCTACTGCCGCAAAATCACCATTTTTTTCTTCTGAGATCTCTCTTTTAAAAAAAATTTTATTTTTTAATTAGTACAGCGGACCCTTGACTTACAGACTCAATTTGTTCACAGGACTAGTTATAACTCAGGTTGGTCAATTGAAGGCTCAGGCTCCTCTACACAGCCTTCAAAGTCTCTCTTGTGTTTACAGGCAGATCTCAGGGTCCTTAGAGAGACACTGGCCCAGGATTTCTCAATTAACCTCAAAGGAAAGGATGCTGTCATGTTCCTTCCAGAACTTTTTAAGGATTAAATCTGTATCTGAGACCATCTGGAAGCACAAGTGCTGGCCTTCGGGTTGTAACTCAAGACTTTGTTTGTAAGTTAAAGCTAAAATTCCAGTTATAACCCAATTTGTTCATGTCAGGCCACTTGTAACTTGAGGGTCCACATGTACATGTCTGCAGTACATAATGATGACATTCATCATGGGGAGTTGGTATATGTGCATAACACATCTTAATTCTTTTGTAACCCCCTTCTTTTCCCCACGCTCCTTATCTTGTTCCCTTTTTGTTTTGAAAAAGTTCTGTCTCCCTGTTTCCTATTCTCAAAATCTTATTCTGCACTTTAATGGGCATAGCTTTAAACTAGCTTTACATCCTTATTTCCTATAACTGTCTTTGTCCTGCCTTTCCATACCTCCTAGTCCATCTCCTTCTTCCACCCAAATACTGCTTCTTCCACAAAGCCCTTTCTGACTGATTCCTTCAAACACAGGTTACCATTTTCCCTCTGTAACTGCAAATAACATTTCTATAGCTCTACTTCAAAAAGAGATATCTTTATCTTACGTACTTTCTGTGTTCAGCTGGACAGGAATTTTTATTTTGTCTTTGTCCCTCCCCCCATGTTAACTTAGCATTTGATTTCTGTTTAGTGAATGAATAGCTTTAAATATTACAAACTTACAGTTTAACTGATTTTCTTATTGAAACAAAACAATTTCATGTGTCTTTTTAAATTTTCATTTTTTATAACAGCTTTATTGAGATATGATTCCTATACCATACAGTCTACCAGTTTTTTTTTTTTTTTTTTTTTTTTTTTTTTT
>NW_022900951.1:11176781-11184059 GCF_012274545.1 Fukomys damarensis | reverse complement strand
CTGACCGGGATCGCTATGTAGTTCAGGCTGGTCTCAAACTCACAGCAATCCTCTTGCCTCAGCCTCCCGAGTGCTGAGATTACAGGCATGTGCCACCACGCCCGGCCTACAGTCTACCCATTTAAAGTGTACAGTTCAGTCAGTTTAGCTATATTCAGAATTGTGGAGCCATTACTACCACCAATTTTAGAACATTTTCATGAACTGGAAGGAAACCCAATGCTCTTTAGCTACCACCCCTGAGAAACAACTAATCTTCTATTTGTATACGTATTTGTCTGTTATGGACATTTTATATAAATGAAACTATGTACTGTCTGGTCTTTTGTGAGTGGCTTCTTTCACGTAGCCTATTGTTTTCAAGGTTCATCCGTGTTTTAGCGTGTATCTGTACTTGATTCCTCTTTACAACTCAATATACTATAGGTTTCTAATCGACTTTTAGAGACTTTTAAATTCTTTTTACAAATCAATGAGTAACTTCATGTACTAAACAGCATATAGTTGTTGGGTGTAGTTGTGTACAGTTGTAATCCCAGCAACTCAGGAGGTGGAGGTAGGAGGTTGCATGTTTGAGGACAGCCTGGGCAACTTAGGAAAACCATATTTTAAAATGAAATTATGAAGAGGGCTGGAGATGTGGCTCAGAGCTTCCTGGGTTCAATTTTTATAATGCAAAAAGAAAGAGAATGAAGAGAAGGAAGAAAGGAAGGAAAGGAAGAAGGGAGGAAAGGAGGGAGGGAGGGAGGAAGAAAATACAGATTTATTTCCCTTTGAAAATACAGCTGTTAACTTACTGAAATAAAAATAAGTTACAACAGATGAATATGGAAGATGGATCGATTAAATCACACCCAACTAAAACACCACTACAATTTATAATAGAATAATTCATTTGGAAGTGTGGAATGGCTACAGTTTTCTCTACCTTTATTTGATATTATTTTTGCCATGGGACATTATAAAAACTATAAATTCAAAACAATAAGGAGAATATGTAAAGTAACAAATCAGATATTAGAATAAAATGTCCTCTAAAGAATGCTGGTAACATCTCTACCATGAAATAAAACTAATGCCTTTAGTTGCCTTCTACTTTGAAAATTTTGTGAAGGAGAAGAAAATGGTTTTATAGTATATTTGAGAATGTATTTAGTAATAAGAATTTGTGTTAGAAGAAGGCAACATTTTTCATTCCTTATCTGACAGTATAAAACCTGAGTGGCACATTTCCTTTTAAAATTTATAGTATTAAAATAAATTTACAATATTATATATGGAAATACTGTTTATGGCAAAATATCTGTGTAACTTCCAATCTACTTTTTGTGTTTTTAACTCTTCACGAATTACAACTCCTTTTAAAATTGAAACAATATATTGCATTTTTAAAAATTGAATACTCTGAATTTTTAAAAAATGGTTCATTCATTTTGAAATTCCCTACTTTCACTTGACCAACAGGGTTCAATGTCTACATTAACTGAAGAAAATTGCTACACTTCAGGGTGGGGCTGATCAGCCAAATGGGGAGGAAAAGCCAGATTTTAATCAAAGTAGGACATGAGGAAGGCTTCCGTGGAAAGCTTGTTCTTACTTCATATCAAACGTAGTGTCTTGAAATAATATTTTAATTTGTGTGCATATTTCTTTTGAGACTGATGCTTTTGGAAGGAAAGCACAAAATTACAGTGTCTGAGAGCAGTGCTTTTAGCAAGATATTCCTGACCCAGTTAAAGAATCTCAAATTTCAGGCAAAAACTCATGATTCCAATTTCCTTGGCAGTTCTGTGATACCTTTTTAGTGAATCCGTTACACTTTTTAAAGCTTTTTTAATATAAAAGATTTATGAATATAAATGTAAGAGTTTTACGTGTAACACAGTTGTCATACATCTTTTTATTTTTGTCATTGTCTTCTAGAAAGATTGAAGGCAGTTCAGGAATCCAGGCTTTTAAAATGTCCCTTTTTCAAATGTGTTAACAAATATAGTTGACCCTTGACTTATGAACTCGATCTGTTCCTAGGAGCTGGTTTTAACTAAGTCAGTATAGCTGAGATCTGGATGTTTACCTGGATACGTGCTATAGATAACAAGAGGCAAATTAATCTTCCATTAACCTAATTAACCCAAGTTGTTCCTATGTCAGCCTGGGTGTAACTTGAGAGTCCACTGTATAATTGGTTTATATAAGAGCAGACATGGAATCACAGTGGCTGTTTTAGGAAGAAAACGTATACTAACAATTAAGAGAATAGGAGAGTTTAATAATGCTTAAAATTTAACGAACACATAGTATAAACCTTGTGGTATTTGAGATTACAGTTCACTGTAGGTTCTAGCTTTCTTGCCTCCTGAGAGTTTTCTGAGAAATAACAGGCTATTCCTTGCCTCAGTATGTCCGCCATCAATGAGCTCTGTGGCACATATCTTTAGTGCTTATGTCACCTTGCTTGTCCACTTGTAGATTCAGCCACAGTTGTGTTGCACAGTTCCTCCCATACTCAGTTTCTCCACAACAGTGCCTGTAGTAGTTTGCTAGCGTTCTTGTAACCAAATACTACAAACGGAGTGACTTATTCAACAAAAAATTACTGTCTCACAATTTTGGAGGCTAGAGTTGAAGATCAAGGTGTTGGCAGGCTTCACTCCCTTCTGAAGGTACTAGGGGAGGGTCAGTTCCAGGCCTCTTCCTGGCTTCTGCTAGTCCTTTGGCTTATAGTGGTGTGCTCTCCGATCTTTACATGATTTATAAGGATTCCAGATGTATTGATTTAGGTCCCACCTTGATGACCTTAATTTTAAATTGATCATCTCTAGGAAGAGCCTATCTTCAGATAAAGTCACATTCTGAGGTACAAGGATTAATATTTTAACATATGAATTTGAGGGGACACAATTCAACCTATAACAGTGTCACATCTCAAATTCACATTTTGATTTTTGTCTCATGGCCTTTTGAAACCTAAAGCTGTTAAGCTAGTTGGGTTTAGAAGATGAGGTTGTTGACATCTTTTGGGGTGACCCTCAATCTGTCAGGAATGGGACCCAGTGGGAAAATATGGTAGCCTCCTTTCCTGTGGTTGAGTGATTCTGGGAGGTATTTTATCATTTCTGAGAAATGCTGGTGTGACTGAGTCCTAATTGTTACGACAGCCAGTCCATTAACCACCTTGATGTTGGCTCTCGCCTGCTGCACTGTCCTTTTCTCTTAGTACAACTTCTTGGGATCCCCAGTCAAAAAAATTACCAACACTCTGCAGGGATTGTCTCAGATTGTAGTTTTGAAACAATCTAAACAGTCTGTTTTTGTTATCTTTGGTAGAAAAACTAAGTGATTTTCCATAACACTGCATCTCTCAAGTTGTACATGATAGTAGTGCCTGTGATTAAGATATTAAATATGAAAAATATTTTTCTGATCTCCATAAACTTAGCTTGTCTTGCTCATATGATCATATTATACCTATAAAAAAATCTTTAATGATGAAAATATCGTTGAGAACCTACTCCCATTTTGTGGGTGAAAAAGTGAAAATCAGAGTATAGTTGACAATACAAAAAGTTAGAAATTATAGATAGGGCTAGAATCTAGATTCTCTGATATCTAAATTAGCATTTTCCCACTATACATTTAACTCATATTTCCAGGAATACTTTTTGTTCATAAATGCCCTTCCTTTCAGATAGTGTTTTATAAGTTTTTAAGGTAATGGAACATGAATTTCTTAAGGACATGAATAATTCCTATTTATGTTTGTGAAAAATGGTGTTATGTCTTTAATAGAATGGATGTTAAAGTAGATGCAATGTTAGTTCTGTAATGACAGAGATTTTAGTCCGGTATATTCACTAATAAGTTCCAAGAACATAGACTAGTGCCCAGCATATAGTCAGCATTCAATAAGCATTTTGTTGAGTAGACAAATAAATGCATATATAATTATCAGACAAAAATGTTTCTGTCTCTTGTGCTTTCTAGTAGACAGTCACCTAAAATTCATTAATAATAGTACATTTCTACATGTCAGAATATATTTTAGATTGTGTACATGTATCTAAGATATTATTTAATCCTCATATTTCTATAAGTTAAGTATAGTGAAGCTTAAAGGAAATTAGTAATTATCAAAATAAAATAAAACTAATGATAGGTCCAACTATGTCTTCAACATATTGCCTCTGATCCGCATAATATAGATAACTTTAAAGTCAGTGTTATAGAAAACAAGAGCACAAAGACATCTGATCAATACAGTAAGTAGTCATCTGGCAATTATAAAATGGAAGGTGAAAGACTCTGTTTGAGCTATTTCCAAACACTTAGTGTGATGACTCATCATAAAATCAGAAAGAAGCCAGGCATTGTGGCACAGGCCTCTAATCCAAGCAATCGGGAGGCTGAGGCAGGAGATTTGCTGTGATTCTAGGCCAGCCTGGGCTACATAGTGAGTTCAAGGCCAGCACAAACTACATAGCAAGACCCTGTCTCAAAACAAAAACAAAACAGAAAGATAAACTTTATACCTCCCTGTTAAAATATTGTAAGGCCATTGGGAGTGAATTTTATTTCACTGAAATTACTTTCATTGTCATAATCCCTTATATTACTAAGAGCCATTGTTGGATTTTTGTTCAATTTATTCTTTCTGAGAAAATAGTTTTATACTGGACAATGGCAAACAAATAAAATAACCTTTTTGTGAATGCGTGGGTTCCCTTTGACAACCTGGGACAAAATATTCCAGTGGTTAAGTGTAGGACTGGTATTTACTGTATGGCTTTGACAAATGCATAGTCTACTTTAAAATCCAGTTTCTAAATCTGAAATATGGGTTCTAAAAATTACTTAGCTCATATTTATTGTAATACTAAATGAAATAATGTAAATAAAGTGCTTTGCATAATAGCTGAATTTAAATGCAGTTATAAATGAATTTTTGGATTTGTTTTCTAGTTCTGTGAAATATAGTGTTGGAATTTCAATTGGCATTGCATTGAATCTGTATACCAGTTTTAGGAGTGTGGCCATTTTCACTATGTTGATTCTTCCTACACAGGAGCAGGGGATATCTTTCCATTTTCTTATAAAATGGAATATTACTCAGCCATAAAGAATGATAAATTAGATTCATTCATAGGAAAATGGATACATATTGAGGATATACTCCTAAGTGAAATAAATAAGTCACATGTATAAATACCAAATAGTTTTTCTGGTGTGAATAAACTATAATACTAAATAAGATCCTAATGATATAATGGATGTTGTTAAATAGGAAGAAAAGGGCTAAAGGTGTAGGGAAAGTGGGAAGGGTAGGGGAAAGCTAATAAGGGAAAGGAAAAAAATAGGAGAAAATTAAAAAATGGAAATAAAGTGTTTGTAAATGGGGAGGGGAGGAGGGGGTGAAGGGAGGGCAGGGACAAGGGGAAAAATTGAGAACCAAGACCTGTCATGTAAAGGTACAAGATCCCAATGATGAATGTAACTGTACTGTATACCTAAAATGTACCAAAAAACTCAATGAGGAAAAAAAAAATGCAGTTACAATGGATCTTTGACTTACAAACTTGATCAGTTCCCGAGGGCTGGTTGGAACTCAAGTTGGTCGTAAGTCATTACAGCTTGATATCTGGATGTACACGCTTAACAAGAGGCAGATCATACATTAATTTAATTAACCCAAATTGTCCATATGTCAGGTCAGTCGTAACTTGAGAGTCCACTGTACTTGATATATTGCCACTACTACCACCAAAACTACCATTATATTGAAGAAAAATCCTTTTTTGTCCAGGCATGGTGGTGCATGCCTGTGATCCCAGCAATCTGGGAGGCTGAGGGAGGAAGATTGCAAGTTTGAGCCCAACCTTGGCAATTTAGTAGTTCTACAAGGCCCTGTGTCAAAACAAAATAAAAGAGCTGGGATATAGCTCAGTGAAAAGACTGATTTCCATTTCGGGGGGGGCAGTGTTAGTTCTTTGTTAATGACATAATACTATTATTTTTTGGGAAGAGATGAGTTTCCTGCAGCTGCAGACATAACATAGTTGTGAAACTTGTTGAGATGATCTGTATTCCTTATGTGATTTAGGGTCACACCATGGCCTACAACTGTGCTGTCCAATATAGTAGCCATCAGTCACTTGTGGCTCTTGAACACTTCAAACATGGCTAGTGCAGATGGACTGGATTTTAAATTTTATTTAATTTTCATGTGTTTAAATGGAAACTTAGCCACATGTGGCTAGTAGCAACCAGAGTGGACAGCACTGTGTTTGGTCAGTCTGAGGCTAGGGCTTTGCAACCTCTGCCAGCTGTTGTCCTATGAGGCTGTGCTAATAGGGCACAGGAGAGGGAGATGTCAACTTTGGAAGAAGAAAGGACACTGTCTGTCTACCTCTGTTCGTGTCAGTCATTTTCACTGCAGCCTTGGTTCTTCACCACGACTATGGCAGTTGGTTCTTGTGATTGCCGTATTCCCAGAACTAGGTTCACTACACTCCTCAGTTACAGTACCAGTGGGGCAGTGCCTCGCCTCAAAGGTCCAGGTCCCATTTCCATGTGGCTGCTCCTCCAAATTTTTAGGTTCCTATAGCCAACTTCTTAAGGAATGGTGGGTCACTGCTTCAGTTTCCTTTGTTTGTCCTTTCAGTTCTCTGGTAACAAATAGTTCAAAAAATTAATTATATGAAATCTTGTTTGTTAAATACCTTGTATTCTGTCTGTTTTTCTCCTTGGACCTTCAGCTAGGCTTCCATAATCTCCATGCACATGGGGCACATTCGCACTTCTAGTGTAGAATGTAGCTCCAGTCCAATGAATTCAACCAGAACTTCACTCTGACACGCTGTAGCCGAGTGTCCCCTTTTCTCTCTGCTGATTCTTAACTGAACATTTTTTAAAATTATATTTTATTTACTCAGACCTCTCTCAAATTCTGTTTTGCTTTTTCACTGGATCTCAGTTTTGTGATCTTATAATTTTGATTGTTCCTCAAATATAGGACTTCTAATTATTATTACTGTTTTTGTCATGTGGTTCAGTTTTATCCGATTGTTGGGTATGTATGTGTGTATGTCTTTGTTTTAGTGCTGTAGGCCAAATCCAGGGTCTTGCAAATATTAGGTAGGTATTCTTAACACAGGAGCTCCCAGCTTTACCCCAGCCCTTCAGTTCCTCATTTAATCTGTTGCATTTAGTTTTTCCTCTCTGTTATTTATGCTGGGCTCATTAAAAGCTTTAATATTAATGAATTTATTTTATTTTTATTTT
>NW_022900951.1:11125480-11176770 GCF_012274545.1 Fukomys damarensis | reverse complement strand
AGATTTCTTTTTTTTTATTTCAATTAAATAATAATTATATATTTATGAGATGCATTGTGATTTTAAAAAGTTTCTTTGTTATCAGTACATGTTTGCTGTACATAATGATCACATTCATCATGTGCATTGTCATATATATATATATACATATACATAATATATGTTAGTTCTTTTCTCCCCATTACTTTCCCCTCCATTCAACTCCTCTTTTCTTCCCCACTTACAAAAGCTTTGTCCATTTTTCCCTTCCATTCCCCTTTTACAATATCTTTGCCTTCCTCCCCTGCCCCCTGCCTTCTTTCCTATTTGAACAAGTTCTTGCTACTTTTCAATATCTATCCTCCATTTTGCTCCTTTTTTACCCTTTGGGTTTCTCACACAAAAGAAACAATATGATATTAAAACTTGTGTGTCTGATTTGTTTCACTTAAAGTTATGGCCTCGAGGTGCATCCATTTACCTAAAGATATCTCAAGTTTATCATTATTTATGGCAGAGTAGCACTCCATTGTATATAAATACCATATTTTCTTTATCTGTTCATGTGTTGATGGAATAGAAGGTGTTTCCAAGATTTACCTATTATAAATTGTACTGCAGTAGCTGGGTGCGGTGGCGCACTCCTGTAATTCCAGCACTCGAGAGGCTGAGGTAGGAGGATCACTGTGAGTTCGAGACCAGCCTGGGCTACATAATGAGTTCCAGTTCAGTCTAAACTACATAGTGAGACCCTGTCTCAAAAAACAAAACAAAATAAATCCACAAAAACAAACAAATTGTACTGCAGTAAATATGGATATGCATATATCACTGTTACGATGCTTTTAACTCTTTCGGGAAGATATCTAGAAGGGTAATAACTCAGTCAAATGGAACATCCAGTTTTAGTTTTGTTTTTTCTTAGGAATCTCCATATTGAATCCCTAGTGGTTATACCAATTTACACTTCTACCAATGATAGAGAAGGGTATCTTTTTCCCTACAGCCTCCACAACATTTGTTATTGGTTGTTTTTTTGATGATAGTTGTTTTTCCTGGGGTGAAATGGAATCTCAGTGTTGTTTTCATTGACATTTCTAGAATGACCAGTGATATTGAACTTTTTTTATATGTTTATTTGCTGTTTGTACTTCTTCATCTGAGAAGTGCCTGTTCATTTCAGATGTCCATTTTTGGATTGGGTCTTTGAATTTTGTGGAGGTTCTGATTTTTTTTAATTCTTAATATATTATAGATATCAGTCCTTTGTCTGAGGAGCAGCTGGTAAATTTTTTTTCTCATTATGTGGGTTGTATTTTTACTCCTTTGGTGGTTTCTTTTTTGCTATGCAAACGTTTTTTAAGTTGATGTGACCCCAGTTGTTGATTCTGTGTAATATTTCCTGTGCATTTTGTTCATAAAGTCTTTGCTTACACCTATGTCTTCCATAGTTTTACTTACTGTATCTTCTAGCAAGTTGTGTTTCTGTTTTAATATTTAGATCTTTAATCCATTTTGATTTTAGTTTAGTGCATGGGGAGAGATATGAATCTTTGACATGTGGAAAACCAGTTTTCCCAGCACTGTTTATTAAAGATGCAATCTTTCTTCTAATGAAGGTGTTTCCCTTTGTCAAAATAAGGTAGCTGAGTGTGCCTGGGATTGTTTGTTTATCTTCTATTCTGTTCCACTGATCCATGAGTCTGGGTTTTTTTTTCTATTGTCATGTTTTTTTGTCATGGTACTTTTGTAGTATGACTTCATATCAGGGATGATGATGTCCCCTGCCTTCCCCTTTTTGCCCATAATTGCTTTTGCTATTCTAGGTCGCTTCTGGTTTGATAAACTTTTTAGGATTTTTTTCTCTAGTTCTGTGAGGACTAGACTATTGGTATTTGGATTGGGATTGGTATTTTGATTGTGATTGCATTAAATCTATCTAACATTTTGGAAGTATGATCATTTTCCCTGTTTTGGTTCTGCCTATGCAAGAACCGAGGATATCTTTCAATTTTCTGGTGTCCTCTTCAATCTCCTTTTTCAGAGTACTGTCATTTTTAGTACATAGGTCTTTCACTTCCTTTATTCGATTGATTCCTAAGAATTTCATTTTTCTTCATGTTATTTTGAAAGGTGTCATTTGCCTAATTTCTCTCTCAGTGAGTTTATTTGTGTAGAGGAATGCTATTGACTCTTGAGTATTGACTTTGTATTGTTCTATGCTACTGAATTTAATTATTAATTTTAGCAATCTTTAGATAGAGTTTTGGGGTCTCCTGTGTAGAGTATCATGTCATCAGGAAATAATGATGATTTAACATCTTCATTTCCTACCCATATTCCTTTTATCTCTTTCTTTTGTCTAATTGCTCTGGCTAATGTTTCCAGAACTGTGTTAAACTGAAGTTGTGATAATGGGCATCCCTGTCTTGCTCCTGATTTTAGAGTGAAAGCTTTCAGTTTTTGACCATTTCGTATGATGCTGGCTGTTGGTTTATCATAGAAGGGTTGAATCAGAAAGAGTGAAAGACGTTTTATTCCTATTTTATTCAGGAGTTTTTTTTTTTAGCATGGATTGGTATTGGACTGGCAAAGGCTTCTTTTGCATCTATTGAGATAATCATATAGTGTTTGTCCTTGGTTCTGTTAATGTGTTGTATTACATTTGTTTATTTGCATATGTTGAACTATCCCTGCATCCTTGAGGATGAATACCACGTGGTCATGGTGTATAATCTTTTTGATGATTTGCTGCATTCTGTTTTCTAGTATGTTGTTGATTTTGCATGTATGTTCATTAAAAAGATTGGGCTCTCTCTCTCTCTCTCTCTCTCTCTCTCTCTCTCTCTGGTTGGATCTATCTCTGGCTTTGGTATCAGTGTGATGATTGCTTCTAGAAATGAGTTTGGGAATATTGCTTACCTTTCAATTTCATTGAGGAATACTGGTGTTAGGTCTTCTGTAAATTTCTTGTCGAATTCAGCAGTGAATCCATCAGGACTTTTACTTTTCTTTGTTGGCAGCTTTTTTAAAAAATCACTTCTTCAATTTCATTTTCTGATATTGTATTCCTCAGAATTTTTATATTTTGATTCATCTTTGATACTTCATATATATCTAAGAATATCTCCATTTCTTTTGAGCTTCCCATCCTATTATAGTAAGGTTCTCAAAGTAGGCATTGAGGACCTTCTGGATTTCTGAAGGATCTGTAGTGATTTCTCCCTTTGCATTCCTAATTGCATGAATTTAGGTCTTTTCTTTTGTAGTTTTGATAAGGTTGGCTAAGTGGTTGTCTGTTTTATTTAATCTTTCAAAGAGCCAACTCTTTGATTCATTGACTCTGTATTTTTCTTAGTCTCATTTGCATTATCTTCTGCTCCGATCTTTGTAATTTCCTTCCTGGTATTAGCTTTGGGTTTAACTTGCTCTTATTTTTCTAGAACTTTGAGGTTCTACATTAGGTTGTTTATTTGAGTTTTCTCTGTTTTTCTGATGTGGGAATTCACCACTATAAATTTCCTTCATAGGAATACTTTCATTGCATCCAGTAAGTTCTGGTTTGTCATACTGGCATTGTTTTTTAATTGTAGAAATTAATTTCTTGTTTTTTTTTTCATCTGTGACCCATTGATTGCTCAAGAGGGTATTATTTAATTTCCATGTGTTCATACAGTTTTTGTGGATTTTTTTGCTATTTATTTCCAGTTTTATTGCACTGTGATCTGATAATATGCATGGGACGTTTTCAATTCCTTTGCCTTTACTTAAACATGTTCTGTGAGCTAGTATGTCTTCTATTTTGGAAAAAGTCCCACGTGCAGCTGAGAAGAATGTGTATTGCTATTGATGGGTGGAATACTCTATAGATATCTATTAAGTTCATTTGTTTAAAGGTTTGGTTC
Source organism: Fukomys damarensis (assembly GCF_012274545.1). Lineage (NCBI taxonomy): Eukaryota > Metazoa > Chordata > Mammalia > Rodentia > Bathyergidae > Fukomys > Fukomys damarensis. Next base: position 11,172,886 of record NW_022900951.1, on the reverse strand, counting down.
AACTCTGATGTTTTTGTTGTTGTTGAATTATTTTTTTTTGTCCAGTTGATCTGTGTGTGACAGTGGTGTGTTGAGGGCCCCATTAAAATTGTATTAGTGTTTATCTGATTTTTCACACCCATTAGTATTTCTTTTATGTAGTTTGGTGCACCATTATTTGGTACATATATATTTATGATTGTTTTCTCTTCCTCTTGAATTGTTCTCTTAACAAGTATAGTCCGATTTACTTTGTCTTTTCTGATCAGTCTTGGCTTGAAATCTCCGTCTGAGTTTAGAATAGCTACTCATGCTTTCTGGGTTCCTGTTTAGCATCCTTTGACTTTTAGTCTATGAATATGTTTTGAGTTAAATACATTTATTTTGTGCAGCATATTGTTGGATCTTGTTTCCGGATCCATTCTGCTGGGCTGCCAGACCAGGAAAGGTGTGATTCTAAGACTTTTGTTATGTATTCCTCCTGATTGAGGATCAGCACTGGTCACCCATTGTATATTATAGTGTCCTTGGGACCAGCTCCTGACATAGGTGGAGGCTTGTGTTGACTCAGGATGCCAAGAGGAGATCCAGATCTGCCCAAGACTAATGTGGGGAGATTCCTGCACACCCATTGAGGTCGTAGGGGCCTGGGTAGTGTCTCAAAGGCACCCAGTGTATTGGGCAAAACAAGCAGACCCTTAACCCTTACTGCTTAACCAGGCAGAGGACTGTGCCAAAGACTCTGATAGAATGCAGAGTGGAGATTCTTGTGTGCCCAGAGTGGAGGCAGTGTGCCTGGTGCTGAATGGATGCTACCACAGTACAGGTGTACCAGGAAGAGCTTCACATAGAATTGGAATAACCCATGTAAACCCAGGTTTCCTGGGGACTAAGGCCAGATGTCAGAATCTCCCGCAGGTCTACAACTGGAACAGGACATTGAAAGCTGGGTATAGGCTCAAGTGAGCCTGGGATGCTGAATATGGACACCAACCAGATCAGTGTCAGCTCTGTGTGCCAGTTGAATGTCTCATTAGGCATAGGATAAACTTTAAGCTCCCAGCGGTGGGTGACTTGGGTGTGCCCTTGTGTCCAATATTAAAGACTCCAAGCAGCGATTGCGTATCATCTGAGTCTGGGATTGAGCACTCCTGTCCCTGATCACTGACACCAGTGTGTGCCCTGGTGAAAATGCTGCTTCAGTCTCCTCTGTGTTTGGAGAGGGGATGAAGAGATGAAGGCCCTTATACTCCAAGTCTATCCTGTGAGGCTCTCTTTTTAACTCCTGTGCATATGTTTTATTTGATCTAGAAGTCGCTTTTTTCAGATTGATTTTTTTGTATCAGGGTGTATGTCCCTCTTCTTCCAAATTACCTGTGTTTTTAGTTGATCTTCTCTAAGTGTCTCAGATGTGACCCCTCCTCTATTCACCCATGTTGGATATGTCATAGGGTGATGATTTGCTTGATATATACACTGTAGTTAGATTAAATCAAACTAATTAACATATCTAACACCTCACCTACTCACTATATTTTTGGGGGATGAGAACACTTACAATCTAGTGTTTTGCAATTTTGAAATATATGTTAACTATGATTATCACTAAGTATTGTTTTCACTGCCTAACTGTAACTTTGTAGCCTTTGACCAATGTCTTTCCTTTTCCATCTCCTTACCTCTCAATCCCTGGTAAGCAGCATTCTTTCTATTATTTCATCTTGTCTAGATGCCACATATCAATGAGATCATGTAGTATTTGTCTTTTTTTCCCTGATTTATTACACTTATAGGTGTTTCTTTTTCTTTGTTTCAGTATATTTAAAATGACTTTTTCATTAGGATGGCAAGAATGGAATGAACCCCAAAGAGCAAAAGACTTTAGTTCACTCATTCAATTCTCTGGTTTCTCTTATTATATCCCCCAGCCTATGTGAGGCTTTTTCTCAGGACATACTCTGTATAGTGACTGAGGCAAAATTGAAGTTAACCTTCTTTAAAGTCATAATCTAACAGCTCAACACCATTTTCCTCACTGGGCTCTAAATCTATGGTCTATGAAATATATTATCATTGGATTCTCATCAAATCCTTCTGGCATCATGTCAGAAATCTGGAGAGCTTGATACTAGGCAGGTAGCAGCAAGGGTAAAGCTGACCCCATGATGTTCTCAGGTGGAAAAGAACGCATCACCAGTGGAGGCCAGCCAGTTAAGAGATTGTGTTGCTGCCTCTTGAACAATTTTACCCCAGTCTCCTTTTTCCATACTAATTATGAGGCTCTTTTTCCTAACTTTCTCATCTGGAGCATGGAAAACTTTTAGGTGCTTTTTTTCTCACCTTCCTTCCCTTGTTGCAAAGGCAAAAGAAGACTAGGTAAAATATGCATTAACATAAATAGCAATTAAAAATACTTTCTTTCTTTTGGGGAGGCGTTTTCATTTCTCAAATTGCATTCTTGGCCATATATGATAAAGACAAGGGTCATACTTCACCATATTTAGATAACAGGTCAAGATGTCATAGTCCCTACCTGGGGATTAGAAAAAGTCTTATTAGCATATATAAGGTGCTAGGCATGGCTTTTTCAACTTTGTACCATCACCCTTGTAATAGATGCTGCTATGTGTAATCTAAGTTTCCCTTCAGGATGGACCTATCCATCTCCCCACATTTTAGATACTGGCAGCTCTCACCAGAGTCCTTCTTTGGGAATTGCCCTTGGCTGACCTAGCACATCAAATTGCTTCCAGAGGAGCAGCCACATCCTTTGATTGGTGGTTGTAGTGTAGAAAGACCCAGCCCCCTTACCTCAGGGAAGGACAATTTAAAGGAAAACCTAAGCTCAGCTGAGACTACTTTTGTGAGTACATTACAATTAATTTCTCGGTATGCTCAACCCTGCTTTCCTGAGATCTTCACATGTATTCCTAAGAGTAATAATATACCAAACAGATTTCATATCAGTAATGGTGTGAGGAAGCAATTCTCTACAGTGGGATCACCCACCACCTTACTGGCAATTAGGGTGCCATCACTAGGAGGAAGTGAAGGTCAGACAGCCTCTGACATATCATAGTCCTGTGATTTCTAAACCTGTGATGGGTGCTTTTATTTTCTGTAGCTAATTGTGAGATGAACTAGGTCACATCACAACATAAGCCTACCAAAGGTGCTAGCCTTCTAAGGGAAAAAGAGGATTATCTCTCAAATATGTAGCAGGATGTAGCCAATATATTGTTAGTATCCAGAGGAGGACTATGCTACTAGGTATTGAGGGCGCTGGATTAAGGGGAAGGGAATGAGAGATTGGATCAAAGAGAACATGTTTGTTTGGGAACATTTTTATGTGATGCAGTGTTTACCATTCTGGCAAGGACACAAGGAGTGTATGCTGGTGCACAATTTGGATGGCTATTGGGAGCTTGGAGAAAGCAATGTCCTGCACCGAGTCAAGTAAAAATGACACAATTTCCATAGCATATAGTGTAAGAAGGCGTCAACATTTCAGAGAAATGGGTAAATGAGCCTGGATAGACTTTATACAGCTAGAAAAACAACAATTGGTTATATTTCTAATCCTTACAAGCTGTTGTGTTACTTTACATAGCAAAAGGGACTTTGCAGATGTAATTAAATTAAATATTTTGAGGTGGCGAGATCATCTTTGATTATCTGGGTGGGCCCACTGTCATCGAAATAATTTTTATTATTTATAAATTATTATTTTTATTTATGTTTGCAGTACACAGTGAATGCATTCACTGTGATAGTTGGTACCTGTACATGACACATCCTAATTCTTTTACACCCTCCAACATCTCTTGGTCCCCTTCCTATTTGCCAAAGATCTATGTCCCATTTTCCTTTTTGTCTTTTATTTTTCTCTTTTATTTATAATTTGGGTCTCTTTAAAAGAAGAAGATAGAAGAGTCAGAGACAATGTGAGTACACAGAAGAAGTTAAGAGTGATATGATTGCAGGCTTCGAAGACAGAGGATGGAACATGAGCTGAGGAATACAGGTAGCCTCTGGAAGCTGGTAAAGCGAGGGGATAGATTCTCCCCAAGAACCTCCAAGAAAGAACACAACCCCTTTTCAGAATTCTGGCCTCCAAAAATGTTAAAAGCACACATTCACACTTTTTTTAAACACAAACTTTGTGATGATCTGTTACAGCAGTCATAGGAAACTAATATGAAAATCAACATGTATTGCTAACACAGTACATGGACATTATAACTATTGAAATAATGGTAATATGGGCAGATACCTACCAATCCAGAATAACTTTTTTCTGTAGTCATGGCCAAGCATTCTCTATATTGAAATATGTGTTGCTTTATAGTGAATTGCATTCTTTTTAATTTTTCCTTTATATATTTTTCCTTTGGATTCAATATGCTTGATATCCTTATAAATATCCCTTGACTTTTGTTTTCATAATTTAACAAATCCCAATAGATTTTCTGTTATATAAGCATTCTTCTCCTTGGTTTGCTTCCCTCCTTGGTCCCCTTCCAGATTATGCTAGAATCTGATTATGGTTATTGACTTAGTTCTAATAACTGCGGGGGCAAAAATTACTGACTTTATTCTGTAAGAGAGCACAGTCAGGCCAGGAAAAAAATTTCTTTCAGGAAAGATAGGCGAATTGCTCTAGTGCTTGTGGCTCAGTGGGAAGTACTTCATAGGGAGTTAGGGATGTAGGAGACTCTTAGAGTGTTCTAGATGTTTTCATTCAAACTCTTAGAATCACACTCTTTTAGGGTCCCTACCTTCATTCACATCGGGACCTGGAGGGGCTATGAATTCAACTGATGCTGTAATTAAGCAAGAAAACTCTCATTTGATCAGATTCAAAGTCTGAGTTAGATTTTTGGTTATTTCATTCCTGCTGCTATAAAAGAAGATACCTTTCTCTTTTGAGTGAAGGACTGATACTATATTATTGCCCTTCTTCCCAGAAAGAATTGTTGGCTCATTCTTTGTTATATGAACAGTGGCTTCTAGACTGCTGATGACCTCATCTAAAAGCTAAACTCATCTGTATTTAGAAACTTCTCAGGAATATTCAATATTGGTCAGGTTTTGATTTCAGTGTTTTGCTTTCCAACACACGACCAACATTCCTTTCCTGGGATGTGACCAGATGGGTAAAGCCCTTAGGATGTTGGCTTTCTTGTCGGGGTTTAAGTATACAGCCTGTGAGTAACTTCATTTTTAGAATATTAGTCCCCTTGTATTTGTGATTTTAGGCTATTAGTGAAATAGAATATCACAGAGATAAATGCTGTTACCCTCTGTAGCAAACTTTTCTTGTTCCCTATACTGCATCTCCTAGCCCCACCTGTGAAGGATGCTGCTGCTCTGGTGGGAAGTTCCCTGGCATCCCAACAGCATCCTATCTTGAATTCTTATACTACCCTTCACTTTGCTGTCTTAGAGATTTTGCCAGAGAAGAGAAGGCTTTAACGATCCATAGCTAGGACAACATGAAGCGAAGGGACTGTGGTCAGTAGATAATAACCGTAGTGCCCATCCTTCAAAGGAGAATTGCTGAGGCACATTCTACTATTTTCTCAGAGGGACTGCAATGGAGTTGAGCCCAGTTTTGGGGTAACCCAAAATTTGGACACCAGATTCTTGTGCCAAACTAGCTCTTTTATATGGCCCACACTTCCACTTGTGAAATAAAATGGCTTTTACATTGTCAAATGATTAAAAAAATAAGAAGGATGAGGTATGGTGGCACAGGCCTGAAATCTCAGAAGCCTGGGGGGCTGAGGCAGGAGAATTGCAAGTTTCAGCTTAGCTTGAGCAACTTAGTGACTTAGCAAGATCCTATCTCAATATTAAAAATTTAAAAAAAGGCCTCAATGTGAAGGCCCTGGGTTCCATGTACAAAAAATATTTATGACCCATGAGAATCATATGAAAATTGAATTTTAGTGTCCATAAAGTTTTATCAGTACATAGCCACACATTAGTTTCTGTATTATCTATGACCATCTCTGTACTGTAGTTCAGGGCTGAGTAATTGTCACAGAAACGATCTGGCCTGCAAAGCCTAAAATAATTATTGTCTGCATCTTACAGTAAAAGTTTGCTGACAGTAAATGTTGAACTCTAATATTATCTATCAAGTATAGATTGAACTCTAACCTGTGTTACTCACATCATAAGAATTTCTGTCTGAATACTTTGAACGTTTAAAAAGTTTTAACAGAATTCTTACTGGACTGGTATTAATAATTTGCTTTTTTTCTCTCATTGAGTTTTTTCTCTCATTTTAGGTAATCAGTGCAGTTACATTTATCATTGGGATCTTGTATCTTTAGATGACAGGTCTTGATTCTCATTTTTCCCCTTGTTCCTGCTCTCCCTTCACCCCCTCCTCCCTTCCCTATTTACAAATACTTTATTTCCATTTTTTTCATTTTCTCCTATTTTTTTCTTTTTTCCTTATTACCTTTCCCCTACCCTTCCCACTTTCCCCTACACCTTTAGCCCTTTTCTTTCTATTTCACATTGTCAATTATATCATTAGGATCTTATATACTATTATAGTTTTTCACACCAGAGAAACTATTCGGTGTTTATACATGTGTGACTTATTTATTTCACAAGAAATAGACCTGAGGATCAGTGGAATAGATTGGAAGTTACAAAAACAACTCCAAATGTACTCAGCTACCTCATCTTTGACAAAGGAGCCAACCATCCTCACTGGAGGCAAGACAGCCTCTTTAATAAATGGTGCTTGAAAAACTGGATTTCAACCTGCCAAAGATTAAAACTAGACCCTTATATTTCACCATGCACTAAACTAAAATCCAAGTGGATTAAAGATCTAAATTTTAAAAAAGAGTCACTAAATTTGCTGGAAGCTAAGTTACGCAGAACTCATGAAGACATTGGCATAGGAAAATACTTTTTGAACAAATCCTCAGTAGCATGGGCAATATCAGAAAGAATCAACAACTGGGATCTCATCTTACTAAAAAGCTTCTGCACTGCAAAAGAAACCATCAACAGAACTAAGAGACAACCTACAATGTGGGAAAAACTTTTTACCAGCTGCTCCTCAGACAAAGGACTATTATCTAGAATATATAAAGAACTCAAAAAATTTTTTGCTTTTTAGACCTTACATTATGATCTGGTATAATGATCTATTTTGTGCACAGAAAAGAGTTAAAAATTCCAGAAAAGAATTTTATTTGTCTTTTTTTGAGATAGGATCTTACTATGCTGCTCTGTTTAAGGTTATCTTAAACTTCTTTGCTCAAGTGATCCTCCTTCCTCAGCCTCCCCAGTATCTGTAATGATGGTCATGCAATACTGCACCTGGCCTGGTCCAAGAAACTATTTAACTTTTAGATAATGTATTTAGTTTTTAACACATAGTAGGCAGTATTTAATAATTAAAAAGTAAGCATCCTCTTCTAAGATATCAATCTCTCGTTTTTCACATTGGAAAATTCATTTGTTATAAAGACACGTGTTTCTTTTTGTAAAATAAGTGGTCCCAGGCCTCAGGAACATAGGCTTCTATTTTATGATTGACCATAATCGCAGTTCAACGTCTTCTGATCTATTCATGCATTTCTAGAGCACAAAGCCTCTTTGTATATAGAAAGTAATCAACATCTAAGAATTTTTCGATTTCCTCCATTACATTTTGCCATACTTCCAATCTCCCCATTACTTAGTAATATACTTGGAAAAGATCCAGTAAATTATGTTTAGTATCAAGTAAGGTTTATTAATATGTCCAATTCTATTTCATGCAGAATGTTCTCCCTGACTGAAAAGTCATTAGTATTTTTTCATTGCTCACAGGATACATCCAAAACCTTTAGTTAGATTCCTCCTTCCAGGTGCATTCCATCTCTCTGCCCTTATCTCCCATGGTCATCCAGTTTCCATTTCTCATTCTATCTTCCTGAATTTAACATGCCAAATGACTTGGTCTGTTTTGTGTTGCTTTAACAAAATACTAGAGTTTTCTTTCTCATTGTTGGGAGTTGGAAGTCCAAGATCAAGCCGTTAGCATTTAGGGTCTGCTGAGGTCTCATCTTTTAGCTGAGTCCTCACATTGAGGAAGGCAAAAAGACAAGCTAGCTAGCACTCTGTGAAGTCTTTTATAAGGGCCTTAATCCCATTAATGAGAAGAGCCTTTCTGTCCTAATTACCTCCTGATCAAAAATGTCTCCAGACATTGATAGAAATGTCCCCTAAGAAGCAAAATCACTCTGGATTGAGAATCACTGGGTTAAAGAAATTCTCAGGAGGTGTGTAGGGTTTCTTTCAATCTTGGAAACCATATGGGTCAATAAACAGCAGCATCGCTTAAGTGTTAGAAATATTCCTCCATATTACTCTTTCAATAATTGAATTTTTAAGGTGTGATGAGTTTTTACATTTTTTCTTTTCTCCCCGTGTGTGTGTGTTGTTGTTGCTTTGTTTTGAACACTGGGGAGAGGTAGAGGGGATTAACTTCACATATTCAAAGTGCAGGAATTTGACAAGTGCCATGTCGCAAGCAACATCTGGGTCTTGGAGATCCAGAGAACTTGCATATATCTTACCCTAAGTCTTCAAAGAAGCTGGGGTTTGAATTCAGGTTGCCTTGCTTAATCCAATGTTTGAGATGAAGCAGTTGAAAGACTATCATAGTGGGTAATTGTTGGTTGTTTGCTATGCATAATATTTTGTCGTAAATGAGGGCAATATAATGAGTGCTATGAGATAAAACAGGATGTGCCAATCTCCTTTTTATAGGGAAAGATTGGCAGTGCTTGTGACTGTGATTCTAATAAAACATTTTTAGGACTGAATATTTTTGTACAAGATGCGTGCAGTAATTTTACCTTTACCTGACCCATTGGTTCGAATGTCAGTTTGTTCCAGTCATCCTTGTCAAAGAGAAAGCTAGAGTAATTGAAACCATCAAAATACTATAATTGCAAATTTATACTAATCCAGTAATTATCCTCCTGAATTCAATTTTCAACACTGAATATTTATATCTCTATTAGGATCAGATAGATTTGAAAAAAATATTGAGTAACACAAATTGTAATCTTGGCAGTCTGAATAGAAAGACATTACTTTCCCATCCTAGAAAAATAATTTGCCACTTTCAGGCTCTCCTGAAGTGATTATAGGTAACTACCAACTGAGCGACAGCTCTCAGCAGGTATCCTAATAGGTAGACACCTGGGAAAAATCAGCTTATTTACACTACTAGCAGACTTTCATTTAAGAGTGGCATTTTGAATCTTGAATTTGTAAATTCAAGTTCAATTTGTAAACCTTTAAGTATTTCAGCATTGTAATGATTGGTTTTATTTTTGTAAACCTGCTCTTAAACCCAGCAATGCCTTGGAAGGCTCCAGAAACAAGCCAATTCTTACATGTGGTAAAGCAGGAATTACTGCGGAGAATAGAAGATAGGTCTTCTCTAGGCACCTTCCAGTTACTCTGAGCCTACCCCCAGATAGGTACCTAGTAGTCCTTCTCCTTTTGTTCTTCCTTGTCCAGCGCATGCCCCTAGCTTCACCCCTCAACCTCATCCCACAGCCCAACCCATTGTAGCTCAGATGTCAAGTCTTTGCTTCTTGCATAAGGGAGTCCCATTTTGCCTAGAATTCTTACACAGTTTAAACCCATATGGCTACAAGATAAATATCCCTGTATCTTGCTAACATTGTCAGCCCTTACAGCTTTACTGTAATGTTACCTTGCATTACTATCTCTGGGTAAGTAGTAGTCCAACTTTATTTTAGTGGCCAAGTTTTTCCTTCCAATAAAAACACTTAAGTAGCACCTTCCAATAAAAACACATGAAACAGACACGCATGGTGTTGTTCTGGAGAGGTGGACTGAAGACCAGGGCCATTTTGGTCTATCCTCATGGCTCCCTTCTCATCTCATTTACTGCGTAGAGTGAAATACTCCATTTAATACTAGAGTAGTTCTCTCTTATTTGTGGTTTCCTTTTCTGCAGTTTTAGTTACCTGCTGCCAAACATCATAGTAGAACATATTAAAAGGAAAATCTAGAAAGAGACAATTCATAAATTTTAAATGTCATGCAGTTCTGAATAATGTAATAAAATCTAGCATTGTCTCACTGGGGACATGAATTGTCCCTTTGTGTAGCATATTCATGCTGTATATGCTGCTGGTTCATTAGTCATTTAGTAGTTGTCTCTCTTATCAGATTGACTGTCGTGATATCTCAGTGTTTGTGTTCAGGTAACCTTGACTGTACTTACTAATGGCTCCAAAGTGCAAGAGTCATGATGATGGCAATTCAGATATGCTGAATAGAAGCCACCAAGTGCTTTTTCTTAAGTGAAAATATGAAACTTCTCAACTCAATAAAGACAACAAATTGTATGTTGAGGTTGCTAATATGCATAGTATAATAAGATATTTTGAGTGGGAGAGATAGCATTGTTGTAACTTTTATTATGATATATTTTATGATTATTCTGTTATTAGTTATTGTTAATCTTCTATGTATTTAACTTATATATTAAAATTTATCATAGGTATGCACATATAGGAAAAACAGTATATGTAGGTGTGATGTTTGATTGATTGTGTCAACATGAGAAATTTGGTTAAGAGAAGCTTAACTAAATAAGCTCAGTAATTCCACGCCCTGGGGTGTGGGAAATGGGGAGGATGCAGCTGATTCTGTTCCTTTGGAGGAAATCCTGTCTTTGCATTAGATGTCTCCTGCCCTCCAGTGCAGATTCTTCTGCTTCTGGCACAGATCCTTTAGCCTTCCAGCATATGACTCTTCAGCCTCCCATCATGACCCATTGGCCTTCATGGGACTCTACAGTGAGCTCTAGACCTTTGACTAAAGCCTTCGGTCTCCACTGTACAGATAGACCCTCTGCACTCTTCCTCATCTGACTCTGTGGGTGACCATTGTAATCCAGTCTTGTAAATTCTTATGTATTTATATATCTTGTGTTATATCTGTTTTTTTACTAGACACTGACGGACACTGTAGGGTTTCATATATCTATGGGAAGTCTTGAAAGATATCTTCCACAGATAAGGGAGACTACTATATTTGTAAATTACCGATTTAGTACAACTTCCTTATTTTAAAACAAGGAATGTAGGAACAGAGAGATTCACGCACAAGTCCCAAGTGTCATTGCTCATTTCTGATAGAGCCAAGATGTGAATTGTCCCACTGTTCTTTCAACATCCCTCCCAATTATACTGGCCAGATGTTGATCTGGCATTTTAAAAACCTTAAGCAGGTAGGCATTTTCTGTAGGATCAGTGACCCAAATCAGTCTAAACTACTTGCTTTATCATTTCTGATGAACCAGAAAGCACTCTGAGGAAATAGTACATCCAAGCAGATATGTTGCTTCTCAGTGGAAACCTCTCTTTTCATTTCTACTATTCCTGTAAATGCAGGGCCCTTTCCCTACCGAACCCCCCATATCAGTGGTTTTGAGAGCTGTCAAAGCATAGAAACTGTGCCTACAAACACATCACCAGTTTTATTCCTGTTCTGATGTTCCTTATCAGGACTGCTGGGCTCAGGCTCTTCTCACAAATGAGTTTGTGGGCATTGATGACCTATCTACTGGGCACCGCTGTTCTTACGTGAGGATCTAGTGTGGAGTGGACAGAAAAATCTCTTTTCTCCATGTTCTGCATAGAAGCTGTTCATGCTCTATTCCCTGCTTCTGTGAAAGTGACCTGGAACACTTCATAAGGCACTGACATTTATCCTATGGTGGATGCTCGAAGGGAGATAAATTTTAAAAATTGACTTAGTTGATATTCAAAATAGTCACAATCCACCGATCACTGTAGACAGATAACCAGATCAAGCTTGTTCTGGCAGATTTGTTTTGTTTTGTTTGGTTTGGTCTCAGGAGGTCCCTTAATTACATAAAGAAAAAGGGATTACTGGCAGGCCTGAGCTATTGGGCCCACAAACATGCCAGACAGTCTCACTTCTCTTTAGTGTCTCAGTGTAAGCTCAATTTAAGATGCCACTAGGTTGTGAAAAGTAATTTCCACAACTCAGACCCCTTTCTAGGCCAGCAGGCTAGTATGGAATAGCTATTACTTTTTCCTTGCCACTTCCCAGCAGTGCCAAGAGTTCCAGCTATTCTTTTTTGACAGTTTTTATAGTACATGTTTGCAGCAGATAATTTATTGTGGGGAATTGGTACATGTACATAACAGATCTTAGTTCTTTATTTCTTCTCCTCCATCCATATTTACATTTTTTCCGCTTCCCAGCATCAGATTCATTTGTTTTATAAGTCCTTATCAAGTTATCATAAAGACAGAACAAAGTTCAACATATGCATTAGCCATGCTGGATTATAACTTTTTCTTCTCTCTTCCTTTGTGTCTGTCTTTTATTTTGTACTTTATTTATATATTGAGTTTCTTATAGAAGATAAACCATTTGATATTTTAACATGTACTGATTTTCTTCCCTTAACATTATGGTCTCAGGTGCATCCACTTTGTTACAGATGCCTCCAGTTTATCCTTTATTGCAGAGTGATATTCCTTTGTATATACATACATACATACACACATACATTATACATACACATCTGATGATGGATATATAGGCTTCTAAGATTTAGCTAATATGAATTTATGGTGCGATAAACGTGGTTATGCATGTATCACTGCAGTATGTCTTTAACTCTTTCAGGAAGATACTTAGAAGATGAATAGCTGGGTCACTTGGAATTTCTCTTTGTAGCTTTTTGAGGAATCTTCATACTGATTTCTATGTTATTGTACCAGTTTACACTCCCACCAACAATGCAAAAGGATTCCCTTTCCCCTATCACCTCTCCAACATTTTTTTAATTGTTTGATTTCTTGACGTGGCCACTCTTCCTGGAGTGAGATAGAATCTCAGTGTAGTTTTAATTTGCCTTTCTAAAATAGCCAGCTATTCCAAACATTTTTTTCAGCTTTAATTGAGTTTATTGGTACATTTTAGGGATACAGTACAGTTACATTCATTGTTGGGATCTTGTACCTCTACATGACAAGTCTTGATTCTCATTTTTTCCCCTTACCCCTGCCCTCCCTTCACCCCCTCCTCCCCTCCCCATCTACAAACACTTTATTTTCATCTTTTCGTTTTCTCACATTTTTTTCTTTTTAAGTGTATCTGTTGGCTATTTGTACTTCATTTGAGAAGTGTTTCTGTATTTCATGTATCCAGTTTTGATTGGGTCTTTAAATGTGGGGGTCTATTTTTTTAGTTCTTTATATAGTCTAGATATTAGTCCTGTATTTGAGTAGAAGCTGGCTAATTTTTTCCTCATTTGGTAGACTGTCTCTTCACTCTGTTGGTGTTCTCCTTTGCTGTTCAGAAGCTTTTTAATTTGATTCGTTCCTATTTGTTGATTCTTGGTATTATTTCTAGTGTAACTGGGATTCTGTTTAGAAAGTCTTTGCCTATGCCTATCTCTTCAAGTATTCTACCTATTTTGTCTTCCAGTGATTATTTTTGTTTCACTATTTAGATATATAACCCATTCTGATTTTAGTTTAGTACATGCTGAGAGATACGGGTCTAGACTCAATATTCTGCAAGTGGCTAGCCAGTTTTCCTAGCACCATTTGTTAAGTAGACTTTCCTCCAAGGAAAGGATTTTGCCCTTTGTCAAAGATAGGTAGCTAAGTGTTCCTGGATTTATTTTTGCATTCTTGTTTCTATTCCATTGACCCATAAATTTGTTATGTGACAGTGGCATGCTGTTCTTTTCACTGTAGCTTTGTAGTATAACCTGAATTCCAGGATTGTGATACCCCATTCCTTGCCCCTGTTGCCTCAAATTGCATTTGCTGTTCTAGGTCTCTTCTGGTTCCATATAAATTTAAGATTACTTTCCCTAGTTCCGTGAGGAGTACTATTGCTATTTTTATTAGTATTCTGTTAAATCTGTGTAGCAGTTTTAGAAGTACAGCCATTTTGACTATATTGGTTCTGCCTATCCAGGAACAGGAGATACATTTTTATTTTCTGATGTCCTCTTTAATCTTCTTTTTTTCAGAGTAATGTAGTTTTCATTATAAAGGTCATTCATGTCCTTTATTAGATTAATTCCTAAACATTTCATTTTTTTCATGCTATTATGAAAGTTATTGTTTTCTATATTTCTCTTTTGGTGAGTTTGTTGTCAGTGTACAAGAACACTATTGAGTTTTGAGTTTTGACTTTGTATCCTGCTATGCTATTGAATTTTGTTATTAATTCTAGGGGCTTTTGGTGGAGTTTTGGGGGTCTTCTATGTACATGATCATGTCATCTTCAAATAATGGTAATTTCATTACTTCCTTTCCTATGCTTATTTCTTTTATTTCTTTTTCTTGTCTAATTGCCCTGGCCAATGTTCAAGAACTACATTGAACAGGAGTGATGATAGCAGATAGAGGGAAATATTAAACTTCTCTTTATTTAGTATGATGTTGGCTGTTGGTTTGTCATAGATGGCTTTTATATGATTGAAATAAAGACTTTCTTTCTATTCCTATTTTTTTCAAGCTTTTTATCGTGAATGAGTGGATTTTTGTCAAATACTTTTACTATATCAAGATGATCATGTGATCATTTTACTTGCTTCTGTTTATGTGATACATTATTGATGTACATATGTTAAACCATCCTTACATCCTTGGAATGAATTATACTTGGTTATGATGTATGATCTTTTTTATGATTTGCTGCATTATGTTTTCCAGTGTCTTATTGAGGATTTTTGCTTCTGTGTTCAATAAAAAGATTGGCCTGTAGTTCTTTTTTTTTGATTGGGTCCTTTTCTGATTTTGGAACCAGAATCATGCTTGCTTCCAGGAATGAGTTTGGCAGTACTGCTTCCCTTTCAATTTCATTAAAGAGTTTGAGAAATATTGGCATTGGATCTCTAAAGTTCTCATAGAATTCAGCAGTGAATCCATAGGGACATGGGCTTTACTTAGTTGGTAGTTTGTTGTTGGTTGTTTTACTTCTTCAGTTTCATTGACTGATATTTGATCACTCAGGATTTTTGTATCCTTTGTGTTCAGACTTAGTATTTCGTATAGGAATTTATTCACTTCCTGTGAATTTTCCATTTTACTAGAGTACATGTTCTCAACGTAGTTACCGATAATCTTTTGGATTTCATCAGAATCTATTGTAATTTCATCTTTTTCATTTCTAATTCCTTGAATTCAGGTATTTTATTTCCTTATTTTAGTGAGATTGGCTAAGTATTTGTCTGTTTTGTTTATTCTTTTAAAGAACCGATTCTTCATTGATTATTTGTGTTTTTTTGTCTCAATTTCATTAATTTCTATTCTGATCTTTATAATTTCCTTCTTTATAATAGCTGAGAACTTGGATTGTTCTTGTTTTTCTAGGGCATTGAGATGCATCATTAGTTTATTTATTTAAGCTTACTTGTTTTTTCGTGTGGGCATTCACTGGTATAAACTTTCCTCTTAAGACTGTTTTCATTGTGTCCCATATATGCAGTACTGGTATTATCATCTGAATGTAGGAGCTGTCTAATTTATTTTTTAATTTCAACCGTGACACACTGATTATTCAAGGGGTTATTGTTTAATTTTTATATGTTTACATAGTATGTGTGATTTCTTTTGGCATTGATTCCTAGTTTCATTGCACTGTGATCTGATAATACGCATGGAATAATTTCAGTTCTTTTGTATTTACTTAAGCATGCTTTACAGGCTAGAATATGATGTTTTGAAAGAGTCACACGTGCAGCTGAGAATAATGTGTATTCTCCTGTTGAATGGAAAAATGTATAGATATCTATTAAGTCCATTTATTTGAAGGTTTGGTTCAACTGTTATTTCTTTGTTGACTTTTTTCTAGTTGATATGTTATTTTATGACAGTAAAGTATTGAGTTCTTCATTAAAGTTGTATTCATGTTTATCTGGTTTTTCATGTCCATTTGCATCTGGTTTACAAAGTTGGATGTGCCACTATTTGGTGCATATATATTTGTAATTGTTATCACTGTCTATTGGACTCTTCCTTTAACTAATATATAATAACCTTCTTTGTCTCTTCAGATCAGTTTTGGCTTGAAATCCACTTTGTCTGCAGTTAGGATAGTTACTCTTGCTTTTTTTCTGGAATCCTGTTGCATGGGATATTGTTTTATATTCGTTAATTTGTAATTGTTGAATTTATTTTTGAATTAAGGTATTCCTTGCACACACACTAAATTGTTTCTTAGCTACTCATTCTGCCAGGTGTAATCATTCTTCTTGAGTTTTTGGCATTGTTGGCTTCATTGTGGCTTCTAGGATATCCTTGAAAACTTTTAAAATGAGGGTTTAGTTGCCATGAATTTATCGAGATGTTTCTTGTAATGGAAATACTTATTTCTCCATCAGTTTTGAATTTCTAAACTTTTGTTATCCTTCTGAGTATTTCATGTGTGTGGCTTATGCTATTCTCTCCCTGGATAACCTCTTTATTGGCTTAGAGGGAGTTGGGTGTTTTGAATGCTATTTTGTGATCTTATTTTCTCATGTTTCCATTGTTCTTTGTTTGTTTGTTTTGCTTTGTTTTGTGGTGCAGCTTGTGAATACTTGTAAAGATTTTGTTTCTAGTGTAGAGATCTCTTTAGTCACTTTTCAGTGATGTACTTGGGAATAGTTAACTATAACCCTTTGCCTCAGCCACAAGGTCCAATCATCTTGGTTACTTGAGAGGGGAGGATGCAATGCTGGGAATGGACTGTAGTATTATTAATGTCACAAAAGTAGTCCAGATGTTGGCTTACAGATAAATAGAAACAATTATGCAAGTTTTGTAGTATCAAGCACATCAAGTACTAGTGTTATCCAAGACAAATTGGATATTAACATACCATAAGAACCAATTATGTATCACACTCAAACCTAGAGAAGAAATCCACAGTTATGGTATAAACATTAGAACACAGGTATTGACTTACAGCTATAAGTACTAAACGTGACAGCTATATATATTTGGTAATGTGGAAAAAAGCTCCTCAGTAATTTTATATAGTTGGCTAATTATCAACTATATAAACTTATTTTATGTAGCTGACTAATAAAACTTTATGGTTATACTGTTAAAAGTACAGGATTTAGTAATGGGGGAATGCTAGAGGAAAAATTTGAAACCTTAAACGTATGATGTGAGAAGGAGGAGAGAGCAGTGGTATAAAAGATCCTATTGGAAATAGAAGGATGTTTATACAACTAGATAATGATAAGAGAAAAAAAGAAAACAAGGGAAAGATAAAGAAAGTAGGTGGTGAGTAAAAGAAGAGAGAAGACATTAGAAGAGAGAAGTGGAAAAATAAAGAAAAAAAGAATTTTAAAAAATGGGATAAGAAGTAAGGAAGAAGGCCAAAGGAAAATTCTCTAAACCTCAATAAAACTATAAAGAAGAAAAGAGGAAAGAATAATAATATAAAAACCCCAAATTAAAAAAAAAACAGAATGCACAATTTTAAAAAAATCAAGTCAAAATCAAAAGCAAAAGAAAACCAAAAAATTTTTGTGATTTTTTTTTTTATTGAGTTTATTGGTACATTTAGGGATACAGTACAGTTACATTCATTGTTGGGATCATGTACCTTTACATGGCAAGTCTTGATTCTCATTTTTTTCCCCTTACCTCTGCCCTCCCTTCACCCCCTCCTCCCCTCCCCATCTACAAACACTTTATTTTCATCTTTTCATTCTCTCACATTTTTTTCTTTTCCCTTTTTGTTCTTCCCCTACGTATCACACCTTCCCTACACCTTTAGCTCCTTTCCTCCCATTTCTAAAGGTCAGTAATCTTATTAGAATCTTATGCATTGTTGCAGAATATTCACACCAGGGAAACTATTCGGTATTTACACATGTGTGACTTATTTATTTCACTTAGGAGTATATCTTCAATATGTATCCATTTTCCTATGAATGAATCTATTCTCTCGCTCTTTATGGCTGAGTAATATTCCATTTTATAGAAAAACCACAACTTCTTTATCCAGTTTCCAACGGATGGGCAAATAGGTTGTTTCCAAGATTTAGCTATTACAAACTGTGCCGCTATAAACATGGGTGCACATACTTCTCTGTGATATGATTCTTTTAGTTCTCTTGGAAAGATAAGGTGTGGTTTTCTTCCAAGATCTATAATTCTGGAGCAGTGTCCACATCAAGATGTGTTGTTGCTCATGCTGGTAAATAAGGAAGCCAGTCAGACCCTCGATCTGTGTTGGGCACAGGCCATAAGATTAGAGATCACATGCCAAGACTTTCAAATCTGGAGCATCTCCAGCTGTGCCTGGCCTGTCTGTTGGGGCAGGGCCCATGTCCTTTAGCTCATACCTCTCAGGAGGGCTCTTTCCAGCCTGAGCATAGTTCCTTACCACAGGTGTCTCACATAGCTGTCTCTCACCCAGTTACTTTGGTAACATAACACTGGGAACCCTCAAGTGAAGCTACCACGTGGCTGCCAAATCCTGAGTTCAACTAGTCAACCCTTACAATGGCAAACAACCAAGCTCTCTTTCTGGGGATATGGTGGGCAATTGGATTAGGACCTGGGAACCAGGGAGAAAGTGCAGATTGTCCCTTTGCTTCTCCACATTGTATGCTGTCTCTTAAATTTCTCTGTAAGTTTAAATTTTCCTGTCAGATCCTTCTGGATTGTAAAGCGCTCTCTCTCTCTCTCTCTCTCATCTCTCTCTCTCTCTCTCTCTCTCTCTCTCTCTCTCATTGTTATTTTCCAATGTCTGAATTTTGAATCTCAGAAAGTCTGAGTTGTTGCTCACCACTTTGCCATTTCCCTGAAATCTCAGCTATTTTTTCTCATTGTGTTTATTAGTACTTTTTCAGTATACAGTACAGTTACATTCATCATTAGGATCTTGTACCTTTACATAATTAATCTTGGTTCTTATTTTTTCCCCATACCCCTGCCCTCCACCCACTCCAACCTTCCTTATTTACAAAGACTTTGTTTCCATTTTTTCCTTTTCTTATATTTTTTCTTTTCTCTTCTTTCCTTTCCTCTGTCCTTCCCCATTGCCCTATTCCTTTAGCCCTGTTCTTCCTATTTCACTTTATCAGTTATACAATTTGAGCCTTATTTACACTTTTAGTTTTTCATACCAGAGAAACTATTCGGTATTTACACATATGTGTCCTATTTATTTCACTAAAAATATGGCCGCAATATGCATCCATTTTCCTATGAATGACTAGTTTCTCATGCTTTATGGCTGAGTAGTACTCCATTTTGTAGCAAAACCACATCTTCTTTATCCAGTTTCCAGTTGATGGGCAATTGCGCTGTTTCTAAATTTTAGCTATTACAGACTGTGCTGCTATAAACATGGGTATGCATATATCGCTGTGGTATGATT
The DNA here is from genome assembly GCF_012274545.1 of Fukomys damarensis. Classification (NCBI taxonomy): domain Eukaryota; kingdom Metazoa; phylum Chordata; class Mammalia; order Rodentia; family Bathyergidae; genus Fukomys; species Fukomys damarensis. The sequence continues at coordinate 11,153,458 of NW_022900951.1, read as the reverse complement.
TTTAAAATTTATTTGGAAAGATACGCAGCAGAGGGATACCTGGGTCAAATGGGACCTCTAATCCTAGTTCTTTGAGGTATCTCCATATTGATTTCCACAGTGGTTGCACAGGTCTGCACTCCCGCCAACAATGGAGAAGGGTTCCTTTCTCCCCACAACCCCAGCAGCATTTGTTATTGGTTGATTTCTTGATAGCAAACTTTCTTTCTGGGGTAAGGTGGAATCTCAGTGTTGTTTTCATCTGCATCTCTTGAATGACCAGTGATGTGGAACATTCATTCATATATTTATTTGCTGCTTTGACTTGTTTGTCTGAGAAGTGTCAGTTCATTTCAGATGCCAATTTTTGAATCAGGTCTTTGTATTTGGGGGGCTTGCTTTCTTGGAGATCTTTATATATGCTAGATAATAGACCTTTGTCTGAGGAGCAGCTGGTAAAATTTTTTCCCACACTGTAGGTTATGTCTTAGCTCTGTTGGTGGTTTCTTTTGTAGTGCAGACACTTTTTAATAAGATGAGATCCCAGTTGTTGATATTTTGTTGTAATTCCTGTGCTATTGAGAATTTCCTCATAAAGTTTTTCCTATGCCAATATCTTTAAGTGTTCTACCTAACTTACCTTCCAGCAAGTTTAGAGTTTCTGTTTTAATATTTAGATATTTAATCCTTGTCAACTTAAGTTTAGTGCATGGTGAGACATATAAGTCTCATTTTAATCTTTTGTAGGTTGAAATCCAGTTTTTCCAACACCATTTATTAAACAGGCTATCTTTCCTCCACTGAGGAAGGTTGGCTCCTTTGTCAAAGATGAGGCAGTTGAGTACATCTGGAGGTGTTTCCTTATCTTCCAATCTATTCCATTGATTCTCAGTCTATTTGTTTGCCAGTACAATGCTGTTTTTAATCATAGTGGCTTTGTAGCATAGTTTAAAGTTGGGGACTGTAATACCCATGACATATCCTGTCATGTCTCTGTTGCCTAGAAAGGATTTGCTATTCTAGGTCTCTTCTGGTTCCAAATGAATTTTTTGTTTTCTTAAGTTCTGTGAAATACACAGTTGGAGTTTCAATTGGGATTGCATTGAATCTGTATAGCAGTTTTGGAGGTATGGCCATTTTCATTGTATTGTTTCTTCCTACCCAAGAGAAAGGAATGTCTTTTCATTTTCTTATATTCTCTTTGATCTCTTTTTTCAGAGTGCTGTAATTTTCAGTGTAGAAGTTTTTTGCTTCCTTCATTAGATTGATTCGTAGATATTTCATTTTTTAGATGTTATTGTGAGAGGAATTGTTTCCCTAATTTCTCTCTCAGTGAGTCTGTTATTTGTACAAGAAAGCTGTTGATTTTTGAGTGTTGATGTTGTATCCAGCAACTCTACTGAATCTGTCAGTTAAGTCTAGAAGTCTTTTGCTGTAATTTTTTGGGTCTTCTATAAAGAGTATCATATCATCAGCAAATAATGGCTATTTAACTTCTTCTTTCCTATCTTTATTGCTTTTATTTCTTTGTCTTGTCTAATTGCTGAGGCTAATGTTTCCAAAACTATATTGAATAGGAGTGGTGATAGTGGACATCCTTGTCATGTTCCTGATTTTAGTGTGGCTTTCAGTTTTTTACCATTTAGTATGATTTTGGCTGTTGGTTTTTCATAGATTGCCTTTATCAAGTTGGAATAAAGACTCTCTCTTCCAGTTTTCTGCAGTTTTTATTAGTAATGGGTGTTGAATTTTGTCGAATGCTTTTTCTGCATCTATTGAGATGATCATATGATTTTTTTTAGCTTTAATTGAGTTTATTGGTACATTTTAGGGATACAGTACAGTTACATTCATTGTTGGGATCTTGTACCTCTACATGACAGGTCTTGGTTCTCATTTCTCCCCTTTTCCCTGCCCTCCCTTCACCCCCTCCTCCCCTCCCCATCTGCACGCACTTTATTTCCATCTTTTCTTTATCTCACATTTTTTCTTTTCCCTTCCCCTATCCATCCCACCTTCCCTACACCTTTAGCCCCTTTCTTCCCATTTCACAATGTCAGTAATCTTATTAGGATCTTATGTATTATTGCAGTTTATTCACACCAGAGAAATTATTCTGTATTTACACATGTGTGACTTATTTATTTCACTTGGGAGTATATCTTCGATATGTATCCATTTTCCTATGAATGAATCTATTTTCTCATTCTTCATGTCTGAGTAATATTCCATTTTATAGAAAAACCACATCTTCTTTATCCAGTTTCCAAGTGGTGGGCAAATGGGCTGTTTCCAAGTTTTAGCTATTACAAACTGTGCCGCTATAAACATGCGTGTGCATACATCACTGTGATATGATTCTTTTAGTTCTTTTGGAAAGATACCCAGCAGAGGGATGGCTGGGTCAAATGGAACCTCCACTCCAAGCTCTTTGAGGTATCTCCATATTGATTTCCATAGTGGTTGCACCAGTCTGCAATCCCACCAACAATGCAGAAGGGTTCCTTTCTCCCCATAACCCCGCCAACATTTGTTATTGTGTGATTTCTTGATAGCCATTATCTGTGGGGTGAGGTGGAATCTCAGTGTTGTTTTCATCTGCATCTTTCAAATGACTAGTGATGTGGAACATTTTTTCATATATTTACTTACTGCTTTTACTTCTTTGTCTGAGAGATGTCTGTTCATTTCAGATGCCCATTTTTTAATTGGGTCTTTATATTTGTGGGGGCTGATTTTTTTGATTCATTATATATTCTAGATAATAGTCCTTTGTCTGAGGAGCAGCTGGTAAAAATTTTTTCCCACATTGTAGGTTGTGTCTTAGTTCTGCTGACGGTTTCTTTTGCAGTACAGAAGCTTTTTAATAAGATGAGATCCCAGTTGTTGATTCTTTCTGCTAGTTCCTGTGATACTGAGGATTTGTTCATAAAGTCTTTTCCTATGCCAATATCTTCCAGAGTTCTGCCTAACTTACCTTCCAACAAGTTTAATGTTTCTGTTTTAATATTTAGATCTTTAATCCACTTGGATTTTAATTTAGTGCATGGTGAAAGATAAGGGTCCATTTTTAATCTGTGGCAGGTTGAAATCCAGTTTTTCCAACACCATTTATTAAACAGGCTATCTTTCCTCCACTGAGGATGGTCAGCTCCTTTGTCAAAGATGAGGTGGCTGAGTATATCTGGATTTGTTTTTGTGTCTTCCAGTCTGTTCCACTGATACTCAGGTCTGTTTCTTTGCCAGTACCATGCTGTTTTTATCACAGTGGCTTTGTAGTATAGTTTCAGATTGGGAATTGTTATACCCGCTGCCATGTGTCTGTTGCCTAGGATGGCTTTTGCTATTCTAGGTCTCTTATGGTTCCAAATGAATTTTTGGATTGTCTAGTTCTTTGAAATATAGTGTTGGAATTTCAATTGGCATTGAATTGAATCTGTAGAGCAGTTTTGGTAGTATGGCCATTTTCACTATGTTGATTCTTCCTACCCAGGAGCAGGGGATATCTTTCCATTTTTTTTATACTCTCTTCAATTTCTTTTTTCAGAGCGCTAGAGTTTTCAGTGTAGAGATCTTTTGTTTCTTTTGTTAGATTGATTCCTAGATACTTCATTTTTTTGGATGCTATTGTAAAAGGAGTTTTTTCCCTTATTTCTCTCTCAGTGAGTCTGTTATTTGTGTATAAGAAGGTTATTGATTTTTGGGTGTTCACCTTGTATCCAGCTGCTCTACTGAATCTGCCAATTGAGTCTAGAAGTCTTTTGGTGGAGTTTTTTGGGTCTTCAATGTAGAGTATCATATCATCAGCAAATAATGACAGTTTTACTTCTTCCTTTCCTATCTTTATTGCTTTAATTTCTTTCTCTTGTCTAATTTCTGTGGCTAATGTTTCCAGAACTACATCGAAGAGGGGCGGTGATAGTGGGCATTCTTGTCTTCTTCCTGATTTTTCAGTTTTTGGCCATTTAATATGATGTTGGCTATTGGTCTTTCATAGATAGCCTTTATTAAGTTGAGTTATAGTCCATCTATTCCAATTTTTTGCAGGGTTTTTATCATGAATTGGTGTTGAATTTTATCAGATGCTTTTTCTGCATCTATTGAGAGGATCACATGATTTTTTCCTTGACTATGTTAATATAACATATTACATTTATTGACTTTAGTATGTTGAACCACCCTTGCATCCCTGGAATAAATCCGACTTGGTCAGGATATATGATCTTCTTGATGATCCTCCAGAATAGTATCTTATTAAGGATTTTTGCATCTATATTCATTAAGGAGATTGGCCTGCATTTCTCTTTTTTAGTTGCATCTTTCCTTGGTTTGGGAATCAAAGTGATACTTGCTTCCAGGAATGAATTCAGAAATATAGCTTCCCTTTCAATTTCATTGAAAAGTTTGAAGAGTAATGGCAGTAGTTGTTCTCCAAATGTCTTGTAAAATTCAGCATTGAATCCATCAGGGCCTGGGCTTTTCTTTGTTGGTAAATTTTTAATTACATTTTCAATTTCACTGACTGTAATTGGGGTGTTTAAAATATGTTTATCTTCTTTGTTTAACTTTGGTATTTCATAATATCTAAAAATCTGTTCTTCTGTTTTCCATTTTATTGGAGTACAGGTTCTCAAATTAGGTATTAATGATCCTCTGGATTTCTTTTGGATCTGTTGTGACTTCGCCTTTTTCATTCCTGATTGCATGGATCTGAGCATCTTTCCTTTTTTTGATAAGATTAGCTAAGGGTTTGCCAATTTTATTTATTCTTTGAGAAAACCAGCTCTTTTTTTCATTTATTTTTTGTATCGTTTTCTTAGTTTCCATTGCATTGATTTCTGCTCGGATCTTTATAGTTTCCTCTCTTGTTTGAGCTTTGGGTTTTTCTTGCTCTTGTTTTTCTAGGAGTCTAAGATTCATCATTAGGTTGTTTATTTGAGCTTGCTCTGTTTTCCTAGTATGGACATTCAGCATTACGAATTTTCCCCGTAGAACTGCTTTCATTGTGTCCCACAGATTCCTGTATGTTGTATTGGCATTTTCATTTATTTATAAAAACTGTAATTTCTTCTTTAATTTCCTCTGTAATCCATTGATTGTTCAGGAGAGTGTTGTTCAGTTTCCTTGTGAAGTTTGCTTGTGAAGTTCCTACAGTTTCTTGTGCTATTGATCTCCAGCTTGATTGCACTATGATCTGATAATATACAGGGGATGACTTCAATGCTTTTGCATTTATTTAGACCTGTTCTGTGAGCCAATATGTGGTCTATTTTGGAGAATGATCTATGTGCAGCCGAAAAGAATTTATATTCTGATTTTGTGGGGTAGAATACTCTGTAGACATCTATTAAGTCCATGTGTTCCATAGCTTGGTTCAGTTCTATTATTTCATTGTTGATTTTCTGCCTAGCTGATCTGTCAGTTTGTGATAGTGGGGTATTACATCCCCCACTAAAATTTTATTAGTGCTTATTTGGTTTTTCATGTTACTTAATATTTGTTTTATATAGTTGGGGGCACTTATATTTGGTGCATATATGTTTATGATTACCATCTCTTCCTCTTGAATTGTTCCCTTTACAAGGATGTAGTGGCCTTCTTTGTCTCTCTTAATGAGTTTTGGTTTGAAATTTACTTTGTCTGCGAATAAGATTGCTACCTGTGCTTTTTTCTTGGATCCTGACATGTGGAAAATTGTTTTCCATCCTTTCACTTTCAGTCTTTGGGCTTCCTTTTGCACTAGGTGTTTCTTGTATACAACATATTGTTGGATTTTGCTTCTTAAGCCATTCTGCCAGTGTATTTATCTTGATTGGTTAATTGAGGCCATTAACATTGATGGTTATAACTGATATGTTCTGACTTATTATTGTCATGTTTTTGTCCTTTTGTTGACTCTTTTTACTTTTTCTCCCTTCTCCTTTTAGTTTCTTGCCTTGCCTATTTGATTTGGTCTGTTGGTCCTCATGGTATTGTGATCTTCATTGTCCTTTTCTAGGATCTTGTTTAGAATTCCTTGTAGTGCTGGTTTGATGTTCATGAAGTTTCTCAGGTGTTCTCTGTCGTGGAAGTATCTTATTTCCCCATCTATTTTGAAAGAGAGTTTTGCAGGATACATCAGTCTAGGTTCGAGGTTGTTTTCTTTTACGACTTGAAATACCTCACTCCAGGCTCTCCTTGACCTAAGTGTTTGTGTTGAAAAGTCTGCTGTGATTCTAATGGGCTTTCCTTTGCATGTGATTTGTGTCTTTTCTCTTACTGTTTGTAGTATTTTGTTCTTCTGTTGGATTTCTGGGATCTTGATTATTATATATCTAGGTGTAGATTTTTTTTTTATCGTGGTTAGTTGGAGTTCTATATGCCTCACTTATCTGTATGTCTAATTCTTCCCGTCTGTTTGGGAAGTTTTCTGTCATTAATTCTGTGAAGAGGTTTTTAAAGTCATCTGTGTTTTCTCCTGCTCTTTCATGGAGTCTTATGTTATTTTTCTTTGCATCATCTAGAAGTTGTTGGATCAATTTGTCATGATCCCTTACTGTTTTGGAGAAACCTCTTTTTTCAAGGTCACTGACTGAGATCCTATCTTCTATATCTGAAATTCTATCCTCGCAATATTTTATTCTGTTGCATACACTTTCAATAGAGTTTTTAATCTGGATATCTTTTTGAATCTGTTTTATTTATTCCATTTCTTTCCTCTGTTGGGCATTCATTGTTTCCATTTCTTTCTTATGCTGAGTCTTCATGGCTTCTATCATGGTCTTGAGCTCATCTATTTTTTTGTAAGTTTCTGTTCTAGAGTCTCAGATCATGACTTCCATTTTGCTCATCATCTCTATGGTCAACTGGGAAATTATTTCTGATTTGAATTTTTCTACAGCCTGATTGATCTGTTTTATTACCTCCTCTGCTATGGGTCCAGGGTGTCCTGCTAGTTCACTATCATACTTTTCATCCTCATTTGCCCTACTGTTTGCCATCGGTGAACTGGAAGTCTGTCTTTGTTTCTTGCTTGTGTTCTCATTTTTATTTTTGTTGTTGGGGTGTCCTTGGTTTAATTTCTGGGTCATTGCTTAAGTCTTCCTGATATAGTTGCGTTTAACTTTGAGTTTCTTATAACTCACAGACATCCTCATTTTCATAATATTGGAGAAAACAAATCATTAAATCAATCACAATCCTTTATCCCAATTGATACATTCAGCAGCCCAGTAGGATCAAGCACAGCTTGCCAATTGACCACTTGTGGTAGTCATTCATCTATAACCTTTAAACAAGGTGAATTAAATTAATATCAAGAAGCAGCCAAAAATATGTTTGCAGTGAATACGCTTTTCAGTATAGCATCTTTACCATTTAGGATGGGGGTTAGACTGAGTTAGGAAGAGAGGAGTAGATAAGTGAAAGAATTGGAGAAGGTTTGAAGTGAGGCCAGAGGACGTAGAATGACCATACTATCTTCACCAAAGTATTAAGTTCAAAGGGGATAGACAGAGTGCAGGAATAAGGACAAGAATATATCCCCTTAACAGTAACAGGGGCTCACCTTCCCTTGAAGCTACGGAGCCATGAGTGAGGTAAAATGACAGGAGAAAAGAACATAAAGAAAAAAAGAAAAAAATAATAAAAGAAGTCTGAGTTAGGGCAGGAATAGGAATAAAAAGGGAGATGAGGGATAATATGGTGGAGCAAGAGACTGAGTTGGAGAGAGAGGACAGAAAAAAGAAAGTAATTTTAGGGTGGAATGAGGAAAAGAAAAAAAAAAGAAAAAAAGAATTTGAAGGGCCTCTTTCTGACTCTGTCTCTATTGTCATATTATACCACGTGTACAGCCATGTGCAGAACCGAATCCCCTGATCTCAGCTAGCCAATGGCAGGTTCCCGCGATTCAGACTGACCTCAGTCCACAAGGCCTAAATTGAGTTTCCCAACCTGCAGGGTTGAACTCCACTCAGTTGTATTACAGGTTGCCCATCCCCTTTCTTTAAAGATGTTCAAAATTGGGAGCTCAGAAAAATACCCTTCATGACCACCTATGCCTCTGCAGAGTGGGTCCAAGGACTGGCCTATTCAGGAGGTTTGAGAACGGGGGTGGGGGAGCAGGTCATGGGGGCGTTTCAAGGGCACGCAGCTACCTTCCTTACTGGATCTGGTGGTGTGCAGTCGGGGAGGTCGTGCACTTGCTGGATGGGCCTGAGCAGGCGGCTGGAGAGACCTCCTCCGGGGTCCTTGCTTCCTTAATGGATCTGGTGGCATGCAGTTGGGGAGGTCGTGCACCTGCCGCAATCATATGATTTTTGTCATTCACTCTCTTAATATAGTGTATTACATTTATTAATTTATGTATGTTGAATGACCCTTGCATCCTGGAATAAATCTGACTTGGTAAAGGTGTATGACCTTCTTGATGATGCTCTATATTTTGTTTGCCAGTATCTTATTAAGAATTTTTGCATCTATGTTCATTAGGGAGATTAGCTTATGATGCTCTTATTTGGTTGGATCCTTCCCTGGTTTTGGAATCAAAGTAACACTTACTTCCAGGAATGAATTTGGGAGTATGTCTTCCCTTTCAGTTCCATTGAAATGTTTAAAACGTAGTGGCAATAGTTTTCTCTAAATTTTTTGTAGAATTCAGTAGCAAAGCAATCAGGACCTGGGCTTTTTTTTTGGTTGGTAAATTTTTAATTACGTTTTAAATTTCAGTGATTGGGGTGTTTAGAATATTTTTATCTTCTTTGATCAACTCTGATAATTCATATGTATCTAGACATCTGTCCATTTCTTCTGTGTTTTCCATTTTATTACAGTACAGGTTCTCGAAATAGATAGTGATGATCCTCTGGATTTCTGCTGCATCTGTTGTGATTTCACCTTTTTCATTCCCAATTGTTTGGATTTGAGTCTTTCCCTTCCTTTTCTTGATACAGTTGGCTAAGAGTTTATCAGTTTCATTTATTCTTTTGAAAAATGCACTGTTAAATTTATTGATTTTTTTTTGCATTGTTCTCTTAGTTTCCATTCCATTGATTCTGTTCTGATCTTTACAATTTCCTCCCTTGTATGAGCTTTGAGTTTTTCTTGCTCTTCTTTTTCTAGGAGCCTCAGATTCATCATTAGGTTATTTGAGCTTGCTCTTTTTCTTAGTGTGGTCATTCACTGCTATGAAATTTCCATGTAGAACTGCTTTCATTATGTCCTATAGATTCTTGTATGTTGCATTTGCATTTTCATTTATTTGTAAAAACTGCCTAATTTCTTTTATTTCCTCTGTGACCCTTTGATTGTTCAGGAGAGTGTTGTTGAACTTCCATATGTTTGTGAAGTTCCTGCAGTTTCTTATGCTATTGATCCCCAGTTTACTTGTACTATGGTCTAATACTGTACAGGGGATAACTTAAATTCCTTTGCATTTACTGTAGCATGTCCTATGAGCTAGTATGTGGTCTATTTTGGAGAATAACCCATGTGCAGCCAAAAAGAATGTAAATTCTGATTTTCTAGGGGGGAACACTCTGTAGATATTTATAATGTCCATTTGTTCAAAAGGTTGGTTCAGTTCTAGTATTTCGTTGTTGATTTTTTGTCTAGATGTCCTGTCAATTTGTGATAGTGGGGTATTGAGGTCCCCCAGCACAACTGTATTAGTGCTTATTTGATTGTTTATGTCCCTTAATATTTGTTTTGTATAGTTGGGGGCATTAGTACTTGGTGCATATATATTCATGATTGTCATCTCTTCCTCGTGGATTGTTCCCTTTATAAGGATGTAGTGACCTTCTTTGTCTCTCTTAGTTTTTGTTTGAAATTTACTTTGTCTATAAGTAAGATAGCTATCCCTGGTTTTTTCATGGTTCCTTTCGCATGGAGAACTGTTTTCCATCCTTTTACTTTTAGTCTATGAGTTTCTTTTTGAACTATATGTATTTCTTTTATACAGCATATTGTTGTATTTTGCTTCTTAATCCATTCTGCCATTATATTTCTTTTGATTGGTGAATTGAAGCCATTGACATTGATGGTTATAACTGATATATATTGACTTATCGTAGTCACGTTATTTTCCTGTTGTTGGCTCTTTTTTAGGTTTTTTTCCCCCTGAACTTTTAATTTCATGCCTTCCCTAATGGATTTGCTCTGTAGGGCCTCATGGATTCGTGACCTTTATTTTTTTTTGTAGGATATTGTTTATAATTATTTGGAGTGTAGTTTGGTATTAATGTTTTTCAGGTGTTCTTTGTCATCGAAATATGTTATATCCATGTCAGTTTTGGGATATAGTTTTGTAGGGTACATCAGTTTAGAGGTTGTTTTCTTGAAATACCTCACTCCAGTTTCTCCTTGACTTGTGGATTTGTGTTGAAAAGTCTGCTGTGATTCTAATGGGCTTTACTTTGCATGTGATTTGTTTCTTTACTCTAACTGCTTGTAGTATTTTGTTCTTCTCTTAGGTTTCCAGGATCTTGATTATTATATATCAAGGGGTGGGGATTTAGCTCAGTGGTGCTGCTGCCTGCCTTGCAAGTGCAAGGTTCCTAGTGTGCTCCCTGGTACAAAATAAGTGAATAAAATTTAAAAAGATTATTATATGTCTAGGTGTAGATTTTTTTTCATCATGGCTAATTGGAGTCCTACATAACTTGTTTATTTGTATATCAAATTCTTTTGCTCTTTTCGGGAAGTTTTCTGCCATTAATTCTCTGAACAGTTTTTTTCTCTCTCATTGAATTTATTGGTACATTTTAGGTATATAGTACAGTTACATTCATCATTGGGATCTTGTACCTTTACATGACAGGTTTTGGTCCTCATTTTTTCCCCTTGTCACTGCCCTCCTTTCACCCCCTCCTCCCCTCCCCATTCACAAACACTTTATTTCCATCTTTTCATTTTCTCATATACTTTTCCCTTATTATATTTCCCTACCCTTCCCACTTTCCCTACACTTTTAGCCCTTTTGTTCCTATTTCACATTGTCAATTATATCATTAGGATCTTATGTACTATTATAGTTTTTCATACCAGACAAACTATTCAGTATTTACACAGGTGAACAGTTTTTTTTAATGTCATTTGTACTTTATCTGCTTTTTCTTGAACTCCTATTAGTCTTATATTAGTCTTCTTTGAGTCATCTTGGAACTTTTGGAACTATTTTTCATAGTCCTTTACTGTATTTAAGAAATCTCTCTTTTCAAGGTCACTGACCACCATGCTGTCTTCCATATCTGATATTCTATCTTCATATTGTCTCAGTTTGTTGAGTATACTTCCAATAGAGTTTTTTAAGTCCTGCATATCTGTTTGAATCTATTGTGATGATTCCATTTCTTTCATATGTTTGGCATTCATGGTTTCCATTTCATTCCTTTGCTGGGCATTCATGGCTTCTATCATGGTCCTGAAGTAATGTATTTTTTTAATGTGTTTCTGTTCTAGAATCTTTAAACATGTCTTTCATTCTGCTCACCATCTACATAGCTATCTGGGAAATTATTTCTATTTTGAATTTTTCTAGAGCCTCATTCATCTGATTTGTTATTTCCTGTGCTATTAGTTCAGGGTGTCCTGGGGGTTGATTGTCAGACTTTTCCACCTAGTTTCCCCTAGGATTTGCCTTTGGTGAACTGGAAGTCTGTGTTTGTGCCTTGCTTAAATGTTTTCTTGTTTCTATTTTTGATTTTTTTATTGTCCTTGCCTTAATTCCTGGGTTATACTTTGCTCTTCTAGGTATGGCTGGCCTTTAGGTTTTGAGTCTCTAATATCTTGGAGACTCTTTCATTTTCATAATACAAAGAAGGACAACTGATTAGATCAATCACAACACCTTAGTCCAAGTGATAACATTTAGCAACACAATCGCATTAAGCAGTTTAGAAAATGACAATTTGTGGTATTTATTAATCTATCACTTTAACCATATGAATTAAATCAAAATTGTGGACCATCCCCAAATATGTTTACTTTTCAATATAGCAACTTTACCCTTCAGGATAAGGATGTAGAGGAGTGGGGAAGAGAGGGATAGATAAGTAGAAGGATAGGGGAAGGTTAGAAGTGAGGTCAGAGGAAACAGGAAGTTCATGAAAACTCTAGGAATTGTTTGAAGAGAAGAGGAAAAGACAGAGTGAAAGAACAAAGAGAAGACTAGAACAGCCTAATAGAATTAGGGAAGCTAGAAACTGTACTCACTTTTACTTTTTATTTTTTGGAAACCAATGACAATCTAGAGAAGGAAAAAGAGATAAGGAAAGAAAAAGAAAGAAGAAATCCAAATTAGGGTAGGTACACCAACAAAAAGGAAGATGAAGAACAATGTGGGAGAATGAGAAATTAAATGTGAAAGAGAAAGAAAAGAGAAAAAAAGAAAGAAAAATCAAAGAATTTGAAAAGAGAGTAGAAAAATAAAAATTAAAAATAAGAGGAAAAGAGAAAAATAATAATTTTTAAAAGAAAAAATTAAAATGAAGAGCCTTCTTCAGGGTATGTCTCTGCTGTTACAATAGACAACGTGGGGAGCAGTGTGCACATCTAAGTGAATTAGTCTCAGCAAACCAGAAGCATACCCATGAGATTCAGGCTGATTTCCGGCTACAAGGCCCTGGTTGAGCTCCTGGTCCTCCTGTAGGGTTGAACTCTATAAGGTTCTACTGCAGGTTCCACGTGCCCTTCCCCTGAGGATAGTCTAGGCTCTGATGGGAGGTGGTGATCCCTGCAACTTACCAAGGTGGTCTGGTGTGCCTTTAATGCAGAGATTCTCTTCATTTTTCCAGGCTCCAGTGTTCATCAAGAAGCCAGAGATGCCCTCTTTCTGTTGTTCATTTCTGTTCTATCTTCTTGAGCTCAGTAAAATGGCCTTTATGACACCCTGTGCCTCTGTGGTGTGGATCCAGGTACTGGCTTAACCAGGAGGCCAGAGTTGGGGGGTGGAGCACTGAGGTGATGCTGCGGGGTCTCCTGTGCAGCTCTACTCTTCACCTAGTCTGTGCTACTTGGAAGGCCTGCAGTGCTGCGGGTGGGGGAGAAGCCTAGATCCACAGGCTCTGGCATTCCTCACTCGTCTGCACTCTCAACTATTCTTTTAACACTGTTTCCTGACTCATTTATTCTGAGTTGCCCTGTCCCACGCTACTTAGACAATATTGACTGAATTGAAAGAAATGAGAGCAGGGGAATATTTGGTAGTAAGAAAATCTGCAAGAACAGTAGCCTCTTTTAACTGTGGGAGATATGTTCTAAGATCTCCAGTAGATGCTGGAACTGTGGATGGTATTGGTGTATATATTTTTTGTACTTCTCCTTCTTACCAAAGTACTTTTACACACTGTGGCTGTAAATTTTTCCATTTGGAGTGTGCAGTGAAAATAGCACTAGTTTCTTTTCCATTACCCATATTTTTATGGATAGAAGATTCATTCTCACTTCAGATTTTAGTAACATCAGCATATCTTCTTTTTATTCCCTTAATAAGTCAAGAACATTCACCTTTTCTCTTTATACCTTTTCTTTTGTATATCCAAATTAGTAGCATCATTACTCTTGAACTTTGAGGCCATTATTAATTAAAAGAAGAGTTTCTTGAATACAAGGAATATAATATGTTAATGTCCAACAGTTCATCTGAAACTGAGAAGGTTTCTAAGTGACTAATGAGCAGGTAGCCTATGCAAATATTAAGTGAAGTGATGATTTGTGTTCTGGATGGGAAGGAGTGAGATAATTCTCCATTTTATCACACTACTAAGAGTGCCACACAGTTTAAAACTTATGATCTGTTTGTTTCTGACCCTCCATTTAATATTTTTGGACAGTGTATGGACATGTGTAACCAAAACCACAGAAAGCAAAAGGGCAGATTACAGAGGACTACTATATAGAAAAAGATAGGAAGACTGCAAGCAGGGAAGTAAAAGAAACAATCCATCAAAATGAAAGAGAAATAGAAAGTTAGAATTATAGTACTAAAATAAAGAGATTGGGTTAGAGAAATGGAAACAACCTAGTGGAAGTAGAAAAGGGATTAAAAAGAAAATGTTATTTACAAACAATAAAAGCTATAGCTAGGGCTTTCAGAATTTGACCTTTAGCTACATAAGGCAATATATATTAGAACATTTATGCTTCTTTTCTCCTGTATACCATAGGATAGTTTTTCTCCATTCCCAGGTAATAAAGAAATTTAGCCATTTTCTTCCTCTAGTGTATTCAAGATTTAAACATGTTATCTTTCAAATTTTTTTTATTACTATATATGTTTGCAGCATCAAAGTTTAACCTTTAAATCATGTATCAATTTGGAGTTGATTTTGCTGCACTGTAGATCACCAAGCCAACTTCATCATTTCCAAAGAGCTATTGTTCTAGTCACTTTCTTATTGCTGAAGCACAATACTGGAAACCCACAAATTAGCTTCCCCTGCTTTTTTGGGGGGTTCTTGTCTCATGGAGAAATGTTTTCCATCCTTTTACTCTCAGCCTATGAATTTCTTTGTGGATTAAGTGGGTTCCGTGTATACAGCATACTGTTAGACTTTGCTTCTTAAGGTATTCTACCAGCCTGTTTCTTTTATTTGGTGAATTGAGGCCATTAACATTGATGGTTATAACTGTTACATGTTGGCTTTTCTTTGTCATGTTATTTTCCTGTTGTTTGTTCTCTTATGTTTTTTACTTTTCCCTCTCTCCCTTTAATTTCTTGCCTTGGCTGGTATATTTGCCCTGTTGGACCTTATGGAATTGTGGTCTTCATTTTGTTTTTCCAGAATATTGTTTAGAAGTGTTTGGAGTGCCGGTATGGTGTTTATGAAATTTCTCAGGTGTTCTTTGTCATGGAAGTATCTTTTTTCCCCATCCATTTAAAAAGATAGTTTTGCAGGATACATCAGTCTAGGTTGGAGATTGTTTGCTTTTAGGGCTTGAAATGCCTCACTCCAGTCTCTCCTTGACTTGCGGGTTTGTGTTGAAAAGTCTGCTGTGATTCTGTTGCGCTTTCCTTTGCATGTAATTTGTTTCTTTTCTCTAACTTCTTGTAGGATTTTGTTTTTCTGTTGGGTTTCCGGGATCTTGATTGTTATATGTCTATGTGTAGATTATTTTTTATCATGGCTAGTTGGAGTCTTATATGCCTCAGTTATCTGAATGTCAGATTCTTCCCCTCTATTTGGAAGTTTTCTGTCATTATTTCTGTGAACAGCTTTTTAAGTCATTTGTATTTTCTCCTGCTACTGCATGGATTGCTATCAGTCTCATATTATTATTCTTTGCATCATCTAAAAGTTGTTGGATTGATTTCTCATGGTCCCTTCCTGTTTTTAAGATATCTGTTTTCATGGTCACTGACCACAATCCCATCTTCTATATCTGAAATTCTATCTTCACATTCAATCATCCTGCTGTGAATGCTTTCTATAGAGTTTTTAATCTCCTGGATATCTGTTTGAATCTGCTTCATAGATTCCATTTCTTTCCTATGTTGGGCATTCATAGTTTCCATTTCTTTACTGTGCTGGGCATTCATGGTTTCCATCATGGTCCTGAGCTCGTCTATTTTTTAACGAGTTTCTGTTCTAGAATCTCTAACCGTGTCTTTCATTCTGCTCATCATCTCTGTGGTTATTTTGGAAATTATTTCTGTTTTGAATTTTTCTAGAGCCTCATTTATCTGTTTTTTTATTTCCTGTGCTATCGGTTCAGGGTGACTGTCAGAAGGTTGACTGTTAGAATTTTTCACCTCATTTCCCCCAGAGTTAACCTCTGGTGGGGTGTAAGTCTGTTTGTTTCTTGTTTAAATGCTTTCTCATTTCTATTTTTGTCATTGGTAAAGTCCTTGGTTTAATTCCTGGGTTAATACTTAAATCTTCCAGATATAGATGGTCTTTAGGTTTTGAGTCCCTAATGTAAACTCATTTCATTTTACCAGAGAGAACAACTGATTATATCAATCACAACACCTTAGCCCAAGTGATACAATCAGCAACACAATAGCATCAAGCACAGTTTAGAAAATGACAATTTGTGGTAGTTATTAATCTATCACCTTTAATTGCGTGAATTAAATAAAAATTGAGGACCAGCCCCAAATATCTTTATAGTGAATAAACTCTTCAATATAGCATCCTGAAGGGTAACTTCAGAATGGGAATTTAGAAGGAGTTGGGGAGAGAGGGATAGATAGATGGGATACAGAAAGGTTAGAAGTGAGGTCAGAGGACACAGGAAGTTCACAGAAACTCTAGGGAGCTGTTGAAGAGAAGACAAAACAAAATATACCCAAAACAGAATAAACTAACAGCAGAACGGAGGCTAGAGACTGTAATCACTTTCTTTTTTGTTTGTTTGTTTGTTTGCTTTTTTTAAAATGTAATCACTTTCTTTTAAAACTAATGGCAATTGAGAGAAGGAAAAAGAGAAGAAAGAAAATAAAATAGAATTAGAATAGGAACTGAAGCAAAAAGGGAGAGTAATGGAGATCAAGGTGGGAGAGAGAGAGAGAGAGAGAGAGAGGGAGGGAGGGAGAGGGAGAGAGAAAGGGAAAGAAAAGAATATAAGAAAAGGAAGATTTAAAAAAGGGACAAATTTGAGAAAAGAAAAAGATAAAATATTTTAAGTGATTAATGATAAGAGAAAAAGTATTACTTTGAAAATAAAAAATACAAATAGAAATAGAGGGCCTCCTTCAGTGTATGTCTCTCTTGATATAATAGACATCATGAGCAGGAGTGTGCAGGTCTAAGATAATTAGTCTCAGCAAGCCAGCAGTTGTACCCTGAGGTTCAGGGTGATTTCTGGCTGCAAGGCATAAGTTGAGATCTCTGCACTCCTGCTGGGTTGAACTCTGCAAAGTTCTACTGCAACTTCCAGCTGTATTTCCCCTGAAGTTAGACCAAATTCCGATATGAGGTCCTGGTCCCTCCGACTTACCAACTATGGTGGTGTGGTGTGCCTTTATCATAGATTTTCTTCAGTTTTCCATTGGGCTTCAATTTTCATGTAGGAGCCTCAAAGAGGCCTTCTTTCTCTTGTTTGTGGGGAGGAAGGGGACACAAATACCACTATACTGGCTCCTGCACTGCTGGACTCCTCTGTGGCACTGGGCCAATGGGGCATGCCTACCAGAGTGTTGCACAGTGGCTGGGCTCTGGAAACCCACAAAGTAAAGGAAGAATGTTTAGTATGGCTGACGGTAAAGGTTTCATTCCATAGTCAGCTATCTCCAAGGCAAGGCAGCATGGCAGAGAGGCATAGCAAAAGAAAAGCTGCTCAAATCAAGGCAGGTTGGAAGCAGAGATAAGTCAAGGGAGGAACAGGGTAGGGAGATAGACCCTTCCAGGCTATATCCTCAGTGACCCGCCCCCTTCTACCAGGCTGCAACATCACATTTAGCTATAAACTCATCAGTGAATGGATCCACTGATGAGTATTTTTCCACAGTGAATCAATCACCTCCCCAAAGCTCCATCTAGGGGTGCATGAGATTTTGGAGGAACATATAGAGATATATGCTGTTTTTTAAAAAATCTCAGCTTGGATTATGTGATTGCTTAGCATGTATGAGTCCCTAGATTCATGGCCTAGTATCACAAAAACATATTTTTTAAAGTAAAGAGCTCAACTTTGTAAAGCAGGTATGAGATATTCCTTCTATCACGTGCTAAATTTATGCATGTATTTCTATACTATTTTTTTGGACTATTCAATTAAATTTGTATTTCTTGTTGAGAACCAGTTGTATATTTTAAAATTGTTGTGCCATTATAAAGATGTTTCAATATATACAAGTATTTGTCATTCTTCATTCCTTTTTTATTTTTCAGGCTTTTGCCTAGTTATTCTTATCTCTTCTAATTTAAATTTACAATTAGCTTTCCTAGTTCTAGACAGAAAATATTGACATTTTGGGGTCTCATTAAATATATAAAACATAATTTAAAATTTTAATGGCTACTTGACATTTTTTCATACTGATGTCTGCTAATTTATTTAGCCATTATTCTATTTTTGAATATTTAAGCTGTAGGAATTTATTGTTTTGTCAGATCTTTATTTCCTCTTCTTCTTTTTCCTAATTGCTCCTTTCTCAATCTAATCCCATAATTTGAGTACGAGCAGTGAAACACAGAACTTAGCCATCTCCTGGTAGTTGGTTCAGTGACTGCATTATAAATTAGGCCAGGCCCACCAGATTCTTCCCCTGGGACATCTGAATTGGGAATTTCACAGAGTGCAGAGGTGTGAGGTGTTGAGACCCCAGTTTTAAGTAAGATGGTTTCACTTCATGGAGGACACAGCAGGGAAGAAGAATGCTGACACCTACAGAGTTTCCAAGTGACATATTTTAGTTGTCTCTAACTGTAATCTCCTTTTTGCTGGTTATGAGAGCCATGCAATCCATTTTTCTAAAATTAATTTTAATTGAAGGAGTACTTAACAATATAAAAGATCCCTTTATCTCATTCTTTCCTTGCCCTTGTTTAGATGTGAGATTCTCATTGAACATCCTGTTGTAATGTGTGATTATGGTTTTTTTCTTTTATTTTCTTTGTTCTCTTTTTTGGCAGGGGAGCGATGAGGATTGAACCCAGGGCTTTGTGCATAATAAGCAGGTGCTCTACACTGAAATACATCCTAAGCCTGCAGTCAGGACCTTTTAAATCTGCACCTCCCTGTATTCCTCCTAGCACCTGCATGTCAGCCACACTGCTTTATTACTACATCTTAGCTTTGTTTGCTTTTGATACCTTTATAAAAACTCCTAGATCCTCTCAGGTTCTGATTACTATAGAACTGCTGTGACACAACACCATTTACAAGAAGTGTGTTCAGAGCCTTCACAGAGCCTTCACAGGCTCTTGTCATTACTACCATGAAATGTTCGTTTAGACTTGCTTCCAAGCTGTGCTTTTGGTTGAGGAATGCATGCATCCTCATGCCAGCTCTTCAATAATTACTAAAGTCTTTTGCTTTCACTTGATTGCTATTTTCACAAACACACCAAATGTCTTTACAAATTGCTTGCTATATGCTATACTAGATTTTAAAAAGTGAAGGTGAATTAATGAAAACATGTATGACTAGCTACCATAGTTCCACAAAGTAATCTAATGATACATTCTTTAGCTAACCCAGAGTGTTGCAACAACTTGCTCTTCAAATGTTTGACTCAAGAAAATTATCTAGCACTCGATTTTCATAAAGCTCTGATTTTAAGCTTATATGGCAAGAGTTTTGCTTCACTGTATTTCTATGAGTATTATTTACTCAAAAATTTTATGGATTTTGAGGGAAAGATACACACTTGATCCATTCCCTTTATCACTTCCACATGTACTAAGTGAATAGCTGAATGAATTTCTTATACACACTAGTTTTTCCCAAAACATATGGGCCATTGAAACACTCAATGAAATTTTGTTGAATAGAGAGATAAATATATGAATATATGAATTTATTTAGAATGAATAGAGTGTAGAACTGATCAATGAACTAAATGTTTTCAAAGTAGAAATTCCTGAATACCAGAGAATTATAGTAATCTGATTTGTCAGTACAACAAACAGTCTATTTATGGTCATTTGGAGCAGGCTTTCCCCACTTTGACAGTAATGATACTTGGGACCAGATAATTCTTTGAAGTGTGGATCATCCTGTGCACTGGAAGATGTTTAACAGCAGCCTTAGTGTAGAACCACTAGTTGCCAGTAGAACTTACCCTCACTTGTGACAACCAAAAATGTTTCTAGACATTTGCAAATGTCCTGGGGATGGGGGAGCAAAACAGCCCCAGCTGCTCTTAAGGTCCTTTAGTTCCTAATTTCTTCTCTTCTCTCCAGCTACATGTTTAATAATATGTAAATCATTTTTAGACATCTTTCCATTTCTCCAGCAGCACAGTGGACACTGCTTGATCTCTCGATTGTGTAATGTGCATTTACCATTTCTGTCTATGCTTGAGGAACTGCAGGACCTTCTATTTACAATAGTCATCACTTGTCTGTCATCAGCATTTTCAGACTGAATCAAGCTGTCAGGGTTTGTTATGTTGAAGCTGCTGTTGCTAACTTCAGGAAGAAAGAATGACAAAAAGTTCAATCAAATAGATACTGAGGCATTTCATTAATAAACGATAAAATTAGCTATCATTTTTTTTTGAGACAGGGTCTCACTATGTAGTTGAAACTGACCTGGAACTCACTATGTAGCCCAGGCTGGTCTCTAACTCACAGCGATCCTCGTGCCTCATCCTCCCAAATTCTGGGATTATGGGCATGCACCACCACGTCTAGCTAATTAGCTATCATTTTTAAGCTAACTTCTTCAACTAGAGAAGTTCAGTTTGCTTCTCAAATGATGAGACTATCCTTGATTATTGCGTCATAAAAAAGCAGGTTGGTTGGCCAATGGGTAGACAATTACCTATTGTATTAGTTCTCTCTTACTTTGTAACAAATTACTATATTCCTAAAACTCAGCAGTTTTAAATAATAAACATATATATTAATCTCAGTTTCTCAGGGGAAGAAATTTGAAAGCAGTTTGTCTAATAGGTTATGGTGTAGAATCTCTCATGAAGTTGCATTTAAGATGTCAGCTGAAGCCACAGATGGATGATTTGACTGAAACTGAACTGAGGAGCCTGGGTCACTCACTCTTCATGGCTGTTGGCAGACAGACTTATTAGATTTCTGAAAGCACGTGCAAAAGCAAAACTCCAAATGCCCATTTATATTTGAGTTTCAGATGAACAATGACTAAGTTTGTAGTATAGGTACATCCCATGCAATATTTTGGACATGCTTATACTAAACTGTTTTATCATTGATTATCAGAAATTCAAATTGGGCTGGCATTCTTTTCCTTAAATCTAGCAACCTTATTGGCGGTAGACCCCAGAATTTCTTGCTGCACGGGCCTCTCCAAAGGGCTGTTTTAAAGTCCTCATGGCATGGTGGCCAGCTTCCCTGAGAACAAGTAACAATTAGGTGGAAACTGCATTTTTTTACTGATCTAGTTGCAGAAATTTATTTCACAACTTCTGCCATATTCTGTTGGTCACATAGAACAACCCTTATAGAGTGCCATGGGATTAGACAAAGGTGTGATCACTGGGTATCATTTTGGATGCTGGGTCCTGTACCCATGTTGTAAAGCTTTAGAGTTTCTGAGAAAATCATCCCCAATTTTTGAATATTATTCTTCTGTACTAGACAAAATTTTAAGATAACTGATAGTGAGTTATGACTTTACTGTCCCTTTGTTTGTGAGAAGAACCTGTGACTTGCTTCTAGCCAATAGTATACAACAATGGTGATGAAATGTGACTACCGTGTTTTATATTATATGGCAAAAGTGATGGGGTGTCATTTTCACAATTATTTTGCATTATGTAGCAGTCCTTCTTTGTTGAGTAAGGCAAAAAGCTCTTCCTGACTGGCCTTGAAGAAGCTGCCATGTTGAGAAGCCTGCAGGTGGACCTGCAATAAGGAATTTAGGCAGACTCTAGGAGTATAGAATGGCCCTCAGCTGACAGACAGCCAAGAAGCAGGGATTTAAGTCCTACAGTGGCAAATAACTGAATTTCATGATTAGCCACAACCTTGTGAGCTTGAGAGAGAACGCTGAACCTTTTGTAAGGAATACAGCCTTATCAGCACCTTGATTGCAGCCCTGGGAGACTCTGAAATGGAGGACCCAGCTGATCTGTACCTGCCTGGACTTGTGATACATAGAAACTGTAAAAGAATAAATTAATGTTGCATTAAAATGCTAAATTTGTAGTTGTTTTTGCATAGCAATAGATAACTAGTGCACCCTCCTATCTTTTGCAATTCAAGATATTGGAGATGACATTCCACCTTTGGGGTGATTATTATAAGTCTTCTTCCTTTCCCATGCCCTCTATTGAACTTTATACACTTTCATGGTGTGCCTGAAAAGATACATTAAAGTCACTTTGCCAAACTTGTTTCAACAAGTAGTTATATTAAATGCAGAGTGTTGCTAACATAGGAACACAACAGGAGACTTTGAGCACACAGCATGATAAGCTAAAATAGTCTAAGAAGTCAGGAAAGGGCTAGAAGAAAAAGAACTAGCTAGGCAAGATGTGATATGGAGTTTGAAAGGCAGATAATTATTTAAAAATATAAATTATTATGATGTGACATACAGAAAACTATCTAAATCCTAAGTGTGCAGGTTGACAAATTTTCACAAAACAAACACTCTTATAAACATAATCACATAAGAAGTAGAGTATTAGCTAGTAACTGCCTCCCCAAACCTGTCCTGTATCATATTCCAGATAGTAACCCTCCTTCTGTCTCTCCAAGGATAGGCCTGTCATGATTTCTAACAGCATAGTTTGTACACTGTACACATAGTGTGTGTATGTGTGTGTGTGTATATATAATGCATGTACAAATTATATCTTTATATTTTCTATACTTGGAATAATATAGTATATGCTCTTTGGTTTAGCTTTCCCTTCCCAGTATTATGTTTGTGAGATTAATTCCTGTTGTTGCATATAGTTATAGTGGCTTTTGTCTCGTGGCTATATGATATTTCCATTTTAGAAGATACCACACTTGTTCATGTTACTGTGGATGACCTGGGTTGTTTCCCATTTGATGCTATTATATATAATGGTATTATGTACATCCTTGTGCATGATTTTGTTGAACAGCTATGTATTTGTAATAGATAACTAGAAGGAGAATTGGGTCATCAGATAAAAAGTCATTGGACTTCTGAAGTCAGGGAGGAGGGTCATATAACATAGTTTATAGGGAGCTGAACCATCTAGTGATGACCTACCTTCCCAAGCTCAATTTAGACCATTTTCTGAAGTACACGTGTTCATAAGAGACAACATGTTAGGCTAGTGTTTACATTCTCACTCCCCTGCAAGCATTAGATTTTATCCTAAGGAACCAGAAAAGGGTTAAAGTGAAAGATGAAACTTTATTTAAAATATATCTTCTTGGTTATATTGTTTTTCTCATTGAATTTATTGGTACATTTTAGGTATACAGTACAGTTACATTCATCATTGGGCTCTTGTACCTTTTACATGACAGGTATTGATTATCATTTTCCCCTTGTCCCTGCCCTCGTTTTACCCCCTCCTCCTTTTCCTATTTGCAAATACTTTTTTTCCATTTTTTCACTTTCTCATAGTTTTTCTTTTCCCTTATTTCCTTTCCCCTACCCCTCCCACTTTCCCTAACACCTTTAGCCCTTTTTTTCCTATTTCACGTTGTTAATTATACCATTATGATCTTATGTACCATTATAGTTTTTCACACCATAGAAACTATTCGGTATTTACACATGTGTGACTTATTTCACTTAAGAGTATATCCTCAATATCAATTTTCCTATGAATGACTCTAATTTCTCATTCTTTATGGCTGACTAGTATTCCATTTTATAGAAAAACCACATCTATTTTTTTAGGTACTGGGGATTGAATGCAGGACCTTGCGCTTGCGAGGCAGGTGGTGGCAGCACTGAGCTACATACCCAGCTCTTCTTGGTTATATTTTAAAGAGAGAATTGAAAGCAATCAAACCTGCCAAAGGGAGACAAATTGACTACTATCAAAATAGCTATAAATCACAAAAATATTTGAACTTTTCAGGGTTTATTAAGTCTGGTATTGATGTTTTTTTATGAATCACTGTCTCTTCCGGGATTAGAGGATTTAGCTGCTATTTCACAGAATTCTCATTTTCTTTTACTGGCTACCATGCACACATGTGGTAATTTTGCCCTCTGAAAATACTTCTGTAAAGAAAATGGGAAAAACATGAGGGCCACTGTCTGAATGCGAGCCTTTAACCATAGTGATATGGTTAGCTTGAAGAGAACCTTAATCCTTAGTAACAGCAATGCAGATTCGTACTTGAGCAAACAGGTCTTCCTTGGGTTGCTCCTGTTAGAACAGTGGTCAATGTACTCTCTCCCATACACTGAGAGAATTCCATCTACAGTGGGCCTCTCTCTGCCCATATTCTTGCTAGACTTTCTTCCACTGACCCGTGCTTCCAAGCAATTTCATCATGCTTTCTTTATTCATCTCTGGCCAAACTTAATCATCATACCTACATCATGTACACCTGTACAGTGCCTTCTTCATCACTTTTTTGTTTTTTAAATTTTAATAATTATTTTATTCTCATTGAGTTTATTGGTAATTTTTAAGTATATAGTACAGTTACATTCATCACTGGGATCTTGTCCCTTTGATCCCAGTGACAGGTCTTGGTTCTCATTTTTTCCCCATAGCCTTGCCCTGCCTTCACCCCTCTGCCTTCCCCTATTTACAAATACTTTGTTTCCACGTTTTCCTTTTCTTATATTTTTTTCTTTTCCCTTATTTCCTTTCTCCTACCCTTTCCACTTGCCCCACACCCTCAGCCCTTATCTTCCCATTTCACATTGTCACTTATACAATTTGGATCTTATTTACACTTTTAGTTTTTCACACTTTTAGTTTTTCACACACTTTTAGTTTTACACATGTGTGTCTTATTTATTTCAATTAAAAGTATAGTCACAATATGCATCCACTTCCCTATGAATGACTCTAGTTTCTCATGTTTCATGGCTAAGAAATACTAAATTTACAGAAAAATGACATCTTCTTTATCCAGTCTCCAACTGATGGGCAATTGAGCTGTTTCTGAGTTTTAGCTATTATAAACTGTGCTGCTATAAACATGTGTGTGCATATATCACTGTGATATGATTCTTTTAATTCTTTTGGAAAGATACTCAGCAGAGGGATAGCTGGTTCAAATGGAACCTCTAATCCAAGTTCTTTGAGGTATCTCCATTTTGATTACCATAGTGGTTGCACCAGTCTGCACTCCCACCAACAGTGGAGAAGGATTCCTTTCTCCCCACAGCCCCGCCAACGTTTGTTATTGGTTGATTTCTTGATAGCAGCCATTCTTTCTGGGATGAGGTGGAATCTCAGTGTTGTTTTCATCTGCAGCTCTTGAATGACCAGTGATGTGGAACATTTTTTCATATATTTACTTGATGCTTTCAGTTCTTTGTCTGAGAAATGTCTGTACATTTCAGATGCCCATTTTTGAATCGGGTTTTTATATTGGGGGGCTGATTTTTTTGAGTTCTTTATATATTCCAGATAGTACTACTTTGTCTGAGGAGCAGCTGGTAAAATTTTTCCCACATTGTAAGTTGTCTCTTAGCTCTGTTGGTGGTTTCTTTTGCAGTGCGGAAGCTGTTTAAATAAGATGAGATCCCAGTTGTTAATTCTTTCTGCTAGTTCCCGTGCTACTGAGGATTTGTTCATAAATACTTTTCCTATGCCAATGTCTTCAAGAGTTCTGCCTAACTTATCTTCCAGCAAGTTTAGTGTTTCTTTTTTAATATTTACATATTTAATCCAGTTGGATTTTAGTTTAGTGCATGGTGAAAGATAAGTGTCTAGTTTTAATCTTTGGCAAGTTGAAACCCAGTATTTCCAACACCGTTTATTAAAAAGGCTATATCATTCCTCTACTGAGGATGGTTGTCAAAGATGATGTAGCTGAGTACATCTGGAGTTTCTCAGTGTTGTTTTACTATGCATTTCACGAATGGCCAGTGATGTTGAACATGTTTTCATGTATTTGTTGGCCGTTTGTATTTCTTCATCTAAGGAGTTTCTGTGCATTTCAGATACTCATTTTTAATTGAGTCTTTAAATTATGGGGGTTTAATTTTTTGAGGTTTTTTTTTATATATTCTAGATATTAGACCTTTGCCTGAGGAGTAGCTAACAAAAACTTCTCCTCATTCTGTAGGTTTTCTCTTCACTCTGTTAGTGCTGTCCTTTGCTGTGCAGTAGCTTTTTTATTTGATGTGACCCCCATTTATTCATTGTTGGTATTATGCAACTAAAGTTTTGTTCAGAAACTCTTTGCCTACGCCTGTCTTAGTTTTACATATTTTGTCTTCAGCAGATTTTTTCTGTTCTAATATTTATATCTTTGATCCATTTTGATTTTAGTTTAGTGCAAGGTGAGAGATAAAGGTCTAAGTTCAACTCTCTGCATGTGAATAGCCAATTTTCCCAGCATCATTAGTTAAAGAGGATATATTTCCTTCAGTGAAGGGATTTTTACCCCTCTGTCAAAAATAACATAACTAAGGGTGCCTGAAATTGTTTCTGTGTCTTCTATTCTGTTCCACTGAACCATGACTTTATTTTTTTCTCAATACCATGCTGTTTTTTTTTCATTGTGGTTTTGTTGTATAATTTGAAGTTCAGCTTTTTGATACCCTTTTCCTTGCCCTTGTTGCCAAAATTAATTTTGGTATTCTACATCTCTTCTGCTTCCTTATGAATTTAGGATTGCTTTCTTAAATTCTGTAAGGAATGTTATTAAAATTTTTTGGGGGATTGCATTAAATCCATATTAAAACTATAGTTTAGGAAGCATGGCTATTTTGACTATGTTTGTTCTACATATCAAGAATAGGAGGGCTGGGGATTTAGCTCAGCGGTTCAGTGGCTTGCCTTGCAAGAGCAAAGACCTGAGTTCAATCCCTGGTACCAAAAAAAAAAAAAAAAAAAGAATAGAGAATATCTTTCCATTTTCTGATATCCTCTTGGGTCTCCTTTTTCAGAGTACTATAGTTTTCACTGTAGAGGTATTTTACTTTCTTGGTTAGGTCAATTCCTAAGTATTTCATTTTTTTGTGATGCTATGGTGAAGGGTATTGTTTTCCTAATTTCCCTCTCAGTGAGTTTGTTATTGATGCGCAGGAACAGTATTGATTTTTGAGTGTTGAAATTGTATGCTGATACAATGCTCTACTTGGATATTCTAGAAGTCTTTTGATGGAGTTTTTGGGGTTTTCCATGTAGAATATCATATCATCAGCAAATAATGATACTTCTTCCTTCCCTATGCATATCCCTTTTATTGTTTCACGTGTCTTAACCAACTACCTAATGTTTCTTAACTAATTAGCTAATGTTTTGAAAACTATATTAAACAGATGTGGTGATAGACGATGTTTTTTGTCTTGTTCCAATTTTAGAGTGAAAGCTTACAGCTTCTTTCCATTTAGTATGATGTTGACAGTTGATTTTTCATAGATGGCTTTTATCAGGTTGAGATAAAGACTTTCTATTCCTATTTACTTCAGGGCTTTCTTTTTTTCTGGTATTGGGGATCAAACTCGGGACCTTGTACTTGCAAGGCAGGCATGGTGCCACAGATCTAAATCCCAGGCCCATTCAATTTTTTAAAAATATGAATGGATGTTGAATTTTGCCAAATGCTTTTTCTTCATCTATTGAGGTGATCATATGGTTTTTGTCCTTTATGTGATGTATTTCATTTATTAATTTGCATATGTTGAACCACCCTTACTTCCTTGGAATGAATCCTACTTGGTCATAATGTATGATCTTTTTTATGATTTGTCACATTTTATTTTCCAGTATCTTATTGAGAATTTTTGCATCTGTGTTCATTAAAAAGATTGGCCTGTAATATTGCCTCTCTCTCTCTCTCTCTCTCTCTCTCTCTCTCTCTCTCTCTGGTAAGGTCCTTTTCTGGTTTTGGAGTCAAAGTTATGTTTGTTTCCAGTAGTGACTTTAAAACTACTGCTTTCCTTTCAAGTATATTAAAGAGTTGGAGGTTACTGGCAATAGATCTTCTGTTAATTTATTACAGAATTCAACAGAGAATCATTGGGGACATGGATTTTTCTTAGTTGGTAGGTTTTTTTATTCTTCAATTTCACTGACTGGAATTGGCTTATTCAGGATTTTTCAGGGAGGGGAGGAAGGAGGGCAGGAAAGGGAGAGAGGCAGAGCTTGGGACAGAAGAACAAGGAGGGAGCAGGAAGTGAAGGAGGGAGGAAGTAAAGGAGGAAAGGAGGGAGGAAAAGAGAGGGAGGGGAAGGAAACTTCAAGATAGGGCATTGGCGGGAGGGAGAGAGACAAAGAAGGAGGAGGGGGAGGGAGGGGAG
>NW_022900951.1:11123769-11125030 GCF_012274545.1 Fukomys damarensis | reverse complement strand
GGGGACAGCTGTGCTACCTGAGGTGGGTGCAGATGTCCTGGGCCACCAACGTTGACGCTAAGGTGGGTGCCCTGTGAAACCCGCAGCTGCAGGGACCTGAGCTGTCCGCTGCTGTGGGGATACCACAGGTCCATGCCAAGCCTGGCAGTAACGTACTCAGAGACTTGTGTCCGCTCACTGGTGCATGGTTCTCCATCCAGTGCCGGGGAAGGTTAGGGGCTCCGTCTCTCAGCTCTGGCCTACACACGGGGCCTTTGATTTCTCGCTGTATTAAGTCTTTCTGCAACAGGCCCAGCACTGTGCTCCAAGGCAACGTCCTAGGCCAGCCTCAGTGTCCTGCTGCCCAGGGGTGGAGTCCAGCTCCCCTCACTGCTACCTGAGGCTGGTGGAGGTAGGGTGGAGGCAGAGAGAGCTTCGTGTCTAATGTGCTTCAGCAGTTTATTTTGCACATATGGGTGTGGGGCTGAGAGTTGTGGGGTCTGGTTTAACTTGGCTGAGTTTAAAGTCTAAGGTTTGCACTGAGTCCCCTCTGCCTCCTCCAAGTGGGCTGTGTCTCAATTCACAATGCTGGGAGCTGGGGAGAGGTGGCATCACCAGCTCTTTACTTTCTACCTTCTTGAATACTCAACACATCATTTTTATTATACTAAAACCTGGCACTATGGTCTCTCCCCTGGCTTCCTTATCTATTGTGAAGGTAGTTTTGTGGATCTGTAAGGAGGCTCCTGCCACTGAAAGATCTTAGCCACCATCTTGCTCCTCCCCCTCCTCAAATTGGTTTCTTTACTTCGTGAAACTATTTCCTAATCAGTGAAGCAAAAGGGAACTGCAAGGTGGGGTAGGGGGACAGAAGTGAGGGGTGGTTAGGGAGGGGAGCAGGGAGGCAGAGAGACAAGGTTGAAGAGTTAGGCAACTTCAAGTTGGGATACAGGAACCTATGTAAAATGGAGGGATTGGGGGAGGGAGGGTAGGGAAGGCGGACGGAAAGGAGGGAGGAAAAGAGAGTGAGGAATGAAAAGGGAGGAAGAGAGGGGGTGGGAAAGAGGGGAGAGAGAGAGAGAGGGACGAGGAGGGAGGAAAGCAGAGAGAAGGAGGCAGGAAGTCCCTTTGCTTCCCTCCATCTCTCTTTTCCTCTCTGCCCCCTCTCTTTACCCTGCAGCCCCTTCCACACCTCCAACTTCCTTTTCCACACGTCATCTTGCACCACCTCCCTTCCCTGCCTTCCTCTTCCTCCTCCAGCCCCCTTCCCTCATTTTCCCCG
>NW_022900951.1:11122405-11123269 GCF_012274545.1 Fukomys damarensis | reverse complement strand
CCACAACCCACGGCGTAACAAGTGTATTATAAAAATGTTCCACAGCGGAAAGGGAGCGGTAAACCTATTTATTTGGAGAAAATCAAATCGCAAATGCATAAAATGCCACTATGTTTTTTTTATAATAGCATTTCAATTGTAGCCAAGGCTGGCTTAGAACTTGTGGTGATTCTCCTGCCTCAAGTCTTCTGAGCGCTGAGATTACAGGGGCTACGGTTTGTGTCTGGATTTCCCCCAAACTTCCTGTAGTCATAGGTGAGGCTTTTCATAGGTGGCTGGATGTAGGGTGTGTGCTGCTGGGATGAAGGGTGCCCCACCACGGTGTGAGTGCAACCTACCCCAAGGGTGGGTAACCTGGATAGGACATAAGGAACAAAAAGTGGGTCACTGCTTGTCACTTGTGATACTTTTCCCAAGTACACCCCTTTCAGTGGTACATTCTTTTTTATATTCCTTTTTATTGAGTTTATTGGTACATTCTGGGTATACAGTACAGTTACATTCATTACTGGGATCTTGTACTTTTACATGACAGGTCTTGGTTCCCTTTTTTTCCGTGTTGTCCCTGCCCTCCCTTCACCCCTCCTCACCTCCCCATTTATAAACACTTTGTTTCAATTTTTTCATTTTCTCATACTTTTTTCTTTTCCCTTATTCACTTTCCCCTACCATTCCCACTTTCCCTACACCTCAACCCTTTTCTTCCTATTTCACATTGTTAATTATCCCATTAGGATCTTGTGTACTATTATAGTTTTTCACACCAGAGAAACTATTCAGTATTTACAGATGTGTGACTTATTTATTTCACTTAGGAATATATCCTCAAAATGTATCCATTTTCCTATGAATGACTCTAATTTC
>NW_022900951.1:11112190-11121812 GCF_012274545.1 Fukomys damarensis | reverse complement strand
CTGATTGTTTTGAGTTCTTTATATATTCTAGATAATACTCCTTTGTCTGAGGAGCAGCTGGAAAATTTTTTTCACACATTGTAGGTTGTCTCTTAGTTCTGCTCATGGTTTCTTTTGAAGTGCAGAAGCTTTTTAAGAAGATGAGATCCCAGTTGTTAATTCTTTCTGCTATTTCCCTTGCTACTGAGGATTTGTTCATAAAGTCTTTTCCTATGCCAATGTCTTCAAGAGTTCTGCCTAACTTATCTTCCAGCAAGTTTAGTGTTTCTGTTTTAATATTTAGATGTTTAATCCTCTTGGATTTTAATTTAGTGCATGGTGAGAGAGAAGGGTCTAGTTTTAATCTTTGGCTGGTTGAGATCCAATTTTGCAACACAGTTTATTAAAGAAACTATCTTTCCTCCAGTGGGGATGTTCAGCTCCTTTGTCAAAGATGAGGTAGCTGAGTACATCTGGAGTTGTGTTTGTGTCTTCCAGTCTGTTCCACTGATCCTCAGGTCTGTTTATTTGCCAGTACCATGCTGTTTGTAGTATAGTTTCAAATTGGGAATTGTTATACCCACTGCCATGTGTGTGTTGCCTAGGATGGCTTTTGCTCTTCTAGGTCTCTTATAGTCCCAAATGAATTTTTGGATTCTTCTTTCTAGTTCTGTTAAGTATAGTGTTGGAATTTCAATTGGCATTGCATTGAATCTGTATAGCAGTTTTGGTAATATGGTCATTTTCACTATGTTGATTCTTCCTGGGAGTTTGTGATGTATTTTGGAGAAAGTCCCTTGTACAGCTCAGAAGATTGTGTATTCTGTTGTTGTTGGATGGAACACTCTGTAGATATCTATTAAGTCCATTTGTTTGAAAGTTTGGTTCAACTTTGGTATTTCTTTGTTCAAAGAACAAACTGACAAGTTTTTGACAGTGGGATATTGTGGTCACCCATTAGAGTTGTATTAGTTTTATGAATTTTTCATGTCCATTAATATTTGTTTTATAAATTTGGCTCTGGTGGTATTTTGTTGCATAAATGTTTCT
The DNA here is from genome assembly GCF_012274545.1 of Fukomys damarensis. Lineage (NCBI taxonomy): Eukaryota > Metazoa > Chordata > Mammalia > Rodentia > Bathyergidae > Fukomys > Fukomys damarensis. The sequence continues at coordinate 11,120,783 of NW_022900951.1, read as the reverse complement.
CATTGTTAACTCTCCTTGTTGAATTGTTCCCTTAACTAATACGTAGTGACCTTCTTTGTGTCTTCTGATCCATCTTATCTTGAAATCCACTTTTTCTGCAATTAGAGTAGCAATTTTTGCTTTATTCTGGGTTCCCATTGCATGGAATATTGTTTTCCACACTTTGATTCATAATTTTGCATATATTTTTAAATTAAATTTGTTTCTTGTATGCTGCATACTGTTAGGTTTTCTTTCTTGATCCATTCTGCCCATCTGTGTTTTTTGATTGGAGGTTTGAGAGTTATTACTGAGAGGTATTCATATTGCTTTCATTGAGCTATTTTCCTGTAGCTGAGTTCCTCATTACCCCTCCCCCCTTTTGCTTAGCTGCTCATCCTGCCAGGTTTATTCATTCTTTTTGACTTACTGATATCGTTGTCTTCATTGTCTCTTTCTAGGATATCCTTGAGGATTTTTGTGAAATGTTGGTTTGGTGGTCATGAATTTCTTGAGATTCTCCTTTTTATGGAAATATCTTATTTTTTCATCACTTTTATAGGAAAGCTTTGTAGGATACATAAGTTGGGGTTGGAAATTGTTAACTTTTAGGGCTTGAAACTCTTCACTCCAAGATCTCCTGGCCTGTAATGTTTGCGTAGAAAAGCTATGATTCTAGCTGATTTACCTTTATATATGATTTGTTGTCTTTTTAACATCCTTTAAGATTTTGTTCCCATAATGGACTTCTGGAATTTTGAGTATAATGTGACATGGAGAGTTTCTGTTTTGGTCATGTCTCTTTGGTATTCTATATGCCTCACTTATCTATATATTCATTTCTTTCCCTATATTTGGGGATTTTTTTGCCATTATTCTGTGAAGAGGTTTTTTATGCCATTTTATTGCCTTCTGATTTTTCGCTTATTCCAGTTATTCTTAGATTCTTCTTCTTTGCAACATTTAGCAGTTGTTGGATTAGTTTTTCTTTTTCTCTTGCTGTTTTGAAGATGACTTTGAGTAGTTGATCTCTGAAAGCATGATTGCCTTCTAGTTCTGAAATTCTGTCCTCACATTGCTCCATCCTGACACCCATACTTTCAATATGATTTTTAATCTCTTGGATTTCTGATCAAAACTTTTATGTACTCTTAATTCTGTGATGATCTGGTCCTTCATGTTTGGTACCATTTTGTTGAGCTCATCTATCTTTCAGGTAGTGTCTATTGAGAGCTCCTGTGTCTTTTTGGTGATTTCTTCCATAATATGTATAATTATATCTTCTCTAATCCTGCTGAGTATCTCTTTGAGTGGTTCTCTAACTTATTCTGCTATACTTTTGAGTAATTCAGGGGTGTGGCTTATACTATTCTTTCCCTTGTCCCCCTTGAATTGGCTTCAGGGGAATTAGGGGATTGGAAAAGGGTTTGTTGCCTTCCTATGTTTCTTTTTTTTTTTTTTTTTTTTATGAGGATTGAACATGGGTTCTTGCAATTGCAAGGCAGGCGGCAGCACCACTGAGCTAAATCCCTGGCCCTTGTTCCCATGTTTCTATTGTTTGTGTTCATTTGTTTTGTTTTGTTTTGTGCTGAGGTTTGTGAATGTTTATACTCTCAAAACTTTTTTGATAGTACAAAGATCTCTTTAGTTGTTTTTCAGTGATGTACTTTCTGCATGGATAACTGTAATCCTTTGCCACAGCTGCAAGATTTGACCAACATGATCATTTTGAGAAAATAAGATGCAGTGTATTTAGTTCAGCAACTGGGAATCTACTCTAGTATTGTTACTGTCAAAAGGTAATCTGAGTTTTGACTTACAGAGAAATGGTGACAATTATGTGACCCTGTTAATATCAAATGAAACAGCTACAGAAGTATTTCTGGAGACAAATTAGTAGTAACATACCATAAGAACCACTTATGTACCACCCTTATTCCTAGAGAAGAAAACAGCAATTATGTTATAAACATTAAGGCAACCCAGATACTGACTTACCACTAATATGTACTAAATGTAAAAGGTATATCTCTGATAATCATAGAAAAGAATACAGCAATAATTTTACAGAGTTAACCATCAAAATATTAACAGTTTTGTTCTTATACTATTAAAGATTTAGGGTATTTGAATCAGGAAATCTTTTAAATCTTCAACTCTATATTATAAAGTGGAGAGAGAAGTGGTACATAGAGTCTAATTGGAAAGTAGAAGGATATCTATAGAATTAGGTAAAGGAAGGACAAAAAACTGGAAAGAAATAGAAGATAAAAGAAAGAGAGGAAAAAGAAAGAAATTATACAGAGAGTAAAAATAAGGATATAAGGGGACAAAAAAAGGGAGAAACAAAAGATAGAGAAATAAAAGAAGAAAAAGACATTAGAAGCAAGTCTGAAGAATAAAGGAAGATTACTCAAGTTTCACGAAACTGCTGAAGAAGATAGGAGGGAAAGAAAGAAAAAATAAAGAACCAAACAAAAGAGAAGAATGAAAAGCATTGTTTATACTATAAAAAACCCCACAAACAATTAAAAAAACCAAATGAACAAAAGTTTAAAAAATTTCTCTGATTTTAAGTCTGTGATTATCTTTTGGAGTCTACAGTTTTGTGGTAGTATCCAATTCAAAATTGTCTCACCGGCAGACAAAGGAGACAGTCAGAACTCAGATCTTAGCTGGGTAATCACCAGCAAGTCAGCAGTAAAGGCAGGGTTCTAGTTGTGGGACTTTCAAATCCACAGAAATTCAGCCTGAACCTGGCCTCTGGTCATGGGGTTAGGGCCTGAGTCATTTATTTTATAACACTCTAAGTGTCTCTTGCTGGCGTGACTATGGCTCCCTGACCATGGATATCTCCTGTGTTTGTACCTCATCCAGTGACTATGAGAGTACAACTTTGGGAGCCCTCAGATGAAGCCACTCATCAGCTGTTCTGAGTCCCAGGTACCGTTTACCTGTCTCTAGATGATATCTGCCCAAGCGCCGTCTCCAGGGGATATGGCAGGCTCTTGGACTGGAGTCACTTACCAGGTGTTATAGCACACAGCGTCCACTGCTCCATTCCACTGGTGTGTTTCTTCCTAAAAGTCTCTGGAGTCCCCTGCTTTCACTGTCTCTGTTGATTTGATCTTCCTTCCTCATGAGCTATGAGCCAGAAGCTGGGGAGAAAGTGCAGATTGCACCTTCCTTTTTCTGCATTGTGGCCTCTCTCTTCAGATTTTTCCATAGGCTCCAATTTTCCCATTAGATACTTTCTGGGTACCAGAGATCCACCTCCCTTATGTTTTTTCCAGGTTGTTATTTTCCAGTGTCTGGATTCTGAATCTTGGAGAGGCTGCTTACCACTCCTACCATCTTCCAAGACCTGTCGCCTCTTTTCATTTTTTGATAGTGTCCTTTGATGTACAAATGTTTAAAATTTCTGTGAAGTCCATTTAATCAGTTTTTTCTTTGTCACTTGTACTTTTGGTGTTGTATATAAGAATATATCACCATGGGCCGGGAATTTAGTTCAGTGGTTCCTCCGCCTGCCTCACAAGCGCAAGGTCCTGAGTTTGATCCCTGGTACAAAAAAAAAAAGAATATATCACCAAATCCAAGGCCAAACCTTTAAATTTAGATTTTATATGATGAACCTTCATCTTGTGCTTTATTCAAAGAAAACATCTAATGAGTCCCTGGATATGCAGTTTCCTTTACTTAACAAACTTTCCCCTTCCTTCTTGATCTAATGCTAATTTTATCTCAGTGACTCTTCTCAAAATTTACCGGGAGGGGTTGTTCATAAGCCTTCTTCCCTCAGAGTAGATCTTATCTCTGTACTCACTTGACATGTAAATTTATTTTTCTCATTTTAAGACTGTAGTGTTTTGAGGACAAGGATAAATTTTATTTTCCTCTGAAGCCTGTGCCTGTAGTAAATGCTGAATGTTTGTGAAGTTGATGAATGAATGAGCAGTTATGAGAAACAATTAATTCTCTTGTCAGATATCCTAACTTTCATTCTTTGAGTCCAAACAGTTTTGTGAAAAGATTTCTTAATTCAAAGGTCAAATAAAATATGAGACCGATTGAAATGCAAGGCATTGTCATTTGGTATTAAATACTCAGCAAAGTTCTTCTCAATTCACCTCCCCTTGGGCCCTTTTAGAAGAACTTTCAATTCTCTCTTAAGGCTTCCCATGACTCTCTTTGCATAAGAAGTCAGGCACGGGAGATTTCACATAAGATGTAACCTGGATTTCATTTTTCTAAGGAGATACTCCATGTCCTATTTTATTTAAACATAAGGGTATGTTGTTAGTGGGGAAGGGGAGAGTCAGTCATGGGAGTCAGGAGATTTTTCATGGAAGTATGTAGAAAACGAGTATTATCTAGTTGCCTGATTTTTAATTCTCATTCCTAACATAGTTATAATAAGATGCAAGACTCTCCTTACCTAGGTTTCTTTTTATTCTTTTCCATTTTAATATACCATGCCTTCTCTTGTTCTTTTCCTTTGTCTTAGTACCAGGGCAATAATGTAGGCTATATTTTTTATGAAATTCCATGTCTTGAACTTACAGACCTTGTAGTTCATGAAGGATAGAAAATTACCTTTCAGCGGAGCAAAATCCACCAGTCTGTACTGATACAGCTTTTCTTACGTTGAGATGAGAAAATACTTTTTTACTCTGGCAGTCATGAAGTCACAGAGGTGCCATACAACCTAGGTGTTAGCTTATTGACTGTTTTTTGTTGTTATTGTTGTTGTTTTGTTTGGAACTGGGAATCAAATTCAGGGACTTGTGCTTGCCAGACAAATGCTGTGTCACTGAGCTACATTCCCAGCCCTTACTGACCATTGTGAAATAGACTCTCCCCATGTGAGGCCATGATAATGCAACCTTTGCAGTGTCCTCCAGTAGTTATATACAGTTAGTTTAGAGAATTCATAAAAAGTCTCCACATTCCTAGGGAAGATAAATCATTCTCTAGTCATGGTAATGATCAAATCCTTTAGCAGGATCTAAAGCTGTCCAGTGTACTGTTGATCACTCACTGAAAGAGAGTGATCACTCGTAACTCTGTCATGAACTTAATCCCCAAACAAACTCATGCCCCAAATCTAAAGTTTTCTTTTCTCAAGGAGACTGCCTGACCATTTGTGATTTCTTAGCTTAGTGGCAGAGTACATGCCTAGCATGTGAGAAGCATGTTCTTATACTTGATCATTTCTCATTATCTCTTGAATATCCACTTATGCCATCATTGCAAAGTTCAATATTCTATACTATATATGATATATGATGCTAAAATTGATAGTTATTGAGCATCAATGAAGGTATATATTAGTCACAGGTTAGTATAGTTATGATGTCCCTATGGAGATTGGATTAGTACTTCAACTGCTCAGTTTTTTAGACCTTTTCTTTATTTGTAGTTTGATTTTTAATTTAACCCAGGTTGGCCTCGAATTCCCAGGGATCCTCCTGGCTCAGCCTTCTGAGTGCTGGGGTTGTAGGACCAGCTAGAAAAATTGAATTTTAAAATTCATGCTCTATTAAAAGTTGATGTTAATATTCATACCTGTGAATATCCTCTTAAACATACTTAAGCTGACATGTAGAAATCTAGAAATTTCAAATCTAAATATAAATTTCCAAATTTTCTGATAAAATGATAAATTTGGTATCCCTGGGCCTCCATTGCTGGGATCAGCACTAAACATTAATAAAGGAGCTGGTGCTGCTGTGTTTAAAGAGGTGAGTAGGCCCTATTAATTACTACAGTCGTGGAATTTCTTGTCATTGCCCCAAGAAGACAGACTGAGTTTCCCTTTATCATCATTCTCTGCTTGTTGTTTTTCCTATAATAGGGAACTATTACTCCACATGCAATTCTCTGTTATTCAATTTTTTGTGTTAATAGGATTATGGTACAGAGAATGAGCATTTAGAGTTCATTTACAGGCTCATAAATTTGACCCTTTTTGATTAAAAAAAAAAAACAGCTAGTGACATGCCCTTTACCTTTACATTCACCTTTGGTGATAATCCATTTTCCCTCCACTGATGTGAAATCTTGATTTCAAATTCTTTCAAGGGTATAGATTTAAGTGTTTATATTTCACTTTTGGGAAAACTAAATCTCATCTCCTTATTACTTCTATTGATAGCATATTTTTCCCTTTAAAAAGTGTTATCCATGACTTTTAGTGCTGTTGCTACATTGTAAAAACAACCACAAATCATTCTACTCCTTCTATCTATGGTCTTTGGAAGCAATCTCCCACACTGACTCTGGCCTTGCTTGTAATTTCCTTTGGCCAATGTAACATTAACAAACATTATGCAGGCAGACTTAGGACGTGTTCATGCATTGGTACTTTGCTTTCTTGTTGAACTTGGGATTGCTGTAATCATCGACTATGTGAATGAGCCTGGGTTAGCTTGCTGAATGATGAGAGACACATGCTAGCTTATCCATCATGCCCCAGCTGATATTCAGCCAACTGCCAGACATGTGAGTGAGATCATACTAGACTACCAAGCGCCCGCCAAGTTGGCCCAAACTAACCAAACCATCTAACTGACTTACTGAATACTGAGAAATAAGAAATTTTTGGTGTAATATGTTTTTGTTTTAAGCCAACAAACTTGGGAGTGGTTTACTGAATAGCAAGAGATAATGGATACAACATAAAGAGCATTCTATTTTAGCAAAGTGGATTGTGTTATTAAAAGATGTTAATGTCATGTGAGAGAAGAAAGAGCAAAGAACTGTTTCTTCTTGTAGGGTATTAAGGAGGTATGAAAATAAAACGTAAAACACAATATTGGGTGGGATCTTACACTGCGTGAGAGCAATTCTTCACTGGACAAAATTGAAATGTGGATTGTGCAATATAAAAATATTATGGTAATATAAATTTTCTTGAACTTAATAATTATATTGTAGATATATAAGAAAGTATCCCATTCTTAGGAAACACACACTAATATATTGTGAAATAAATTGACATGATTTATAGAACCTATTCTCAAATAAGTAAGAACAATTAATGAGAGTGAAACTGAATAAGAGATAGAAAAATGAAGGAAGGAATTTTGCAGGAGGAGAAAATTAGGGAGGAAGAGATCATTTTAAGGCAACTATATCAAAATATTTAAAAATTCACCAGTCTGGATAAGGTAGTATGGGGGTTCTTTGTACTATTCTTGTATCTTTTAAGCTTAAAAATATTTCAAAATAAAGTAAGAAGAAAAACTTTACAATTGAGGACATAAAAAACAACAAATAATAAAGCTTCCTGCAGAAATTTTCTAAAAGTACTATCTTGTTACATTTGTTTTAGACAGAATCCAAAATACTCTTTAGTGCAGAAATATACTTGGAGTCTAATGAGTGAAACAGGAAGTAGAGAATGCAGGAATCACGTTCATTTTACATCGACTACATTTGAAGAGAAACTGGAGTCCTTTAAAGGTAGGAGGTAATGAAAAGAATGCTTGAGAAGGGGCAGAAAATCTGGATTTGTTTCTTGTTTCTGTCACAATTATATTTATATCTTAAAATATGTTATGAGACTCTCAGTCTCAATTCTTCTTCAATTAAATGGGAGGGTAATTGTAAGGTTCTTACAGATGCTGGCATTTATGGAATCACTTGTAAAATGATATTAAATGTGTTGGTCATTGACTTCTATTGTTATAATTATAGTAACTTTTTTATTTTGTGATTATACACGACATATATTTGTGGGTACGTTATTCAGTGTGAGAAGCACAGTGGATATAAGCTTGAGTTGTTATTTGGTTGCTTTGGAAGTGGGCTATATAGAGATGATATTAGTAGAGAATAAATTTTTATAATCATATTATTTGGATCCTCATTGGTGATCAGGGTAAGTGATAGGATTGAGGTTAGTAAGAATCACCTCCTCCACGTACGCACACACTCACACACACACACACCCTAACTTCTCCAGAATACCAAAATTGTAAAGAAAGAAGAATCACAATGATAGAAAGTACAGGGTGGCATATGGAACAGAAAGGCACATTAAAATCTGGAAGACATGTAGTGGATTGCCCACAGGGAAGATCTGTATTTTTAGCAGCATTAAAACAGCCCAAATAAGAATGCCAGGGTCACTGTGGAAAAAAAAGTATGTCCTGTACCCTTTTGTAACTGTCAGAGATTTGGGGCATATAACAGAGGCATGATTTAAAAATTGGTAGATGTCTCTCCCTCTAAATACCTTACAGCCTTATTTTGTGTTCTTGCCATCTCTTTTCTCTTTATGGCTTACATTTCTCCTCCAGCTGCTTTTACTCACTTCCAGAGGCTGGTTGCACTTATAAGCAGTATTTAAGTATTTGGGACGTCTCTCAGAGGAAGGATACTATTTATATATTTTATTAATATATATATATTTACAGCTTAATAAATTTCCACAAACTGCACATTGTAAGCAGTACCCTCATCCACAAGCCATTTTATGTCTACTCCCACTCAATAGCTCTTTCCAAGGGCAATCATCATTATGACTTCTAACACCAATTCATACAACTTCGTCTGTTCAGAACTTTATATAAATGGAACTACACAGTATATGTTCAGTTGTATCTTG
>NW_022900951.1:11038082-11111390 GCF_012274545.1 Fukomys damarensis | reverse complement strand
CTGGTTGCACATAAGCAGTATTTAAGTATTTGGGACGTCTCTCAGAGGAAGGATACTATTTAAATATTTTATTAATATATATATATTTACAGCTTAATAAATTTCCACAAACTGCACATTGTAAGCAGTACCCTCATCCACAAGCCATTTTATGTCTACTCCCACTCAATAGCTCTTTCCAAGGGCAATCATCATTATGACTTCTAACACCAATTCATACAACTTCGTCTGTTCAGAACTTTATATAAATGGAACTACACAGTATATGTTCAGTTGTATCTTGCTCAAATGTGCTTGTGAGATTCAGCCACGTTGGTGCTCATAGCTATAGTTCATTTTCATTGCTGTGTCATATTGTATGTAAGATATACCACAATCTGTTTATCCATTCTATTCTTGGTGGACACAGTATAGCAATTGTGAAGAGTGCTACTGTGAACATTCTGATGCTTAACTTTTGGCAAAGATACGTGCTGTTTAAACACTCAAATGCAGCTACTGGGCCATAAGAGATGTATGCTATATGCTCAACTTTAGTAGATGCTCCATGGGCATTGTCTTTCAAGCAGTTTTTGTGGGCCAGGCACTTACTATGTCATCACAGTGATCTCATTATTGAGCCTATGCTGCTGAAGACACCGTGGTTTGGAAGAGTTAAATAAATGATCCAAGGCCTTCATTATTTAGGCTGGAACAGTGATAAGTACCTAATCTGGCTTGACTCAAAGGCCTATTTTTGTTGTTGTTTTTGTTTTTTGGTTTTGCTTTTTGGTTTTGTTTAATGCCTCCCACCAGCCCCTGAGCTCTGATTTAGAACTATGTGGGATTGTTTCCATATGATTTAGGAGGCAATATCAGTGGCTTTCCAAGCAATGCTGTCTTTTTTATTGGTTATGTTTCTTGCTATAAAAACCTTTGTGATGTGTGTATTGCCTAGAAATGCTGGCAAAGGGAAAGAATGCCAAAAGTTAGAGATCTGTGTTCTTTCTCCTCCCTGATGAAGCAGAGATGGCTACGTGTCCTCTAAAGATGTGGGTTTTCCTTTCATAATATTAAATTGTTGAGCACAATCCTATCCCCCTTGTTTCTAGAGGAAGATGTAGCAAGTTATTATAGGAATGTGAACAGAATAATAGGTATCATCTCTAGACATAACTAGGTGACATGAGGTGTTCCTCTCTCTATTGTTTCCTGTGCACCAGACAGATGTGGAGGATTCAGCAGTAATCTTTTTTTTTTTTTTTGGTACCAGGGATTGAACTCAGGACCTTGTGCTTGCAAGGCAGGCGCCAGAACCACTGAGCTAAATCCCTGGCCCTCAGCAGTAATCTTTGAGTCTATGATGATAGCAGAGCCATTGAGGGAGACTGGAAGATCATTGCTTGGAAGAAAGGAGAGCTATCTGCCAATTGTAGTCTTTACAGAAACTACAGATTTCTGTTGTGTTGAGCATCTGATTCTGGGCTTATCTGTTACAGAAACTAGTGTAATCATAACATAAATACCAGGGAATTCTCCATGCTCATCCTACCAGTCTTCTTGCCTCTACCTTTTGCATTCTGACACTTCCTTCATGGCACAAACCTTACTTACTTGCCTCTTTTTACTGGCAAAAATCATAAGAATTAAATGTTCTACTTCATGGGGCCTTTGTCTGATCATCTTTGTGAATCATCTTCAGCTCCATTATTTATTGCATGAGTTGTGAAATTGTGTTGTAATTTTATGTAATTTAGCCTTTGAACCTCTTTTTTGTGACGGAAACCATTACAGAGTAAGAGAGGCTTTTTTTCATGGCTAGCACAGAAAGCTTACTGGAACCTTTTTAAAAATATACATAGCCCTTTTATATTGCCCTTTTGCACTTTCAAACGTTTCAGTCCTCGTAGTAGCTTCATGACAGGGTTGCCTGCTATCATTAACTCCACTGGGTAGTTGAAGAAAATGAAGTGCAGAGAGGTAAAGTCTCAGTGGAGTACAATCCAGACTTGTGGCTCCATGCCACTGTCCTTTTGACTCCTCTTCGAGTCACGTGTGTCTATGCCAGGAATCAGGGAGTTATCACAGAATACCAAATCAATTTTGACAGGCTGTTACATTTGGGATTCTTTAATCTAGGTCTGAGGAATGTGTAATTTAAGGAAATCAGTCATTTGATAATAATTTCCTTAAAGTTGCCTTGTTGTGGGCTAATTTTACCTATCAATCCCCAAAGCTTTAGCTTATCACAGGGCTGTGTTATTTATCTCTATAGAATGATCACTACACAGCCATGTGTGGTAGCCTATATAGTCATATAATGGAGAATCCAAGTGTCACAAAATCTAGGTAAGAGTTTCAGCACATTCTAAGCATAGATGGCATCATAGTGGAAATGTTTGGCAGAGGAGCCCTGTTCACCTCATGGCTGGGTATGAGAAAAGTGAGATAAGAAGAGAATAGAGCTGGGCATGGTGGAACACACCATAATCTCAGCACACTAGAGACTAAAGCAGGACAATGGAAAATTTCATCCGAGCCTTGGCCCCTTAGTGAAACCATCTCTCAAAATAAAAAAATAAAAAGGGATGGGAATGGATCCTTTACTTCGATCCCCAGTACTTTTTTAAAAAAAGGGATTATGGTCCCACATTTCCCATTGAGGGCATATTTACAGTGACTAAAAACCACTAAGCCCCACCTCTTAAATATTCTACTACATCCCAGTAGCACCAAATTGAGGAGCAAGCCTTCAACACATGAGGCTTTGTAGGACATTCTGTATCTAAGCTATAGCAACTTTGAGACTAGCAAGTTTATTCTAATGACTGTCATGTCTTTCTGTCCATCTTATTTCATGTCTAGGTTATTCAAATTATTTCTTCCTTGGTTTGCTTGTCGACCAAGATTTGTCCTCCTTTCTCTATAGATCTCTCCTTATAGCTACAATTTCTTCCCAAGGGTTCACCATCTTTGTCTTTCACATGAATTTCAAGATTACTGACCAAACCCTAGAGATTTTTATTCTTAGTTCCCCTTATACCAGTTCCAGAGTCATCATTGTTCTCTCTGTCATTTGAATTCTTCATGCAGAAAGCCTCTGGTGACCCTATTCACTCTTATAAGCCCTTCTTAAGCTTTACTTTCCACATTCAGGATCCCCCCCGCAGCCCTTCTGATTTTCCTGCACTCTAAATAATGCCATGAAATGCTGTAAAGAGGCCTAAAATGGGATTCAGGAGCTTCAGCTTCAAGAATGACACTGCCATCGATCTCCTGGTCCTGGGAAGTAAGTTAGCTCTTCTGAGCTTCAGATTTTATTTCTGTAAAATGAGGACATTTGGCAAATGACTTCACAGTTTCTTTCTAGGCAGTGATTCTCTAAATTTAGCCTTGACTTAAACTGATAGACTCTGACCAAGTTTTTGGCAAGTGCCCTATTTAGTTTTCCACAAACACCACAGCATATTCAGAAGATCTATTTCCTGGCAGTAAGTGCCTAAGGATCCAAATCATGTGAGCTCTTTGTGGAATAACTAAGTTATGTATGTAATTTTTTCACCAACATCTATCTACTGAATCTATTACCAAATGCTATTTTACAAATTGCTTTAGAACATGGAAGTTTAATACAACGAATATTTATTATTCTAGAATGTCTGTGGTTCAGGAATATGTGCAAGGCTTAGCTGGATTGCTTGGCTCAGTCTTTCACAAAGCTGAATCAAAATGTTAGCCAGACTAGAATCAACTCAAACCTTGACTGATGGGGGATATGGTTGTGAGCAGGATTCAGTTTTTTGCAGACTATTGGACTTAGGGCCTCAGTTATTTGCTGGATGTTGGCTGGAGGCCTCCCTCAGTTCCTATGACCAGAGAGAGCAAGATGGAAGTGACAGTCTTTCGTAACATGGTCTCAGAAATGACATTCTGTCACTTTTACCATATTCTGTTAGTGGGGGCAACAAATAGCCAACTATATTTTCTATTAATTTAGGAAACAGCTGAAAAATCAGACAAACAAGTAAGGCAGATGGAAGGCCTAAAATGTAGACATCCTTCCTTAACATTGGTTTTCTGTTATGAAATCCATTGTATTACATGGAAATGCCAAAGAAGCCTTTTTCCAGTTCTTTTAAGTGAAAAAAGTTATTATTCATTACAGAATAACCCTAAGTATTCCAACTAACTAAAGCATTAAAAACTGTTATATCACCAAGTAAATACTCCCAACATTGTTTCCTTCACACCAAACAATATAGTTTTTAGAAAGCAATGGCATCTTAGTGCCCGTGACGTCTTAGACATAAATTCCCTCTGTTGACACTTTAAAATATCTGTGTGCACTTCTGATCCATCCAAATCTGATTAATTCTGAATTCTGTTTGTATTTGGAGTGAAACTGGAGATGACATTGCAGTGATTTTTAAGGCATAAATATAACTTTTATTCTACTAAAAAGTACTTATTGAAGTTTGGACATTGAAAGCCATGAGGTATTCTCTTGAGAAGACATTAACCAAGGACAGATTCTGTATGGTATACCTGTGTCACTTTTTTTGTAAATAGAATTGATATTATAAAATGTGATTTACTTCTGTGGGCAAGCAAGATTTAAAATTCTGCATTCTTTTTTAATTTACTTTTTCATTAGTGGTAATTTGTACTTTTACATAATATATCTGGATTCTTATCTTTCCCCATCCCCCTGCCCTCCCTTCAACCCCTCTACACCTCCCTATTTACAAAGATTTAGTTCCCATTTTTCCTTTTCTCATATGTTTTCCCCTTCTTTCCTTTCCTCTACCCCTCCCACTTCCCCTTTTTTTTCCCATTTCACATTATCTATTATACATTTTGATCCTTATTTACACTGTCAGTTTCTCATATCAGAGAAACTATTCGGTATTTATGTATGTGTGTCCTATTTGTTTCACTTAAGAGTATGGCCTCAATGTTCATCCATTTAGCTATAAATGTGTCCAATTTCTCATTCTTTATGGCTGAGTAGTATTCCATTTTATAAAAAGAAACCCCACATTTTCTTTATCCAGTCTCTAATTGATGGGCAATTGGGCATTTTCCAAGTTTTAGCTATTATGAATGGTGTCTCTATGAACATGGGTGCACATATATCGATGTGGTATGATTTTAAAAATTCTTTTGGGAATAGTAGCTGGGTCAAATGGAACCTCTAATCCAAATTCTTTGAGGTACCTCCATATTGATTTCCACAGTGGTTACACCAGTCTGCACTCCCACTAAAAGTGGAGAAGGGTTTCTTTTGCTACACAGCCCAGCCAGCACTTGTTATTGATTTCTTGATAGCATCCATTCTTTCTGGGGTGAGGTGGAATCTCAGCATTGTTTTCATTTGCATCTCTCCAATGACCAGTGATGTTGAACATTTTTTTCATATGTTTATTTGCTAAAAAATTCTGCATTCTAAATTGGTCAGACTTATCTGTTGAGTTATACATTGCGCTGAGTGACTATAGGTTTTCCCTTTGCTCCATAGAAAACATTCTCATTGTGTTGAAAAGATAAGGTAAGACCAGAGCACACATACCATTTCTGAAGGTAGGCATTTCTCAAGAAGATGGATAGGGAAGGGGGAAAAACATGTTCAAATTCCTTAATCAGGTTCACCCAAACACTCTTTCCAGAGAGAAGCTGAGAAAGGTCAGGAAGAACATCCTAGAGAACTCCTTGTACATATAAAAAAATCACCAAATTGAGATAGGATGACTCCTACCATCTTCCATCAACCCTGTAGTGTAAGAGTAGATTCCAGCACTTCATTGCATGAATCTCACAGTGGCCTTGAAAATTGGATGTAGCTACTCTTGTATCCCTTACCGATGGGGAAATGGAGAATTTGAGACATTAAATAACACATCAAAGGACAAGGACAGAGCCGGGCATGGTAGCGCACACCTGTAATCCCAGCACTTGGGAGGCTGAGGCAGGAGGGTTGCTGTGAGTTCGAGACCAGCCTGGGCTACATAGTGAGTTCCAGTTCAATCTCAACTACATAGTTGTGACCCTGTCTCAAAAAAAAAGAAAAAAAAAAGGACAAGGTGATGCTGCCTTCTCATTTTCCATTCTCTATTTATTTGTTTGTTTTTGTTTGTTTTTTGATACCAGGGATCGAACTTGGGTCTTTGCGTTTGCAAGGCAGGTGGTGGAACCACTGAGCTAAATCCCCGTCCCTCCATTCTCTATTTATTTCTTAACTGTAACTGAAAGTAAAATGTTGAATTTCTACCTGGCAGCATGTTGAATTTTGAAAGAAACTAACTGATAGTTTTTTATCCTAGTTTCTAGGGTCCATTTTATTTCCCTCTTTGTCCAGGCTGGAAATTCTCCTTGGCTCAAATAACTGTTGTTCAACAATAGACATATCTTGTCAGTTTTCAACAGGAATGTATAATTTTAAAACTTTAGACATTACCCCTCTTTTATCCTTCTCTGATCTCCTTTATGGTCTGTAGCTAGAATTATGTGCTAAAATGCAAAATCAATCTTGCACTCTCCCTTAAAAACTTGTGATGTTATCCCATTATTTATAAGATGAACCCAAGATCCTTAAACTGGCATGTGACTTAATATTTTTATCCCTTATTTTTTCTCCAGCCTTATTTTTTATTTCAATTTCAAAATGACAGAAATTTTAGTTATTTGAAATTACCCATAACCAGTGTAGTTTCTAAAAAAAAAAAAGACATTAAAGGCTAAGAATTTTGACTAAGTGATTTAGCAAAAATCTAATAATAGAATCAGAGGTTTCCAAATGCCCTCAAATACTTCTCCAACTTGTCTTTCATCAACCACCTTATAAGGCCTCCAATATATTAATGATGAGTTGTTTTTAAGGCTATTTCTTAAAAATCCGGAATCTGTAAGTCATTAGTCTCAAGGCTTTCTTTGGGTTTGGAGGCAACTAGAGCCTCTCAGCAAAACATCAGATTTTGCTCAAGCAAGTGAGAAAGGTGGCAGGTGCAGGATTCTGATATAATTGGAAGAGAAAGAAGCAGAGAAATGTTAAAATAATTAATGACAGACCATTAGACTGAGGTGGCTCCAATATCCTTAGTTCCAATATAAGGAAACTAAAACCAAACTCAAAGGAAATGATAATACCCTAGGAAATGGATTTAAGCATAATCAACCAAAACCTACCGGCAAACCTGTAAGGACTCTAAGGATACTGTTCCAGTTTAACCAATCAAATGTTTTGTCTTTGCTTCCATGAACACCTTAATAAGGTTTTCCCCTTGTGCTCCTTTAGTGGAACCCAAACTTTTGTGCTCAAAATCACCATCCATTGTCTGCTCAAATAAAATCTTTAAAATTTTAATGTGATCAAATTTATCTCTTTAAAGGAAGAATAAGTGGGATTTAATAGAGTCATTTCCTCAGTGCGGCTAGAGAGGAAAGGTGTAAAATCAGCTTTAATTCATTTTCAGTACTGAAGATTGGGGTCCTCCTGCCCTTGCAGTCACCTACAAGATGAATGGAGCTTCGACACAATACCTATGGGTTGATTTGCAACCTATTATTGCCTTGCCACTTCATTAAAAGCTTGTTAAATCAGTTCCTAAGCCATTAAGAAAATTGCCTGATAAGAAGGAACCATGTGAGCACACTTTGAATGTTACATTGAGAAATACTTTTGAAATCCATTAACAGGATCTTTTTGCCTGCCTTGATGTGTGCTGTTCAGATACTTTGCCATCTGCAGACCCTGACATGTGAACCCATTTTAATGACACCAGAAAGCAAAAAAGAAAGAATAAAGCTAGATTCAATTAAGGGTTTCCTGAGATCGATACCATAATTACATTTTAGACCCTTCAGGTATTAATCTTCTACTTTCAGAAAAGCAATTCCATTTTCCTGGCATGGTCTCTTAGAAATAATACTGCTTCTCCATGGCTCTTTTTAATTTTTTTCCTGAGGGAGAAGGAAAGGCAAGCCTTTTCTTTTTCACCTCCTTTTCTGGCACAGTCCTTTTGTCTTTTAAATTGAATGTTCATTGATGCTCTGAAAAGGTTATACACAGAGGGCTAATGTGAATATATATTAGAGTACTAACAGCAAGAAAAAAGGCTGTTATTAGGCTTTCTGGCACTCCTTGCTTTCATTAGTTTATTTAATATTGTGTTTGTTTTGCAAAAATAATGTTATTCTTCTCTGAACATCGTTATGGGCTAGTTACTGTTCTAAACACTTGACCTGAATTAACTAACTTAAATTTCATTAGAATTTTGTGCAGTAGGTATTATTTTACACTTTAGGACTCTGAGACATAGAGCTTTGGGAAAGCTCACAAAAGCTCACAACTGATAAAGGTGGAAGGAAGAGTTGACCCCAGGCAGTCTCACTCCAGTGCTCAAATGCTCAACCATTAAGCTATATCTGGTTGATACATATGTATACCAAAAAGAGTATAAAAGTTAGACACAGTTGATGCCTGTCCTGGGTTAAATAGTGTCCCGCCAAAATTTATGGCCGCCCAGAACCTCAAAATGTGACCTTATTTGGAAATATGATCTTTGCAGATGTTATTAATTAAGTTAAGTTGAGGTCATAAAGTATCAGTTTGTGGCCTCTACAGAGTCCTTATAAGAAGAGGGAGATTTAGAGACACACAGGCCTGAGTAGGGAAGATTGCCATGTGAAGACAGAAGCAGAAGTTGGAGTGATGAAACTACAAGCCAAGGAATGCAAAGGACTACCAGCAACCACCAGAAGAGGAGCCTTCCCTAGAGCTTCCATGGGAGGAAGCATGACACAGCTGCCACCTTGATTTCACACTTCTAGTTTGGGGTAATTTGTACAGTAGCCCTAGGAAACTAATATATTACCCATGAAATCTCATAGTATGGTAAAAGAGATAGATAAGAAAATAAATCATGAAAAAGTGGTATGATAAGATCTATAAAAAAGAAATATTCAAAATGTTACCTAGCAGTCTTAGAGAGGAGTGTAAATAGTGGAGAGAGGAGGGTAAAAGCATATATTCCATCATGATAATTGCTTTTATTGAAGAAGCAATATAATGTAGTGACCAAGAATATAGATTTGCAGACAGACTACCTGAGATTGAATCTTGACTGTGACATTTTTGGGCTGTGTGCCCTTGGCAAGTTACTTAACCCCTTGTACTCCAGTTTGATTATCCATGGAATTGCTTCCAGATATCTGTAACATTCACGCTTTTATTTAATCCTCATAGAACCCTCAAAGGTGGTGTGATGGCAAAAATATAATCACCATCATTTTACAGACATTGCCAATAGTCACGTATCTAGTAACTACTAGCAAGGCCCACCTCAGTGACAGTGGACCAGTCCTTTAACTGTGTAATATTTTAGTTTCCTCATCCATAAAATGGTGGCAAGAATGATTTTGAAGATGGTGATACTGTTAATAGCAGAGATGGTTATCAAGTACTGAAGACCTACCTCATGGCTTGCCTTCTAAAGGGAAACCATTATTCTCCACTTCTCAGCAAAATCAACTGAGGTTTCAAGAGAAAATGGCTGAAGCCCAAGGCTGTTATCCTTGTGCTCACAGGATGATTTGAGAGAATTTATGTGAAAGCAGTTCATAGACAACTCATGCTACATCAGTATTAGTTATATATAGCAGAAGTCTTCCCAGTAACTTCCACCATTGGCCCTGGTTATGCCACTGTAAGCTTTTTTAATGTTTAAAGCAGGAAAATGTTTTCCTTTCTTTGTTAAGTAAAAGTGAAACAATAAAAACCCTGTCACCATAGAACTTTTTTTTTTCAAATTGTCTCTAGGTATATTTTCATTTTCAAGAAGCCTTTTTGATGTTTAGATGATGGTTTAAAGTTATAGTGGACTACACAGGGAAGGACTCCATTTAAAGGCCATAGGTTCTGAATGGCATCATTACTGAAATAAAACATTAATTAAAGGTTGGTGTGAAGGGAAATCAGAACTAATATTATTCAGCACCTATTAAGTGGCAGGTAGTAATCAGTTTAATCCTCGCTTATAATTGTAGATATTATTATGCCTTATACTATCTTCAGTCCTAAGGTATTAATGTTTTCCCCAAGGATATTTTGCAAACAAGAGACAGGAAGAATTTGAATTTAGATGTATCTCCACATACTATGCCTTTAAGGCTTCACTTGCCTTCCAGAAAATGGGCAAATAAATAATCATGTGGCATTAGAATTATTTAAAGGAGATAAATTCTCTTCATAACTTTCTCTACCTGAAATATATGAGGGAATAGCATTCAAGTGATTTGAGTTCTGAGCCCAAGGGTATATTAACATGCTTATGTGATATGGGACATGTCACTTTAAGTTTGGAGGTCTTGGTCCCATTAAGGTATGATATGATAGATAATAGTTAAGTATCACATTTGAATTGAAATTGTAAAAAATTACCTTAATCTTGGAACTATGCAGAAATTACAGGTGCACTTTCAGTGTAGTGCTGGGTTTGACGTTGTATTGGCTAGGCTGTTTGTTCCTCTGTAAAGACAGAGGTGAACTTGAAGAAGTTTGTCCAGTAGAAATTCAAATAATTTCTGTCCAAATATCAGATAACCCTAAAGTTTACTGTTTATAGCCCTACTGGGCATCATCAGCTAACTTTGTATCTAATTTAGGAAACATACGCTAACATTGCTTATAAATAGCTAATTTCTCAACTCCTCTTTGGGTTGATTTTAACATTATTTGTCATCAATTGCTAAGCTAAATATTATTTGTGACATTTGTTAATTTTGTATTTGTCTGAGAATTATGATTTTATCCTTTTGAAATACTTTAAGAGTATTTAGATAGAAAATATAGCCTTTTCTGAAATATCTACCTCTGCTTCATCCAGGTGATCTAAAAGTTGAGACTGTTTCCTGGTGTTTTGGGATACTTGTGCCAGAGAGCCAATGGGAAAATAGGAGTTTACTATTCTAGCTTGGGAATGATCCTGATGATTAAGGGAAACTAAGTTGCTGCTAGAAAATGATGATAAGGAAGAATAAATCTAGAATGCAGGAGACCCCTGGGTACCTTTTGAACTGCCACATCTTAGAATACCCATGTCTTCTGATAAAAGTCCTTGGGAAATGACAGCGATTCCATACCTGCTTGGCTACTTATATCCCAGACCCTTGAGGATCTGTGGAATTAGGGGTTTTCTGAACACATTTGAAAATATTTCTCTAGTGCAATTCCTTCATTGTTATAGACTCAAACCTACTTAAATTTTGACAGCAATTTTTGTCTAATTGGGTAATATTGACTTCCTCTGTTATGTCTAACCCTTCCGTGCAGACACTCAATTAGCTCCCTAATATGAACTATTCAATTATTCATTGAATAAATATATTGATTAAACATCTACTAAGTGTCACACATAGGTCTAAACCCTGCAAACACAACTGTAAAACGATTTCCACTTTTTTACCTGGAGGTACTGAGAGAGGGAGAGGGGGAGGGGGAGGGAGAGAGAGAGGGAGGAAAACATAGAAATGCCAATTGTCAGAAAGTGAAAAATCTTATGGAAAGTATAAGACATCGTTGGTGGGGTCACTAGTTCATACATGGTGGTCAGAGAAGGCTTCTCTGATAAGAAGGTATGTGAGTAGAGGCCTGAATTAAATGAGTGACTGAGCCTGGTATGTTGCACCTGGCAAGTACAAGACGCCTGTGGAAGAAGTGTGCTTAGCATGTTTAAGCACTGCTAAGGTGGCCACTATAATGAAGAGAGAAGGGACAAGAGGACACAGTAGGTGGACAGGACAGATCATGTGGCCACAGTGAGGAATTTGCCTTATTCTTTGTGTAAGATGGGGAGCCACTGGAGTTTAAGGCAGAGTGACCCCATCTGACTTTATCTTATAAAATATTTTATGTCTGCTGTTATTCTTTTATTTTTACTCTCTTCCTCACTACACTGTCCCTCCCTAAACATTTTGCTTCAAGAAGTAGGTGTAGTTTAAGAAATGATTGTTCATTGAATTTGATAAACTCCTGGTTAGTCACAATCCTTGCTGACGAAGGCTCTTCTTGCCCCTGGTTCCATCATTTTTGAGGAACTGGAGCCTCCAATGATGCTTCAGTCTGTGTGAGGATTGGCCAAGCTGTTCATTCCGTGAGCAGCCCCAGACCCTACCATATGAAGGCCAGTGCCGTGCATACTTTATAAAGAATGCCCTAAGCCTTTGCTCTCTCCTCTTTGAAGATATGGTTACTTATTTATGGATCATTTTTGCCAGAGTGATGATGTAGTTCCTAAATGCTAGCTCATAGCCAAGAAATAATTGATACACTCTGACCTCAGCTTTGGGGAAATATATTACTTATTTTTAAAATACATTTGCACCAGAGAAGGAGAATTGGGGTAACATCATGGGGTAACAGATGAGATAAAGTGAAGGTCATTCTCCCTCCTTCAAAATCAAATAAACACTTTTAACATTGAATTCTGTCAGCCATTTTTTTCAACCCCAGTATCTTTTGTGCCATACAGTCATATGAGATATTTAATCTCTTTGAAGATGTTCTTAGTATTGTATTCAAAATTTTGAGCTGTCTGTTAGACATTTTTAATATAAATATCCTATTGTACGCCATCTTTCCCAATTTGTTTCATGTTCTATGAAGGTGAGTCAATTTCATTTTACTTTCCAGGCTTTTCTTTTCTTACACAGTATAGATATAGTGAAAGTACATAGTCTGAGAAGTTTAAAAGCAAATTTTGCTGAATGTTTAACCTGTAATGTGTTAAGTGAGTTTTAGAAAGGCATTTAATTTAAAAGGATTCTATTTATTTCAGATCTGGCCACATTAGAATCAAATGAAGTTGTTCACATTAAACGTGTTGATAGTCTGAAAGCAGTATGAGGTTGTCATACAATCTTTAGTTCTTCTATTTTGTGATGTATAAAGAATACATACTGCTTGAATCATTCAAATTCTACTTTGAAAAGAAAAAAAATGTCGTGAAAGTAAGAAAAAGTTTAAAGCTGAGGTTGAAAGATTTAAAAGGACTGTATCTGGCAGACATGAGTTAGATTCAACTGATAAATTGGCTTCAAGTTTAAACTAGGAAATGGTTAATCCTAAAAAAAATAAAGTTCTTAGCAGATTTTTTAGGTCCCAAAGCTGTGAATCATATGACATGGAATTCTATGCTGTGTGTTTTGGTTAGAATCTTGTTACTTGATATTAATGGAGTGAGTGAAATGTAAAATGATATTCACTTAATTTTTTTTTTTTTTTTGTACCGGGGATCGAACTCAGGCCCTTGCACTTGTGAGGCAGGCAGCAGGACCACTGAGCCAAATGCCTGGCCCAATACTCATTTAATCTTTATTGGAAAATTTGCTTCCAGAATTTGGCAGTTCTGTTCAGTGGCATACATGAGGAGCTTAACGCTAACATTGTTTGGGAGGATTTTTAAAAATCTACAGCTCGTCTGGTTTGTAGTGTCTCTTTAGGACCAAGGTGTTTCAGAATGCTATAGTCTCAAGCATAAGTAATTTTGATGTGTTCTTTAAACCAAATGGTAGAAATTGAAAAACACTTAAAAAATAAATAAATCACACAGTAATCCACTGTCTGAAAAATGGTGACAGTATATGGTTACCTTGTGTGATTTCTGCATTGGGATAAACTTACATAACTTTGTCAGTAGGTACAGCATAGTTCCTCCACCAGTGTTTTCCCAGTGGTAGTACTAATATCCATTGTGCATTTAAGCTTTGGCAGGCATTGTGGAGAACTCATGAAAACATTTTCAAGGCTAATAAAAATAGGTAATAAATTCTCTTCTTCAAGCCATGATTTTACTCTTGAACTATTTTCCTTCAATTTTCCTATTGTGAAAGAAAACTGTTCTAAATAAAATCTCTAATAATATTACAGAGGAAATGACTCTTTACCTAGTATATATCATGTGCAAATATCTTACCTGAGATTTTATTTTATTTATATAACCCAGATTGATGCATTTACAAGGTCTTTTCACTAAAGGTGGACTTCAGCAGTTGGGACATATATTTTCCTATTTTCTAATGAGACTGCACTGCCTCCAAAACCATATGATACACATATTGATTAAATATGACTATTTATCTTAGGATTTTCTCCCCAAAGTGCCCCCTCCACTCTGCCATATGCAATATTAGGGTTCTCCCTAAGACACTTCCAGAGTTAGGCCCATTTTGGGGGAGGCATTTTAACCTCAATTTTATTGTTTTACAGTGGGAATAAAAGAATTGAGGCCTCACTTGTTGCGACAAGAGTCAGCAATAAGACAAAAACAGTGTTTTAGGAATGATGCAAAAAACATGCCATTAAACTTGTCAAGGCTAGACCTTCTAAACCTTGTTCAGAAGATAACCAATTCTGGCCCAGGGATTTAGCTCAGTGGTTCAGCCACCTCAAAAGCGCAAGGTGCTGAGTTCTTTCACAGTACCACACACACACGCACACACACACACACACACACACACACACACACAAAGACAACCGATACTATTCATAATGATTACTCTATTACTATCTGTTATTTATTGATGATTTATTATATGTTAGGTATGGTGCTAATAGCATTGCCTTCATTTTTCTAAGGTAGTCCTCTTAAAACTATAAAACAGCACCTATTCAGAGAAGGCAGATACCTTATCCAAGATCATACTGTTGATAGGTGGCTGAAGTATTCTTTTGTCTCCAAAATTCATACTTCTAAACATTCTGTAATATTCTTCTCCATGAAAATTACTTTCAATACTTCAGTATTTGTGTAAGTTTAGAAGGCCATAAACATTGCCTTATGAATCCACATCTTTCTGATAATATTATGATGGATATCTTTAGCTAAGGAAAATCTATAAGGGCTAAGTTACCTCTATTTCACTGGGGCTCTCAGATTTTTTTTTTCAGTCTTGGAATTCCATTGCCAGCGAAATTACAGTGGGTAGCTGGACCAATTCATCTTGTAAGTTTCTTTTCACCTTAAAATTTTACTGTTCCTCAGTGCCTTGGGAACTTTTTTGTGTCCCATACAAAGCACTCAGTTCTAGATTCTGCTCACAATGGCTACTGTTGCTACTGTTTTCATATTTCTACAATAAGGATAACATAGCTTTTCTTTCTTAATGTGATTACTATAACCATTGATAACAGAGAAGCTGTATAGGTATTTTATGGAAATTTATGTGGAACACCAAATACAAAAATAGAAGTTATTGGGCCAGGGATTAAGCTTAGTGGCACCATGCCTGCCTTACAAGTGCAAGGTCCTGAGTTTAATCCCTAGTAACAAAAACAAAAAACAAAAAAACAACAACAAAAAAGCAAAAAGAAGTTATCATTGTCCTCTAAAAGATTTACATCAAAATACAAATATGGAGACTGTAAAGAAGTTTGTGGCACACTTAGCTTTATTGAAATTGAACAAATGCTTTTTTAAATAACCGCTTTTACAGCACATGTAAAATTTAATTATTTTCTTATATTTTTACAGATTGTATTTTATCTGAGTAAGCAAAAATACGTCTTTTATTTTCTTACTTAAAACGTGTAGCCAGAATTTAAACCACGTAGCTCTGATACCAAAAAGGCAACGGGTTATGAAAGTCACAGTACAATTTTAAAATTCCTTAAGTTAATCAAAGATATTTAAAATGATATTCACTTAGATTAACAGTAGAAATCATGAGTCAGTCAACATTAGGACTAGAAGTTACATCTACAATGAGAGCAGAAATGGGAAATTCAAGCTAATCTGAGCCACACCATTCAGGACACACCATCTCTATAAATACGGTTGCTGAGTGGCTGCAGTGGCTAAGTCACACTTGGGCACTTCAAGTCACACATAAACATAGCAAAAAAAATATTTTCACTGACTTGGATCTAAAATAAAATTATCATTTTTTACGAGGGTATATTATTTGATAATATCAAATAATTACACAATACACAGTTTAAACCCCAAAATTACAACTAGGAAAGAAAAATAATATCAAAGTGCACACCTACATAGACAGTAAAGTAGAAATCTGTTCTTTGTCATTGGTGTTTTTGTTGTTTTCTGGATAAGTAGAAATATTTTACGACTCACAAAAAGATTCCTTAGGTGAAACACTAATTACAGACATTGTAAGGAACATAGCTTAGGAGGCTTGTTTTAAAAACGAGGCAGCGTTTTCCTTAAAAGTTTGGTCCTCAACTCACTACAGACTAGTCACTATGTCAGATGGCAAGCATTTTCAGGTTTTGCATGTGTGTGAATTTTAAGCTTACTTTTCGGTACCAGAATTAGTCAAAACCAAACCAAACCAAAAGATAATCAGCCCTTGAGAACTTGACCCTGCATATCACGTCTGATTGATGTGTCATCTTAAATAACAATGCTATAGACTATAGATGGGAATTATGCTCACGTGATTCTTCAACATCTTATTTTTGTGCAAACAGTTTTTTCATTGCCCACGCAACTTTTTTCATGTAGGTGCCAGGAAGCCCACCCTCATGGTCCTCCCCTCCCCCCTCCCTCAGTCTTTTCCTCTGTCAAAGTGATATAAAGACAATTTCACTGTGTATTTACAAGCACAACACTTAGGCAAGAAGGTTCCAGCATCTGTAGGGCACATCTATTTCTTGTGGACATCTTCATGCCGAATGATCTTGTATGTGATCCAGTAAAAGATGTTGAATATGAGGAAGGCCAGTGGGAAAGCAGCTCGAGATATCGTGTCAATTCTTTTTGCCCGGTCCACAAACTTCTTCTTGATGACATCGGCATCTTTTGGGGGTTGTGGAGGTGGGTTGGCAGGTGTGGCCTTGACAGCTGTTGCATCTTTCACTTGGAGGCAGTGACCCATCCCGTAACCACTGAAATTAAAACGACTTTCACGAGTCGCATCTTCTTCCTGGCAGAATAAACATAGGAAGCACAAGTTACTTGTCAGTCAAGTTCAGTGGAAAATGTTTAAAATTCTTCAGAAATAAAAGGATAAATCACAGTGAACTATTAATTTAGGAGGCGTTTGGGCTGGGGATTTCCTTTTCCAGTTCAACTCAGTTATTCATGGAACAAATATAGTTCATTAACCTCTCAACCTGATAATGGTAAGAATAATGACTGTGATCATTTTAATTAATTACCAAATATAAACACTATGCCGTATTTTAGTATTGACTTCCCCAAAATCTAGTTTATTGATCCATAAATTTGAATAGACTGTTTTACAGCTAGTTCTCCAAATTCCAATATTACACTGCAAATCAATGAAGAGTATTATTCATTTATTCTTTTGTTCTTCCATTCATTAAAAAAAAATTTCGGAGCCTCTCCTATGAACCTGGCTCTGAGTGAGGAACTTTTGGTATCATGGCCCATCTACAGCCCAGTTTCTCCATTAACTTTGGCTTTAATAGTCATATTAGATCTAAGATGAGACCCTCACATATACAACCCTTACCCCCTTCAGCACTGTAGTTCATTTCAGTTATATAGCAGAGATTAAATATTTGTTATTTGGTGTGAATATTTCTACCGTGGCCAATTTTTCCAGTGTTGATTTTTAACATTGATTCTTTGGCCAGTAAATCATCTCTATCATATTTAAATATATATATCACTTCAGCTGATGTCAGCAATATTTTGTTTTGATCATTTCTTCATTAATTAGGTAAAATACTGAAAATTGTATTTATTCTTGGTGTAAAGAGCAAATAGCCTTAGAGACAAATATATGGGGCCTGGGTGTGTGGTTGAGTTAAAAGGGGTTGAAAGGCTGGGATTCCAACGACCTGCTTAATACTAACAGCCCCAGATAGCTATTGATTGGATTATCTTCTTTTGTAACTAGATCACTGCCTTTGATAATACTGTACAATCCCTGCAGTACTCTTTATCTTGTGAGATAATAATAATTATTATGAGATAGTTAGAGACCTTCAGGCACAAAGGGCACTTAACTGCTGAGCCCCAACTCAGGACCTGTTTACCCACTGAAAGTATGGTGTGTACTCTTCCCTACCCTATCACTCTTTCAGACAATCCTGTTGACCTCAGTAACCAGGTGCATTATTACAGCCAGGATGACTTTGCCATAGTATCTCCAAGAATTAACTTGATGAGAAAGTAAAACTACTGGGGATCATTGCAGAGGGGCAGAGGACAAACAGGCTTGTGGGCCCGTAATCTGTTACTCATTAAATGCATGATTTGTTTTCCCTCAAAGCTGCTTTTGCTAAACAAAACAAACAATTTCACTTGGATATACAGGTGCATGATAAGTAAAAACTGAATGATATCTCTGTATTTTGTATCTGTTTCCCTTATTACCTTAAAATTTTGGGTCAGATCCTTGCTCAGCTCTTCATAGAGGCTTTTTAATCACTAAAGGAGTGTCTGTTTAAAAATTGTTGCAAGGTTTATTAGTCCTAAATTTATCTAACCTATCTCACTCCCTATGAGACTAAGGACATCAAAATAAAATATTTGCAGAGATATTCAGATACCAGAGTTTATGACATTTTGTTCCACACCCCCTGGAATAGACACCTAAAAGTCTCCAGTTATTGCATTGAACCTATAGTAACTTTGGATTCTAGTAATGCCTCCACAAGAGTGAGACTAACCTCTTTCCCCTAAATAGGAATGGTTGTTTCTGGCTACTGAATTGCCCCTCAAGCCCTAAGGATTTCTCCGAGCTGTAAAACCAGAACTGAGATGATAATGAACTAGACCCTAGCCCAACACAGCATCCTACAAAACCATTCCCTTTTCCTTTGTTAACAGGCCAGTTTGGCTTTCTTTGTCAAGACTGTGCTCTCTTTAGCTCCCCAAGCCAAAGTCTTCCCATTTTTATCTTACTTTCCAATTAAAGCTTTTGTCTGTAAATCCACTCTATTGCTTTGGCTTTGATTTCCATTATCACTGAAGCAAGAACTTGGATTACGTAGTGACATTTATGTTTCCCAAAATACAAGAAAAATTTATATGAATTGTATTTCATCAGGGGTAACTGCATGTTGGTAGAGCCTTCAGCCATATACAAAAGCTATACCAAATGGAGAACTTTTTTTTCCTCTTTGATTTTATTGGTACTTTTTAGGTATACAGTACAGTTACATTCATCATTTGGATCTTGTGCCTTTACATGACAGCTCTTGGTTCTCATTTTTTTCCCCATACCCCTGCCCTCCCTTCACCCCTCCACCCTTCCCTATTTACAAACACTTTGTTTCCATTTTTTCATATTTTTTGTTCCTTCTTCCCTTTCCCCTACCCTTCCCACTTCCCCTGCACCTTTAACCCTTTTCTTCCTATTTCACATTGTCAATTATACCATTTGGATCTTATTTACACTTTTAGTTTTTCACAACAGAAAAACTATTCAGCATTTATACATGTGTGTCCTATTTATTTCACTTAAAGAGTATGGCCTCAATATGCATCCATTTTCCTATGAATGACTCTAGTTTCTCAATCTTTATGGCTAAGTAGTGCTCCCCAAATGGAGAACTTTTAGCATAATGTGAGTCAGTTTATTTGTAACCCAAAAGGCATGGAAAAGACAAACTGTACCTTATGTATTGAAATGAGTTTTAGAAGGCCAACTTGAGAGTGAGAGAGTGTGTGGCTTAAAGAGAAGTGCAAGGACTTCAGAATGGTGTGATTAGATTATAGTATATGTGCTGAGATGGGTGACTGCATAAGCCAAGAGGAGGACAGTTTGGCTTCCTTGTGACTCATTTAACTAGATTAGTACCCAGGTGCTACTTCCTTCTGTGCTAAAATATGTCAAGAAGCTAACAAAGAATATTCAGTCTGACATTTGAATATTTCCATCCATGCAGCTATGTAAACTCAATTATGAAGACTTAAGTTGGACTCAGATTTAAATATTAAATCTTTTTTTTCTTTTCCTTAAAATGTAAATGATGTATTTTATGGACACAAAAGTTTCAAATAAGGGAAGTTTTTAAAAATCTGCAATTAATGGATATATTAATCATTATAGTATTAGCATAAACATTTGAATACCTATTTAGTAATTAACAAGCAAGGAAACACATTAGTTGTAAGGAGAAAGGCCTTTGCTTTCACTTGGGTTGTAAACAGTCTCGAACTTTCTAACTACTATAAATTGGTAATTAGGTACCAACCAATGTGTAAATGAAGTAGAAATGGTGTCAGTTTGTTTAGCAAAGACTAATCTAGACTGGCTGATAAGTTCTGTCGACTTCAGGGAAACTACTTTCAGGGATTTCATACCAAAGATGTCAAGGGTGCCCTAGAGCTGTTGGTTTCAGCTTGGTTGCTGAAAACATTTTATTTTTTTTTTATTATTATTATTATTGGTTTTTTGAGACAGGGTCTCGCTATGTAGTTGAGACTGACCTGGAACTCACTATGTAGCCCAGGCTGGTCTCGAACTCACAGTGATCCTCCTGCCTCAGCCTCCCTCCCGAGTGCTGGGATTATAGGTGTGCACCACCATGTCCGGTGAGACATTTTAAAAGTATATGTATGTTGATCCTTTCTCCCAGCCCCTTTCAGATCAACTGAATCAGAATCAGGTATACTTGAATTTAAGATCGATATTTTTAAAAATCAATGACTTTAATGTAAAAAGTTGGAAACCAGTGGCCTTCACAAGTTCCAATGTCCATCTCTAAAAGGCAAACATATTCTACATTGTTAAGTGTAAAATTACTTTTCAAATGAAAACAGCCCCTCAAAATATATTGCTGTTGAAGACATTGACATAGGAAAATACTTTATGAACAAATCCTCAGTAGCACGGGAACTAGCAGAAAGAATCAACACATGGTATCTCATCTTATTAAAAAGCTTCTGCACTGCAAAAGAAACCATCAACAGAACTAAGAGATAGCCTACATTGTGGGAAAAAAATTTTACCAGCTGCTCCTCAGACAAAGGACTTTTATCTACAATATATAAAGAACTCAAAACAATCAGCCCCCCCCAAATATAAGGACCCAGTTCAAAAATGGGCACTTGAAATGAACAGACATTTCTCAGACAAAGAAGTAAAAGCAGCAAGTAAATATATGAAAAAATGTTCCACATCACTGGTCATTCGAGAGATGCAAATGAAAACAACCCTGAGATTCTAGCTCACTGCACAAAGAATTGCTGCTATAAAGAAATCAACCAATAACAAACATTGGCTGGGTTGTGGGGAGAAAGGAACCCTTCTCCATTGTTGGTGGGAGTGCAGACTGGTGCAACCACTATGGGAGTCAATATGGAGATACCTCAAAGAGCTGGGACTAGAGGTTCCATTTGACCCAGCCATCCCTCTGCTGGGTATCTTTCCAAAAGAATTAAAAGAATCATATCACAATGATATATGTGCACCTATGTTTACCGCGGCACAGTTTGTAAGAGCTTAAACTTGGACACAGCCCAATTGCCCATCAGTTGGAGACTGGATAAAGATGTGGTTTTTCTATAAAATGGAATACTACTCAGCCATAAAGAATGAGAAATTAGAGTCATTCATAGGAAAATACATACATATTGAGGATATACTTCTAAGTGAAATAAATAAGTCACACATGTGTAAGTACTGAATAGTTTCTCTGGTGTGAAAAACTATAATGGTACATAAGATCCTAATGGTGTAATTGACAATGTGAAATAGGAAGAAAAGGGCTAAAGGTGTAGGGAAGTGGGAAGGGTAGGGGAAAGGAAATAAAGGAAAAGAAAAAAAACACGAGAAAATGACAAAATGAAAATAAAGTGTTTGTAAATAGGGAAGGGAGGAGAGGTGAAGGGAGGGCAGGGACAAGGGGGAAAAAAGGAGAACCAAGACCTGTCATGTAATGGTACAAGATATCAATGATGAATGTAACTGTACTGTATACCTAGAATGTACCAATAAACTCAATGAGAAAAATATATATTGCCCTTACTTTTTAAGTTTATTGTGTATTTTTTTCCTTTCCTTGTTGTAGAATCTTGCATAGTGCTATTCTCACTTCTAAAAACATTTAGAAACTCATGACTAAATATATAGTTCACTGCTTCAGTGAGATAATTTTTAAAAACTGAGCCTGTAAGGGAATAGAAAATGTAGTTAGGTAGTAACCTGTTTTTAGCACATAAAACAAAAGAAAACCTAATTATATGCATTCACATTTCTTTCCAGACTAATTTGTTCATTTAATTTCTATAGTCTTTCCCCAAGTACTGTGATTGGACAGCTGAAGAGATTAACTCGTTCAATTAACTACCAGAGCTAAGTAGAAGGATGCCACAAGTACACTGTCATGTAAACTGTGTACATTTAATAAATGTTTGCTGAATAATTTACATAATTTTAAGAAGCTTCCTCAATACTGGAAAATACTTATGCATACAACAGTATTTCAAATTATGCTTCCAAGCATAGGTAAAGTAAATTAAATCAATTCTTTAAAATTCTCCACTATCAAAGTAAATATGTTGTAGGTAGAAATTATCCACTTAATTTTTTAATATGCAGGAGATATGAAAGCTAGTTTAAGGGTCTTATTATTTACCATTATGACTCATTTAATGCCTTTTAAATATACAGGCTTAAATTATCCACATTAATGGGTGTGCTTTTGATTCAAAAAACATAACTGCAGCAAATATGAAAATGTTATGTTATATTGAATGGCTGATTGCCTTTCTAGCAGGTTAAGAATAAAATGTTATACTAGTATGGTAAGATTCCCATATAAGGGCAAAATGGAAATGAGCTTGAGTCATGGGAAAACTGAAGCTAAAATAAAGAACAATCTGAAGGCACAGCTTAGTTGAGCGTATTCACAGAAGAGTCAGACTGCCAGTAAGGAAAGAATTTTGGGCATATATTCTCCATTTTTCCAATTAGCTAGAAATCCGATTAGTTTATTATTGCTGCTGATTCACCAAACTTGTTAACTGAGCAATACACAGTTATAGATGACCCTGTTTCATTATTCAATGAATAAATTCAGTAGAAAATGAATCATCTCACTAGTTTCAGTAATGCCAGTCTCTGCATTCTGTGGTGCTCTGAAATTCAGTTGAGATTTATTATCTATTTTTAATTTTTTGCATCAGTTGTACCTATAAAATGTAGTGACTCTTGTGTCAGGAATAACTTTTGTCTAGCTGTGAAATTGGACTTAAAGATCATTACAATTGCATTTTAGTGAATTGCTTGTTATAAGAAAATGATTTCAATATAATGAAAGAACTGGTACTTATAAAATGGAATATTTTAGAGGAGCTCATATCCCTGATTTTTCTTTTGTGCCTTAGAGAGGAGGAAATAAAGATTCCTAAAACTGGGTAGGAAGAATTCTTTTGATTGTATCTGTCACCCAGATTCTTTGATTGGACTGTCTCTCCTTCATTGGAACAGGAAATTGCTCAGTTGAAACTGAAGTTCATAGTAAGCATCAGTCAATGCCAGGACATAATGGAGTCTCCAGCCTTCTTTAGGAAAGTGTTTGTCCAAACACAGTGAGATTTCAATGAAAAATTCCTCCAAGTGAACGATGGCTGAATGATGCTTAATTGTAAACCTGGCTGCTTTTATGAACTGGGTGTGGGGAACAGGGATGGTCTTGAGAAAGTCTCCCCAGTTCTTGGGGACTTAAATTCTTCCTCCTTATCATAGGGTCTTGATAAGATATGAATAATAAGTAACTATTGTTTATTGATTATGACTATGTGCCATGCAATTAAAACAACACTCAACTCTATTACCAAGCCAACCTGACAAGTCACATTTCCTAGGGAAACAGACCAAGAGAAATTACATGATTTTGCAAAGTTATATTGCTAATACAGTAAATATTGAACCTGAAATTCAAATCCAGGTCTGTCCAATTCCCAAACTGTCTAAATCCAGAAACACTAGAAGTCTTTGATCTATGTTGCACCTATATGTTTAAGTCCATAATGACTTCCTCTCGAGATTATGTATGAAGAGTTTTAATGAACTTTGCAGAACAAAGTTGTGATAAAGAAGAGCAAATATATCCCATTGCTTAATGACGTGGTAAAATTGATTAAAATGTCAAAGTGTCATTTTGGGCAGATTATAAAAAGTTTTTTCACAAGAAAATCATATCAACAGATCATCACTTTTTCAATGGAAGACGTTGTTATCATCGATTTTTGAAAAAGAAACTTCTGGTATTTGTTTCTTGAGCACCTGCCAGTTTTTAATTCATATTTTAAATAAATATTTATTGAGCACCTCTTAGTGTTACGTGGTTGACAGGTATATGGTAGAGATACAGCAGTAAACAAGAAGACAAAAATCCTTACTGTTTTGATGCTTATATTCCAGTGAAGAAAAATGATAATGAACAAATACATTATATTACACAAACAGCCAAACACATATACATATATCCACATACACATTTCTAAACTGGGTTCCAAGTTTCCAAGGTTAACTCCAGCTTAAACCACTACCTGGATGATGATGCCATTCAAGAAGAAAAAAGACACTAAATGAAGATCATATAGATTGTGGGAAGATACTGTGTATGAGGTACCCCTTTGAGACTTCAAATGGAAACTTGGGCTACGTGACTGTACACATAGTCTGAAACTCAAGATGAGAAATCTCACCTGGAGGCATAGACTTGGATGTATGTTAACCCATTACTGGCCATCTTTTTCACCCCAAACTGTTTACAGGTTACATACAAAAAATATAGAAGATAACTTATGCAAAAATCAACCATTAACTAAGTTATCTAAAATTGTAATTTTAAGTGCGCCTTGAGATCTCAGATATGGAAATATTTGCAAATAATTGTGAATTCCAAATAAATCCTTGTTCTGATGCTGATGATCAGCTGATCTTCAGCTCAGTAATCTAAAGCAAGTTGTATAGAATAGCTGTGGTTTGGGTCTTCAAAGGGAACCCTATATACTTATCCCAGAGGGCCCTTTGCAAGTTGGCCATATGGATGGCAAGTGATCTGTCACTGTTATGGCTTATACCTAGATATCCTACCAAAGACTCATGCAGTCATAGGTGGTGAATTTCAAAGGTGGCTGGATTAGGGTGTGTGAATATGGATAAGGGTGTGATGCTGGGATTAAAGGTGCCCAACCCTAGGCATAGGTGGCATCAATCAATAAGCTTACAGCTTGGATGGAGTAGAAAAGGACAGATAGAAGATGATTCTTTCTATCTGTGGTTGCTGTTGCTTCTGCTTGCTACTTTACTGTTTCCTGCCAGCTGGCCATGGGCTATTTCTCCTCTATGATGCTCCTCTGCCATGCCACCTTGCCTTGCAGCCAACTGATTATGGACTGAAGTCTCTACAAATTGTGAGCTGAAATAAGCCTGTCCTCCATTAACTTTGAGTGTTGAGTATTTTGTCTCAGCAATGAGAAAAGTTAGTAAGACTGTTGTCAAAAAAAGACAAGAGAAGCAATTCAGATTTCTTTCTCTTCTGTGTGTTCATGTGGAAGTCATATTGTGTTTGCCAAAGATGACTAGAACAGTCTTCCATCCCACGTGTTCTTCTACATTATATCATTGACACTGTTACTACTGAGACATGGGGTCTATCTCCCCTCCTCTTGAATCTGAGTGGGTTTGTGTCTTGCTCGTAATGAGCAGAATATGGTGAAAGTGACATTACATAATTTCTGAAACTAGGTAATAATACATGATGAAGCTTCAACCTTGTTTTCTGGAAACTGTGAACCATGAGATTACTATGCTGTACAAACCCTGATCAGCCCATGTGGAGGAAACACCTCCTGGTGGATTGAGACTATATCAGGAGAATAGGCTGTCTTGCCAGCTCCAAAATGTTCTAGCTTTGTCTACTGTCTGACTGCAACCAATGGAGAGACCCTGAGGTGGAACAACTCAGCTGAAATCTCTTGGCATACAGAAACTGTGATAGCCAATGAACTTATTATTGTTATTTTAAGCCACGATGATTTTGGATGATTTATCAATTTGTAATAGATAGATGCATAGATAATTGATGCGGTACCAAAAACCTAAATGTTGTAGCATTGTCCCTGGGACCAGGAAATAGGCAAAACTTGGAATGGTCTCAAGGAGATGTCTGAAAGCTTTGGTGGAGAGAGGCAATTGTGGAAAGCTGAAAGACGGTAGGAAGTTTATTAACGCTGTTTCCTATGGAAACTAGAAAACATACATAATAAATCTGATCATATAGTTAAGGAGATTTCCAGGAAGAATATTGGGGTTATCATTCAGCTTTTAGATACTGATAAGCTGAAAGATGATAAAAAAAGAACTAAAGAACAAGCTATTAAGTGTCCAAGTACAAACTGGAGTAAGGGTAGAAAGTCCAGAATAAGTTCTTGTCAGCCTGCAAAGGGTCTTCAAATAAGAATGAGCCTTAGGGGAGTGACCATGTCCATGATGGGACTGTAAATTTTGTTCAGACCTGAGAAATATCTAAAGCATGAACTTATAAACTCTTCCAGATGGACACGATCATCACAGCATGCTTGGCAGATCCTCTTCTTTAAAAAATAATTGCTAAGAATATTAAGGGTGTTATGCCTTGTCAAACTTACAAGGAGCATAAAATAAAAGATGGCTTATTTTTATTTTGAATTGACAAATAATAATTGAATATGTTTATGGAGTACCACGTGATGTCTGATGTGTATCATTAAGGAATGATTAAATTGAGCTAATTAATAAATCAGTCATTTTACATAGTATGATTTCAAAATAACAACACTTAAAATTTTAATAACTGAAATATACATTATTTTTATTTATTTTTATATTAAATTTTGATTAATAAATATTTACAATACATAGTGTTTCCATTCAGTTTGAGAGTTCCATACATATGCACAATTGTATCTTGATCATTTTTACTCCTCTTTCCAACTTTCCCCTCTTCTTCCTTTCCCAGATCCCTTTCTCATCTCTATCTCCCTGTTTCTTAACATATCTCCTTTATTTTGGTCTTTATTTATATTTTGATCTGTATTATTGGAGAAACCATATGATATTTAACCTTTTGTGACTGTCTTATTTCACTTAGTATTATGGTCTAAAGATCCATCCATCCATTTTCTTACAAGTAACTCATAATTATCTTCCTTTATGGCTGAGTAGTATTCCATTTCATATATATACTACATTTGATTTATCCATTCATCTGTATTTGAGAGTTATACATATGCACAATTGTATCTTGATCATTTTTACTCCTCTTTCCAACTTTCCCCTCTTCTTCCTTTCCCAGATCCCTTTCTCATCTCTATCTCCCTGTTTCTTAACATATCTCCTTTATTTTGGTCTTTATTTATATTTTGATCTGTATTATTGGAGAAACCATATGATATTTAACCTTTTGTGACTGTCTTATTTCACTTAGTATTATGGTCTAAAGATCCATCCATCCATTTTCTTACAAGTAACTCATAATTATCTTCCTTTATGGCTGAGTAGTATTCCATTTCATATATATACTACATTTGATTTATCCATTCATCTGTTGATTGGCATAGTGGCTGTTTCCATGATGTAACTATAGTGAGTTGTGCTGCTGTAAACATGGGTACACATGTATCACTATAATATGATTCTTTACCTTCAAGAAGCTACTCAGAAGAAATATAGCTGGCTCAAATAGGATTTTTCTGTTTTATTTTATGAAGGATCTTCATATTTATTTCCGAAGTAGTTATACTAGTTTACATTTCCACCAAAGGTGTAGAAGGATTTCTTTTATTTTTTTTTCTTTCTTTCTTTCTTTTCTTTTGGTACTAGGGATTGAACTTGGAACCTTATGCTTGTAAGGCTGGTAGCAGAAACACTGAGCTAAATCCCTGGCCATAGAAGGATTTCTTTCTTCCACCATCTTCAGCAACATTTGTCATTTTTGGAATCCTTGATGATGGCCATTGTTAGTGTAATAAGGTAGAATCCCAGTGTTTTAATTTGCATTTCTCTAATGGCCAAATGTGCTGAATATTTTTATGGCAACTTTTATTTCTTCTTCTGAGACAAATGTATTTATTTCAATTGCCCATTTTTTAGATTGTTTTTGCTTTTGGGAGACAATAACTTTTTAGTTCTTTTTATATTCTAGGTATTAGTCTTCTGTCTGAGGAGTAGTTGGTAAAGACTTTTTCCAATTGTGTGGCTGTCTCTTCACTCTGTTGGTCATTTTCTTTGCTGTTCAGAAGCTTTTTAATTCAGTATAATCCCACTTGTGGATTCTTGGTACTATTTCTTGTGTGATTGATGTTCGTTCAGTAAATCATTGTTCATAACTTCCAAAGTTTTACAAATTTTTTTGTTCTAGCAGATTCACTATGTGGTTTTATGTCTGGTCCTTTGGTCCATTTTTATTTTATTTTAGTACAAGGTAAGAGGTATGGGTCTAGATTCAATCTTATGCATGTGGATAACCAGTTTTCCTAGAACTATTTGTTAAAGAGGCTATCTTTGCTCCAGTGTATATCATTAGCTCCTTTTTTGAAAATTAGATAGATGAGGGTGCTTGAGGTTGTTCCTGCATCTTCTATTTTATTCCACTGGTTAGTATATCTATTTTGTGCCAGTACCGTGCTGTTTTTACAACTGTAGCTTTATATGATTAGTACGATTTGAAGTCTGGGATTGCAATACCTCCTGCTTTGTTGCCCAGAATTGCTTTGCTATTCTGAGTCTTCTTATTCCATATAAATTTTAGAATTATTTTTTCTAGTTCTATGAAAAAAGTTGATGGTATTTTGATGGGGATTGCATTTAACTTGCATGTCATTTTTTATAATATGGCCATTTAGACAATATTAGTTTCATCTATTCAAGAACAGAACATGTCTTTCCATTTTCTAAAGTCAACTTCAGGCTCCTTTATCAAAGCAATATAG
Organism: Fukomys damarensis; assembly: GCF_012274545.1. Taxonomy (NCBI): domain Eukaryota; kingdom Metazoa; phylum Chordata; class Mammalia; order Rodentia; family Bathyergidae; genus Fukomys; species Fukomys damarensis. The sequence continues at coordinate 11,082,498 of NW_022900951.1, read as the reverse complement.
TTTTCATTGTAGAGGTTTTTCACTTTCTTGGTTATATTAATATCTAGATATTTAATTTTTGAGGCTATCATTAATGAGATTGTTTACCTGATTTCTTTCTCAGTGGTTTCGTTCTTGGTATTTAAGAACACTGTTATTTCTGTGCATTTAGTTTGTATCCTGCCACTTTGTTGAATATGTTTATTAATTCTAAGAGTCTTCTGGTAGAGTTTTTTTGGATCCTCTGTTTAAAGGATTGTGTCACCTGCAAATGAAGATGTGTTGACTTCTTCTTTTCCTATTAGAATCTCTTTTCTTCCTTTCTCTTGTCTAATTGCTCTGGCTAATATTTTGAGTACAATATTGAACAGGAGTGGTAAAAGTAGAGACACTTTTGTTTTGTTCCTGATTTTAGTGGGAATGCTTTCAATTTTTCCCCATTTAGTGTATGATGTTAGCAGTGGGTTTGTCATAAATGATTTATCATTTTAAGTTAAGGGCCTTCCATACCAATTTTCTTTAAACTTTTTATCATGCATGGAAGTTACTTTTTGTCAAAGGCTTTTTTTTTTGCCTCCATTGAAATGATCTTGTTATTTTTATTCTTACTTTTTTTTTGTGATGTATTACATCATTGATTTACATATGTGAAACTATCCTTGTATCCCTAGAATGAAATCAACGTGGTTATGATGTATAATATTTTTATTTTATTATATTTTGTTTGAAAGTATCTTGTTTAGGGTTTTTACATCTGTTTTCATTAACGAAATTAGTTTCCTTAGGTTTTTTTGAAAGTTTCTGATTTTGGGTAATTCCATTATCAGGGTAATGGAATGAGTTTACCATTGTTTTCTCCTTTTTAATTTTATGGACTTGTTTGAGGAGTACTGGCATTAATTTTTTTTTCCTGAAGTTGTTTTAAAATCCAGAGGTGAATTTATCTGGTCTTGGGATTTTCTTAGTTGGTAGGTTTTTAAATTACTGGTTCATCCTCTTTGCTTCTTATTGGACTTTTCAGGGTTTTAAGATCTTCTTGGTTCTGTTTGGATAATTCATGTGTCTAGGAATATCCATTTTTTGTAGATTCTCCAATTTATACAATGCATTGTTATTAATTATAATCACCATGCTGTGTAGTCAATCTCTAAAATTTGTTTTTTATGTCAAATTGAAAGTGGGTTTATCTTGAAGAGCTTTGTGCATATGACTTTAGTCCAATGAATTGAATCATAAGTGGATACACAGGAAGCTTCCAGCAGTTTTTAAGGGAATCGTATCTGCTTGCGTTCAAGGTGTCAAAGACAGTATAAAATGAAAAGAGTTCTTTAGAATCCCCAATTGCTTATGATCAGGGAATAGACTAAAAAGTTTACTTAATTGCAAAGAAAGTCTGCTTCTTGTGGAGAAAAGATGACTCACAGCAGATTAAGAGCCAAGAAAGCAGATCCTAAACTCACAGAAGACAATTCCAAGTTATGTATCTCCAATCAGGTACCTGCCAACATGAGCCTCTGCAGATTTTAGAATCCTATGAACCAGTGATTGCTGTGGGTCTCTTGTTTCTCCTATCTTTGAATGGGAGATTCTATAGCAGCTATTCTATGCACATCTCCATATTTTATGTTGGATCAGTGGGGCAGATACTTTGTCTCTTTAGTTCCCAGGGTTTTATATTGAACTGTATCCAAAGAACTTAACTTGAGGTAAGGCATTTGACATTAGATGGATTTTGAGCTACATTTTAGTTTAATGCTTGTAATCAGTTTTACCCATGGAAGCCTTTCAAAGGTCATTAATTATTCCTTATTACCCAGAAAAGAGCATAATGATAATAACAAAAAGCCTATATTTCTAGTGTACTATTCTTGAAGGTGTACATTTAATATTAGAGCTCTTGAGAATGAAGGTGAGTATGTTTTGCATGCAGGAGGCAAATGAATTGTGAAAAGTGGGTGGACTGTGGTAAGATGTATTTGTCAAGGATGGCTTCTACCATATGTTCCATCTATGTTTTTCTTCAATGTGTCTTTGAAGGTCCTACTGAGAGTGTGGGGTGGGCTATGTTTCTTCACTTTGAATCTGGGCAGGCTCGTGAATGCTGTGGAATGAAACTGTATTGCTTCTAATGATAACTCATAAAAAGTGATATATCTCCTGTCCTATTCACTGGTGCACTTGTGCACTTGTACTTGGAGTCCTGAATTACCATATAAAAGATACCATCTCCATGAGGCTGCTAAGCAGGAAGAAGCCAAGCCACGTGTAAAGATCATGTGTATTCACTCTAATTAAAAGTCCTAGTCTTAGCGTTCTCCCAATCCATTTACTGGACATGTGAGTGAACAAGTTTAAGCTTGTCAAGTCAGCTGTCAAGTAACCATCAGCCTGTGAGTCTTCCTAGATGAGATCTCAAGCATCATATAGCAGAAACTAGTCATCTTCATTTTGCTCTTTCCAAATTTCTGAGCATAATAAAATGTTAGTTATTTTGTTCCATTAAGGTAGAAGTGATTTATTATACACAATAATTGAAACAGCCTGTTTAAACCATCACTGTGCCTAATTTTACACTTTTAATAGTTTGGTATCCAAACCTAGAATTCCTGGTAGAAAGCAAGGTAAGAAATATTACAAATATATAGGATTGCGCATGTTCCTGATTGAAAGCTGGCTTTTTAGATTTAAAAGTAGAAGTAAAAATGCCAATCTAAATACACTGTTGATTAAAACTTCTCTGTAGGCTATGCGAAGTAATCTGGCCAGTGGTCCTTTCTGAAATGAGCTGCTTGTATCTTCTCTTAACCATCTGCAATACAGCATCACTGCATAAGGCTCCAATATAAACTGGCCTGTAAGAATCATATCACCAAACAACTAGCAGCACTGTAATTTAATGTGATGCTGACAGGGGATATAACACCTGTTTGAAAACAAATATCTTGACTTCACCTCAGTAATGATTCAGCAGCAGGAGACTAATGTTATACCTGCTGACATTCTCAGAGAATCATTTATTCATCAGCTAGTCTCTTCTCTGTCATAAAACTAATCACAAGTATGCTTTCTTTCAAGATAAATATCTGAGCGATACAAAAGACATAGATTAGTGGGTGATCTATTTGATATTGGATTCAAAACTGAGCATCTAATACAAGCTCAACAAACCTTTGATAACTCTTTGTTGACTGCATGATAGATTTTTTCAATATTTCACTTCATGAAAGCATCTTCCAGTAGTTAGTAAATACAAATTTAATTCATTTCTGAATTGGTCCATCTAAAGTGATTTATATTCAGCTTCTTCTATGATATCAGTATTCCATAAAGTCAAATATTCTTATAAGTATGCAACTCTGATAAAAAGTAATATAATATGTCCCTCTCTTTCTCTCTCTCTTGGTGTGTGTGTGTGTGTGTGTGTGGTAACTATTAGAGCAGGCTGATAGGTAAAGATTGTGAAAATGTATGAACAAAAAGTGAGACTGTGCCTTATTAGGTAGTTGAGTCATTTCAATTTAAAATTATTAGTGATGAGTAAAACTCTGTGTGGCAACACCTCCTTGAGATAATAATGTTAACTGAAATAAATCAGGCATAAAAACTTAAACATTGCATGGTTTCTCTTATATGAGAAAACCAAATTATAAATAAAGAGCAAATTAAAAGATAGGAAGTAAGGAGATAGATCTTTCTCAAAAGGAAGGAGGATCAAGAGATTGAGGTAGGGAGGGGAGGGGTCAGAAAGGAGATGAAAAAAGGAATCAAGATGTGTTATGCACACATCAACTCCACACAAGGAGTGTGAACTAATAAAAATTTTTAATTAAAAAAGAATCTCAGGTAGAGAACTTGATATCTGCCATTTTCTTCCTTCATTCAGCAAAGAAATGGACAGAAGGATAAAAGGAGAATGAAATGGGGAAATAGTATCTCTTGTATGTGACTGACCTGCCTTCTCTCTCCTTGATCCACTGAATGTTTCTTGGCTCCCAGGCCCTCAACTTGAATTGCGGAGGACTGGTCCTCCCCAGTCACATCAAATTAATTTGCTAATCTACTGTATTTATCTATCCTCATAAGTAATACTGAAGAAATTTCTATTATAAGGCAGGCGCTAGACATGGCTGTAAGTACAATGATGAATAACATCCATTCTTAAATGTGAATAACCTTGTTTTAAAGGGGCATAAAGAACTAAGTAGTCTATCATATAATATTCTTGATATATGTACAAAAATTTATTGAGGTTTAGATGGATCTTGAAGTCTCCATAGTTGGTGAGGGTGCCAATGGTAATATTGATGAGATATACAAGGCAATGTACAAATCATCCATCATACCCCTAATCTGCAAAAAGACTGTAGCTGCATATTGGGTTTAGTATTTATTTATACTTTTTCATTTATTATTGTTATTTTAAAAGTTTGCTTCTCATTCACATTACAGACAATGTGATCCAGGATTCTGGATTTTGATAGTTGATTTCAAGTATTATCTTCATTCCACAAAGGGTGAGCTCCTGGAATTCATTTAAGTCCTATTCCCTAGTATGTTGCCTGGACCCTAATAATTATCCAGTAATTGTGTGTGGGATGATCCTCTGAATTCTAAGGAATCAGCAAGGGAGTACTTCCTGGGGGAGGGGAAGGTCTCCCTGCTGCTAACTTTCTCTTTACCAGTTCAGTCTTCTTGCATACACTGGATCAAACTTCCTCCCAAAGAGATTCCATGCCGACCCTCTCCAGATTCAACCTCCTGGGTATCACGTAGGTGAAGAGGAAAACATTGGGCTAGAACCCAAAAGGTTTGAATTACATTCATATCTTTTTTTACTTCATAGATTTATGAGTTTGGAACAGTGCCTCAACTCTTTTGCTCTTCTGTTTCCTTGCCTTTATTTTATTTTTCTATTTTCAATTATTTATTTATTTGTTTGTTTGTTTGTTTGTTTGTTTATTTATTTTTGGTACCGGGGATCAAACTTGGGTCCTTGTGCTTGCAAGGCAGGTGGCGGAACCACTGAGCTAAATTCCCGGCCCTGCTTGCCTTTACATGAAGAAATCAAGCATTTTTATCCATTTTCAGATGTTGAGACTATAATGCTGGGTAGTATGTCACCTTGAGAATAATCTCTACCTAGTTGATATGTTTAAGATGTTTCTTTCCAACCAGGGAATAGACAGCATTCAAATAAGAGCTTTAATGTCCTCTTCCTCCCCTACCTCATACTTTTTATAGGTCACATTCATGAGCTTGCATGTTACACAGGGCCCAAGGCTAGGAAAGGCCCTCTGCTTCATTTAATGCTTTGCTATAGCCATCTTAAAATTCATAATAGTTTTTGAACAGGGCCTCACATTTTCATTTTGTACTGGGGCCCAGAAATTATGAAGCCATTCCTATATTCTTCTGCAGTAGAGTTGATGTCATTAGCCCTTTGCTTCCATTCCTAGGTTTAATACTTTTCAACAGTTTCCCAAATCCTTATGACTACTCCCAGGCTCCTTTATATGACATTGATGGATTCCATATTGTGCCTTATATCTACTTGTCTGGTAGGGTTTAATGACCTTTGGCTTGTTAAACTGCTTCCCTTTGCATAGAACAGCCCTAACTTGTTTTCCCCTAGTAACCTCTTTCATCCCTTTTGACACTATACTCTACCATCATCCCATTCAGAATGCCTTTTCCTGACCCTGATGATGACCCAGGATGGGCCATGTGTTTCTCCTTAGCTCCTGTAGCAACTGGCGCATGCCTCTACAATGGAGTTTACTGCATATTCTTAAAATCAGCTGTTTACATGTCAGCCTCTTACATGTAACTTTTTAGTACAAAGATCCAGTCTCATATAGCTTGGTCTCATATATCCCTAATATCTACTTGTTTAAACCTTCCTACCTTGCATATGTATAAATTAAGTGCTTCTTAAACGAATGGTAGAAAAAATATTTTATAATATGAAAAACCATATACATGCCTAGTTATCATGTGGCTATTATGATTGTGATTATTGACATATTAATGGTACACATTAATGGGATTCACTGTGATATTTCTTTATATGGGTACATTGTGATTGATCGTGTACTTTCACCCTTCTGCTATCCTTTGACTATTCTTTCCCCCAGGACCCCTTCCAGTCCCTAGAAGTTCCTTTCTTTCTGTCCCGCTGCCCACTACCCTTCTCTGTCTCTAGTGACTGCTATTCTGTTCTATATTTCTATAAGTTGATTTATTAGCTTCCATAAATGAATGGGAATACATGTTATTTGTCTTTCTATATCTGTCCTGTTTAACTCCACGTAATAATCTCCAACTCTATATTGCTGCAAATGATAATGATTTCATTCTTTTTATGGCCGAGTAGTATTCCACTGTGTAACTATACCATGTTTTTTATATATTCATTATTATATGAGTTTTTGCATATTAGGTTTATATAAAATTAGGGCAGACCTAAACTTAACAATGTCACTCAAAAGCTGAGGTATTTATGATCAACATTTGAAACATTATTCATTTATTTGGTGCAGTTTTAAGCTAGTTGACAGGTAGTATGAAAATTTGATCAACCCTATTAGATGAAAAAGCATACTTTTCACCAAACAAAATGGAACAGAGAAACACTCCAGAATATAAGTAAATCATTTTGTTTATGCATCTATTTCCAAATCAAAGTAAAAAGTTATGTAACTGAAAAGTTAATGTGTACCATATATATAGATATATCTATCTATATATATATGTATTTCATCACAAAGATTAGATCTTATCAGATATTATCCACAGCAAATACTAAGGATAATTTATATAGCATTAGGACACTTTGATTCATATGCCATCTGTTTGGGTTTGGCAATGAAAGTAAATTCCATGTAAATCTATTTGGATATTACCAAACATCATTTTTAAGTTTTTAAAGTCTAACTAGTAGAACATTATCTTTACAAATCTCATAAAAACAAATCAATAGCCACACTGTGGTGCTTTGCACCATTTAGTTGTCATTACATAAACTCCCCTTCTTTGCCTCAATTATGTTATTTTTATGTGTTATTTTAGAAAATACCACCAGGGCTTCTTGTCTATAACAATCCTCACCCCCCCCAAATAATGAGCAAATTTGGGGGCAGGGGAGGACAAGCAAAACTTGGTTGTGATGTGAGCAAGAATTCTGGAGCTAATGTTCTGTACCCTGCAAATGTTAAAAGCATAGGCACTGGAGAACTAAGTTAGACTAAGCCTCTTAGTTATCTACCCAAACCCATCCATTTTTCTCTTTCATTGATGGATCATGCTTTAATTCATTGTTGCTTAACTGCAGCACTATTTACATTTGGGGCCAGATAATTATTTATTTTCTGGAAAAGGGCTTTGCATTTCAGGGTATTTAGCTGTATCCCTTGGCTCTACTCACTACATGCACGTAGCACCTCTCTTTTCCTAGTGTGACAACCAAAATGTCTACATTTTCCAAATTTCTCCTAAAGGAACAAAATCATTCCTACTTGAAAATCCCTGTTTAGGTGGTCACATGTGTGCATATGGAGAGCCTGAATTTTCTACCCCCTTCTCTACCTATGTGAGGCTATGCAACATATTAACTATCAGGAATAAAATCAGCTCAAGATTCAAGGCAGAATCTCATCACATTTGCTACCTCCAACATGACATGCTAGTCTGAGCCAACTCATAGTAGCTCATCAGATTCGTTCCTGCTAGAATTACTGCAATTATCTAACGCGGTCTTCTGGCTTCTAAAACCTCCCTCCCAGCAATAATAACTATTCTTGGCATTGCAACTAGAGGGATCCTGTTTATGTGAGTCTAAGTAGTCTTCAGCTCAAAACTTTCCAGTGGCTCTGATTTCACAGATTATTGGAATGCCCCCATTATATCTCAGAACTCAGTTCTCACTGCTGTCATATAGCACCATATTTTCATAGACTAGAAATAATTGTTTAATCATTTGTGTTTCTGCTCAAAATCTATAAAATAGAAATGTTTTCACTTAATGTCAGCTACAGTCTTAGAAAGTAGCTTAGAATCATACCACAGTGATACATGCACACCCATGTTTATAGCAGCACAGTTTGTAATAGCTAAAACTTGGAAACAGCCCAATTGCCTGTCAACTGGAGACTGGATAAAGATGTGGGTTGTTTATAAAATGGAGTAGTACTCAGACATAAAGAATGAGAAACCAGAAACATTTATAGCTAAGTGGATGCACATTGAGGCGATACTCTTAAGTGAAAATTATATGACACACATGTAAATACCAAATAATTTTTCTGGTGTAAAAAACTAAATGTATAAATAAGGATCAAAATGCATAACTGATATTGTTTAGTAAGAAAAAAACGTCTAAAAGAGTAGAGGAAGTGGGAGGGGCAGGGCAAAGGTAAAAAGGGAATAGAAAAAATATGAACGAAGGAAAAATATGGAAACAATGTTTTTGTAAACAGGGAAGGGTGGAGGGGTTGATGCGAGGGCTGGGGAATGGGGAGAAAATAAGAACCAAGATAAGTCATGTAAATGTACAAGATCCAAATGATGAATGTAACTGTATTGTATGCCTAAAATGTACCAATAAACTTAATTTTAAAAGTAAAAAAGTAGCTTAGAAATCAGTAGCATATTAGCAATATTTCGATTCCTCAAGAAAGAAGCTATGGCTTACATAGAGAAATTCCTTCCTAGTAATTCTGTCAATTCTGCTCTAGAATGCTCAAAAGATACACTAAATTAGAAGAAGCATGAAGGTGAACAGCTTCCATCTGGAGTATAAACTGTTCAATTATTAACATCATTTGCCATCTGTTCTGGGTGCAAAGTGAACATTAATAATAGAAAGGAGATATGATCAGGGTTGAACTTGCTGCTAAATTCAAAACAGTAATAACAATATCATTGTTGACAAATTCACAGCAAGCATTTGAATATTTTTAACCTGTATGATCCTCACTGCCAAATCCTCCAGGCCTGTTATCAAATTTCAAAGTCTCTCTCAGACTCTCTCTCTTTGAAAGAACTACATTTCCCAGGATTCTCCACTTTATTGGTTTGGGGTTCATTTGCTAGTGAGAGAAAAAATTGGGGAGATTTGGAAGGTAGAAGGTAAGCAGAGGCCATTATTATTGGGAATCAGTGGGGCTCACATGACGCTACTTTGTTAAAAGCAGTGGTATTCTGCCTTTCTGTGGACTTCCACTTTATGATCCCAATTTGGTGGTGGATAGAAGAGGTAGTTTCTCATGACTTCCCAAGATCATCTGTTTTTCAACTTAGAGGTTCAAGTTAAAGTTTCATCTTTAGACTATTGCCTTTTAGATCTTCATTCCCCTGATTACTCCCACATTCATATAAACCCAATTACTATGTTAAACCATTTATTTTGGTACAACATTTAGTGTCTCTGTTTTCCTGACTAAACTCAGACACATGCAAGTATTCTGTACTCCAGAATTTTGAATACAAAACACCATTTTAATGTAAGTTGCTATAGTTTTCTTCAGTGAAGGTTTATTGCACATCATAATGTACCAAGCACTGGAAAGAAACAAGGATAAAGAAGACAGAGTCCTGGCCTTGAGGTCCAAATGGGAGGAGATCTAGAACATGTAAACTGGTGATTTACAACTATGGTCAATTTTATCCATTAGGGGATAGTTGACAATGTCTGGGGACATTTTTGGTTGTCATAATGAGGGGTATGTATTCTTCTGGCACCTAGTGGGCAAAGACAAGGATACCGCTAAACATCCTGTGGTACACAGAACAATCCCTACCACAAAGCATGAATTATTTAGCTTTAAATGTCAGTAGTGCTGAGGCTCAGAAACTGATATAAACAAATGGTTATCTGCTAAATTGCAATGATGAAAACATTTTAGAGACAAGTGCGAAAACTGCAACCCAAAACCCACTTCTTTATCACAAAATGCCAACACTGAAATTAAATCTGAATATTGAGGTTTTAATTTAGCAATAAACAGCCCATACATTAATGTCATTTGTCTTAAAAGAAAAACAAATAACGTGCATGCCATAGCTTCACCTCCACTCTCTAAAATAAGAAAAGCACAGATCACTGGATACTATGCAAGAGGTAATGTTTATAATGAGTAATTAAAGGAAAGTTGGATGGCATTCTTTCTGCAATAACATTACAAAATTCACTGGCTCTGAAAGATATATATGACCATTATGGATATGTTACAGAAAAGTACCTCAGGTAAAGGCAGCCTCATTTTAATTGAACCCACTTTTTAGTGCAACTACACAGCAGTTCAGCAGCACCATCTGTGTCATTTGGCAAGCAGTTAGGGTCTTCTAATCATCCTATACATTAATAAAAGAAGATTTGTTGCAAAGTACAGAAACCCACTATGGGTTTAATTAAATGCTGAATATATTTAAGGATTTACTTTAAGAAAATTATTTTGAAATAATTTCATGAATCTTCAAGGATAGAAAATAAATGTCCTGTAAAGCTTATAAGATCGGATTCTGGAAACAACTCCTGGTTTCAAATCTTGGCTCTGCCACTAATCACAGTGGGAACTGAGGGTCACTCAAACCTCTCTGTGCCTTGGCCCCCTCTATAGTAAAGTCAAGAGAATAGCACCATCTTTATAGGGTTTTTGAGAGAATTCAGTGAGCTAATGGACTTTAAGGGTGTATAAAGTGTGTATTCAGCAAATGTTAGCAGAATGCTGATATTGATAAGATAGTGTAAGCAGAGTGACCAAGCTCAGGAACTCCAATGATCAGGAAATTAGATTATTCTCAATCTCTCAGGGATGTTATTCTCTATTTTTCCTCCTTTTCTTCTGCCAGCTTCTTTGAGTCATGCATCTTCTCAGCAGAACATACCAGCCTCAATCCTATGAGGACCTGTTCAATTTAAGTCCTCACTATACTGTAACAAGAGTATCAGAAACTATTCACATTCCTGAAAGCGAGAATCCCATTGATATTCCATTTATAGACTATTGTCAATATGTCATTAGATAGGAAGACGGACAGGGTCACAAGATAGTAACAGGACAAATTGAAGGCAAAGTGAAAGGTAAAAGAATGCTTCCAGGGTGGTGTACCACACGAGGAACTATAGAAGGAATAAGAAACACTAGCCTTAAAAGAGATGAGTCTGGTTAATATGATAGCTGTTTTCAAAAGAGTGAAGGGCTTTTATGAATTCAAACTCACATTTATACTAATGTTCCAGAAAAACTAATCAGAAATAATTGGTTGAGCTTACAAGGAGACAGAATTCACCTAAATATGAGGATGAACCTTTAACTCTATGCCTAAATGTGGAACATATCACCTTAGAAGGTTATGAATTCTTTGGTAGAGATAGTCAAGACTTTAACCATTTGTTGGGGATGCTGGATAGTTTAGGGGACTAGGTGACCATTTAGTTAACCTCCCTTTGTGGGAAACTCTGCGTGAAAATTAGTAAGGTAAGAAATCTAATAGGACAAATCATTCAATAATCTATGCCCAGCTGTGATCCTTCTTGACCTCTGAGAAGTTTGTAGTCATTCTGATCCCGTTTTGAGAAACCACTACTCTAATATAATCAACACAACACTTGAGATGTCTTTTCTCTCTCAATTATCTTTTATTTCTAAATCTCACTAGTACATATTTACAGTACATTATATTTGCATTCAGCTTGATTCTTTTTATTCCCCTTTTCCTCCTCCACTCCCCTCCCTTCATCTCTCCCAATTTTTGTTCTTATTGTTATTTTTTAGCTTATTTTTGTGGCATATAATGATTATATTCATTGCGGGTAGTTAGTGTACATGACATATCTTAAAACTTTTTATGTCCCCTTCCCTCTCTCGCCCCTCCCCCATTTCTTGGTTTCCTTTACAATTGGAAAAGATCTCCTTGTATCACTTCATCAGTATTTTATTTTGCTCTTTATTTGTATTTTGGATTACTCAAATGAGAGAAGCCATATGGCATTTAAGCCTGTGCATCTAATTTATTTCACTTAACATTGCTTTCAAGTTGCATTAATGTTCCTAGAAATGTCTCAAATTTATCATTCTTTATAGCCAAGTAGTACTATGTTATGTATACATATCACATTTCCTTTATTTATTCATCTGCTGATGGACATATAGGCTGGTTCCAAGATTTAGCTATTATGAGTTGTGCTGCTGTACTCTAAACCTTGATATGCTTGTATTGTTATAATATGAAGCTTTTAACTTTTTTTCCTTTTTCCATTAAGTTTTGGTACCTCTTAGGTATACATTATGATCACATTCATCATTAGGAATTTGTACCTGTACATGATATATGTTGGTTCTTGTTTAGTCCCCATTTCCCTTCCTTCCCCTCCACCCCTCCACCCCTCTCTCTTTACAAAAACTTTAGTTTCTGTTTTTTGCTTCTTTTCTCATATTTTCTTTCCCTTCTTTCCTCCCCTCTCCCCCTTCCCTTTTGAACCTTTTCTTCCTGTTTTACATTATACATTTTGGTCCTCATTTACATTTTCAGTTTCTCACACCAGAGAAACTATTTGGTATCTACACATGTGTGTCATATTTATTTCATTTAAGAGTCTGGCCTCAAGTTCATCCATTTAACTATAAATGACTCTATCGTTCTTTGTGGCTGAGTAGCACTCCATTTTATTAAAAAAACAACAACTATTTTTTCGAGTCACTAGTTGATTGGCATTTGGGTTGTTTCCAGGATTTGGCTATAACAATCTGTGCTGCTATAAACATGGCTGTGCATATGTTGCTGTGTTATGATGCTTTTAATTCTTTTGGGGATATTATCAGCAGGGGAATAGCTGAGACAAATGGGACCTCTAATCCTAGTTCTTTGAGCAATCTCCAAAATGATTTCTACAGTGGATGCATCAGTCTACACCTACACTCCCAACAACAGTGGAGAAGCTTTCCTTTGTCCCCACAGCTCTGCCAGCATTTGTTATTGGTTGATTTCTTCATAGCAGCTATTTTTCCTGGAGTGAGATGGAATCTCAGCATTGTTTTAATTTGCATCTCTCCAATAACCAATGATGTTGAACATTTTTTCATATGTTTAGTTGCTGCTTCTACTTCTTTGTCTGAGAAATGTCTATTTCAGAAGTTCATTTTTGGATTCGGTTTTTAAATTTGGGTGATCTGATTGTTTTAAATTCTTTATATATTCTAGATAGGGACCTTTGTCAGAGGAACAGCTGGGAAATTTTTCCCCATATTTTAGATTGTATTTTTCACTTTCTTTGTGGTTTCTCTTTCTATGCAGAAGCTTTTAAATAAGATGAGATCCCAGTTGTTGATTCTTTATACTAGTTCACATGTGACTGACGTTTTGTTCATAAAGTCTTTTCCTGCATCAGTGTCCTTAAGAGTTCTACCTAGCCTGTTTTCCAGCAGGTTTAGTGTTTCTGTTTTAGTATTTAGATCTTTGATCCATTTTTATTTTAGTTTAGTGCATGGTGAAAGATATAGGTCTAGTTTTAATCTTTGGCAAATTCAAACCCAATTTTTCAAGCACCATTTATTAAAGAGGCTGTCTTTCCTTTGGTGATTGTATTTGGCATCTAAGGTGTGAAGCCTTTAACTCTTTAGGGAAGGTACCTAGAAAGGAAATAGCTGAGTCAAATAGAGTTTCTATTTTTTAGTTTTGAGGACTCTTTGTACTGATTTCCATTGTGTCTGTAATAATTTACATTCTCACAATATACTCCACAACTCCAACCATGTCAGCATTTACTATTACTATTTTACTGCTTAATGGTTGTCATTATTTCTGACATGAGATGCAATCTGAGTATTGTTTTAATTTGTATTTCTCTATCCACCAGATATGTTTAACATTTTTCATATGTTTATTGATCATTTGTAGTTCTTTTCCTCAGAAGTGTCGTACTCATTTTACTTGCTCATTTCTTCATTGGGTCTTTTGTAAGGTCTTATTTTTGAGTTCTTTATGTATCCTAGATATTAGTTCTCTGTTTGAGGAATAGCTGGAAATTTTTTCTTTAACTTGTACCATATTTCATCAATTTCGGTGGTTCAAATTAAGCAGCACATCTTTTTTTCCCCAGCAAGTTATGTTTTATTTTCAATTTAAATTAATTTTTAAAACTGGCACATAAAAATTACATATTCATGGAGTACTATGTGATGTTTCAATGCATGTGTACATAGTGTAATGCTTGCTTCAGGTTCAGCATCTATTTTCTCAAACATTTATCATTTCCTTATGATAAAAACATTAAAATACATTCTTCTGGATTCTTACAGTGTTCAACAGTTATATCACATACAGTGTATTACCGTTATCTATGGCCACCCTCCTGTGCAGCAGCACACACAAGAACTTATTCCTATCTAACTGTAACTTAGCACCAACGGATCAAAATGTATCCACCTCTCTCCCCTTCATATTCTTCCCTATCTCTGGTAATCACCATTCTATTTCAACTTCTATGATATCCACTTTTTCAGATTTCACAGAGGAGTGAGATCATGTGATTGCGTATGGCTTATTTAGCTTAACATAATGATCTCAGGTTCCATCCATGTGTCACAAGTGACAGGATTTTATTCTTGTCATGGCTGAATATTTTATCATTATATATATGTATCACATTTTCTTTATCCATTCATCAGTTGTGCACATTTATGTTGAAGGGAGGGCAGGGACAAGGGGAAAATGAGAACCAAGACCTGTCATGTAAAGATCCCAATGATGAATGTAACTGTACTGTATACCTAAAATGTACCAATAAACTCAATGAGGAAAAAAAGCAGCACGTCTTTTGATGCTATTATAATTTTGAAGAAGATTCTAATATAAAATATATGGAATATAGAATAAGAAAATATCTCAAATAGTAAATGTAATCTCATGTGATGTAAAGAATTAAACACTGAATTGGATGTATTTTTAGAATCCACAGAACCGTGTTCAGAGACCTGTCTATATTATATCCAGTTTTCATAGTCTCCAAGCAATAGTATCAACCTTCCAAATAGCCACTTCTTTCTTTACTCTCTTTACTCCTACTGCTTAATTTCTGCTGAAAAAGGCTCAGAGGGAGGGGAGCCAGTGTTGCTGACAGTTGAAGTTTGGTGAATTGTTAGATTCTGCAGGAAGCTTAATAAACTCAAGAACTAATAAAAAGATCATAATCTATGTTTTGTCTTGCCTTTGATGCCTTCCTACCAACTTGGAAGAGACAGGTAAGCTCCTGCTGCCATCACCCAAGTATGGCTTGGAGAAGCATTAGGTTTTGAGCAGAGGGGCAGTGAGGCATGTCGTAGCGGGTGAGACATCCATGGGCCATCACTTCATTGCTTTTTACAGCTTCAGAACAAATATATTTATCCAGATTGAAAAAAAATCAGCTGTTTTCTTTGCCAAACTTATTTCTCCCTAAATTTGCATGATCCCATTAAGCTAGCTTTTCTCTAATGAATATGGTCTATAGGTTCTATTTTAAAATTAGCAGTTACTAAAGCTGATGAACACTGTGAACCACTGGGAGACACTTTTTTATTGCTTCTTCCAAGGACATCCAAAGCAGTAGAGTGAACCAGGAACACAATCTAATGATTCCCCATTCTGACTTGTTATTTAGTTGTGTAGATCATCTGTGCCCTAGCTTTTCCACTTTTCCTGCAACCATTTGTTTTCCTGCAACCATTTGTTTGTTCACTAGTACTACAGCTATACTGCCTCATAAATTCTTCTTGCAAAAAAGGGAAAATGAAAAATAATAGATAAAATGAGAGATTTTTTGTTTTGTTTTGTTTTGTTTTGTTTTTTGGTGGAGCTATCTGTAGTGTGTTTCCAAGATGTCTTCTTCTTGCTGCTTCATTACTATGGTTACCAGATTTAAAACCTCAGACAAAAAGCCTGTCTGTAGGCCCAGAGGGAAGATTGATTGCGGTAAACACAGAAGACAGAGATTGATCACCATGTGAAAATAGTACCATTATCTGTTAATGTAATTGTTGACTGAGTTTCTAGTTAAGAAAATGTACATGAGAGTATATAACAATATTTGAGTCTGCCTCCCTTTCCTTTTCAAAGATGTCAATGTGATAGTTATGATATGAGGCAAAGAGGAAATCTTATGTGGTTCTAAAATATTTCAAAGGAAAATGGACTTAACTCCTGAGTTACAGGAAGGGCAATAGTTAGTATGAGGTACACTTCCTCTCCCTGCCATTGTAGCATCCAAATAAATACCCCTGCATTTGGATCTGTGATTACCTCTTGAGGGCATCTGAGAAGGTTTAAGGCAGAGTAGCTCAGGTTATTTACCTGACCTGCCCCACTTTTTTGCTGTGATATACCACATGATTTCACATTTGGAATCTAAAATAATCAAACTTATTGAGGCAGATAATAAAGAATGGCAGTGTCCAGGGTGTGGGAGGAGGGGGAAATAGGAAGATGTTGGTCAAGGGTTACAGAGTTTTAGTTATGCCAGATGCATAAATTCTGGGGATCTGATGTATAGCAATGTGATTATGGTTAAATAATATTATAATGGATACTTGACGTTTGCTAAGAGTGTTTATTTTAAGTATTCTCAGCACACATACAAAATGACAGAAATTTCAACTATGTGAGGTTATGGCTAGGTTAATTAGCTTGATTATATTGCCTAATGTGTATGCACATAAATACTAAGTTGTACTTCTTAAATATATGGAATTCTGTCAGTTATACCTTAATAAATCTGGAAAATAACATAAAGATATCAATATAACTATACGTACATAACACACACACAAACTCATTTCCATTACCAACCAAGACACACACATAATCCCAATGTATTAATATGTCTAACAGAAACAAAAGTTTCGCAAAGTAGTATATTTTTTTTGCAAAGTAGGATGCATTGTGATATTTTCTATTCTTTGTCCTAATTTTTTTTTTTGTACCAGGAATTGAACTCGGGCCCTTGTGCTTGTGAGGCAGGCAACACAACCACTGAGCCAAATCCCTGGCCCTGTCCTAATTGTTATTTCACCAGAAATGCTGCTAATGAGCCGCTGAACTGACTTCTGACCCCTAAGTCAACCACACCCATAATTAGAAAACTTCTGCATTAAATGTAGTCAGGAGTGGTTTTTTGCCATTAATATTCATGCATCAAATATTTACTGAACATATACCCTTTGTATAGGAATGTGCTAGTCATGGGCAAATTAAAAGAGAGTTGCCCAAATGCATGACAGAGTGAAAAGTAGAGAGTCAATTGTTCCATTTGAATTTATTGTTACTCATGCTTGAGAAAGCACTTTAGATTTTTCCCAACATCGTTGACAAGGCACTTAGATTTTGCTAGGCATTGTTCTAGCCCCTGAGACTGTCTACTGAGTTCTAGACAATATGTGTATGTAGGTTTTCATTGATTTTAGTGATAAGGTATCTTTAAACACTTCCATGATTTCAAGAGCCTCTGAAGAAAAGAAACCCTGTGTTATAAGATCCTGTGTTCAGAATTTCTGAATTTACTTTTCTGCTTATCCATTAACTGACTGCCTATTTCCAGGATAAAAATGAAAGTCCCATTGGTACAGATGACTAGGCTCTTTATAGTCATACCCTAATGGGTTATTCCAGTTTCATTTTCCATCATTTCTCATTATGTTTCCCATGCTTTAACTGTCCGTGTTCCATCCATGGAACTCAGATTTTTCCACATACTGTTTGTTCTTTCTATCCAGTGATTCTCTCTCTCTCTCTCTCTCTCTCTCTCTCTCTCTCTCTCTCTCTCTCTCTCTCTCCCCCACACACACCAGAGATCAAACTCAGGACCTTCAGCTTTCAAGGCAGGCATAGTACAACTAAGTTAAATCCTTGGCCCAGTTAAGCAGTAACCACAAATTTTTTTGTTCTCTCCTAAATGCTTGCACTTATTATGTTGGTGTTTAATAATGTAGTTGAGTCTCTTACACAATGAACGGCAATTAATCAAAATAATATATAAAATAGTTTCAATTAAAGACTCAGGAATTTTACACGAGTATAAGAAAACAAGCTTACTTAAAGAGCTCACTTATATTTTTTCTAGGTAGCTGTCCTTTCCTTTTCCCATAGATTTGTGCTTTTGGCTAGAATTCAGTACGTTGATTCTTAAACACATATGGCTATACACATTTAAGATGTCCGATATAAGAAATGGCATGCTTCTAATTATTTAAGTCTGGATAGTTTTTCACTTTCAGACTCCTGCGGTATGAGCTCTAAGCAGAAATAAGAAATTCGTTCAACATTTTCCAGGTACCTGCTTCGTATGTACCAGACACCATGACAGCCTCTTCATATCAAAAGATGAACAGGCTCTGACATTTAAAAAAAGTTCTAATAAAATTTTCTTGAGAGTTTCCAATAAAACCAAACAAACAGGAGAATGTGTGAAGGAAAGAGAAGAAAATATTTAATGAGTATTGGGTGTGTGCAAGCTACTATTCTTCACATGAATAATCTTGCCTATTCCTAATAACAACCCCAATAGGAGAGAGTTATATTAGGCTCATTTTAAGGGTCAGAGTGTTGACACCATAGCTCCAAATCACCTAGAAAATATAACAACAGCCAGGATTTGGATTCAGGCAGCCAGACTCAGCCCTAAGTCAATTTCACTATGCTATACTTTTCTCCTATATTCTTATTTGAGTGGTTTGAAGGCAATAGTTACATATTTTTAAGAGCATGGTAATTTAATGGCAGAATTACTCCAGAGAAGGGTACTATAGTTAATCATTTTGACAGAGTATTTGGCTGAGATGACGAATGCTAGTTTTATTCTGGGATTTTTATAAGTTTTTTTTCAAATCAATCTGTCCTAAAAACGAAGTACGAAAGCACATTGTATGATTCTACAGTGAATTAAGACATCTGAGGTCTGGCAGCCAAGAGCTGGATGTACAATATTCATCAAACCTTATAAACTCCTTGCAGAGATATCACTGCCAAACTACCATAATTTGTGCTTTCCAGAATAGTCATGAGTATTTAGAACTATTGTTTTGCGCTTGTACATGTGGGCACATTTCAATGATAACAAAGATAACAGCCTCACTCTAGCATGGATTCTGTTGCATGACATTTCAGATTGTCTGTTCTTTGTGTATGGGAATATAGAGCTGAAAAGGGCACCTTGTTGCTGTTACAGGAAAAGTGTTCCATGGGGTTCCCTCTTGGCTCCTAAGAATATAATGATAATCCTCAGCTACCAAATAGCTAGTGTTTACTTTGTGTGTGTGTGTGTGTGTGTGTGTGTGTGTGTGTGTGTGTGCGTGTGTTTACTTTTATTAAGAAAAAGAAGGACTGGGGATGTAGCTCAGTGGTAGAGCTTTTGCCTAACAGCCATAGTAATGAACTTAATATTCTAATCAAATGAAAAATAAGTTTATTAAGAGTTTTGGGGCACTTTCTCATGTCTTAGTAGTTTGTCTTGTTAGATTGTACATATTGAAATGTGTATATACATTAAGATAAACTATTTGCAGTATATCACAATTTTTGAGTGAAGAGGAATTGTCTTGGCTCATATATATGAGATGTGATCAAAATATATTGAGAATATTTATACTTAAAACATTTTTACAATAAAAGACACATTAATCCCCCTAAAATACTCTCCTTGCTTCAGACACACTTAGACTACCATTCTTGCCATTTTCTGAAGCAGTTTTAGAAGTTCTCTTTTATAAGTATCTTTAATAGGTACATTAAAAACTATATTTAGTGCTCCTATCATGTGCCATCCAATGAAAATGCAGTCTCATAAAAACATTTCTGTGTGTTCTCATCCATCTTACGTACCATATCTGGCACTAGGTGATTTCTGGCTCTTCCCCAAAGTCAAAATGACATGAAAGGTAAGTATTTTTTGAATTGATTCAGGACATTGAGGCAGCCATGATAGTACAACTGAAGACATTCACAAAAGTGGACTTTAGACCGGCTTCAGAAAGTGGCCAGTATGATGGGATCAGTGTGTTTTATGTGAGGGTATATTGAAGGGAATTAATGGCAGTATGTCTTTTACTGCAACACATTCTTAAAATTTAGACACTGTTTTTAATCATATCTTATAAATGTATAATCAAGTTAGTGCATTTAAGTAACAGAACTTCCTTTTTCATATTCTTGTTATATTTTTCAAAAGGCATAGAAAAGAGATAGGTGCAAGGTGTCTAAGCTTGTGTTCTTAAGTTTCAGTGTGCTTGCAAATCCCCCTGGGGACCCTATCATAATGCACATTTTCATCTTTCAGGTCTGTGGTGGTCCTTCAGGTCTGAGGGACTACGTTTCTAACAAGCTAGCTGATGCTGATGGTGCTGGTCAGCAGATGATATTTTAAGAAGCAAGACTTTAGAGCAGTAGTTCTCAAACTTGGATGCATGTTGGAATCATCTGCAAAGCCTTAAAACACCAAGATGTGTGCTTTGAATCTTTGGGTCGTAAATGTTCCCGGAGGTTTCTGATATGCTGTCAGGATTGAGAAATCTGCTCTAATGGATTAGTTCATTTCTAGAAAATACCAGAGGTCTTTTTTGCTGTGACTTCTATTGCTTTAGAATAAATCCAGCGCTGTGGGTAGAGTAAAATGAAGTAAGAACATTCAATAATTTAATCTCCTAACGTTTTCATCCATGTCAACTTTTTGGAAAAGAGTTAAGTCATGCATCCACCAGAATTCATGCCCCATTATTTATGTAAAGAACTATATTGTGTATCTCTTATATGTGATTTGGTGTGAAGAAAAGACCCTTACACAGAGTAAAAGAGATCATTTATAAGGAAGAAATTTCTAATTAAAAGGAATTTGTGAAAATATCATCTTTTGGGATTATACCAGCTCTTATTAATTACTTCTGGCAGAAGTGACTTCTTTGTCATGAGCAGGTTTTACTCATAAAACTGAACTTTTTTTTCCTCAAATACTTCAGTCCTCTGTGTGCACCACATGTCTGTCCCTTAGATTAGAGTTTCTAAACCTTGCCATTCTTGACATTTGGGTTAGATGATTCCTTGCTGTGGCTGTCATCCCTTGCACAGCAGGATGCTTAGCAGCATTCCTGCCCTCTACCTACTAGATGCCAGCAGCACACATCCCCACCCTACAAGTTGTGAGAACTAAAAATGCCTCTACACATTGCCAAATGTTCCCTGGGGCAGGAAAAAAATAGCTCCATCTGGAGAACCACTGCTTTAGATCAAAGGCAGCTTCTGTGTCACTGACTCTTTGATTTGGACCTCATGTGTGGGAAGCTCCCTGGGTTCATCTGATGTAAATGGATGCTATCTGGGCAAGGTGGGATGAGGCTATTTCCTGCATTTTCTGGTGAGCACTGAACATCACCATAAAAAGAAAAGTTTTCCTTACCTATTCCAGTATTTAATCTCTGTTTTGTTTATTCACATGAACAAGATGAGTTTAAAGTAATTTACAGTTAACATTCCTGCAAAAAATAAAATTTACAAATGTTACTTCCTCCTTCTGAGTAGATTCTCCTCAAGAGGTGGGAGTATTCTTCCTTCCTAGGAATTGATGCAACTAAAATTACAATCTGTTCTTAACATTCTCTACCCCATATTAGAATACTCTACTTATTTTTTCTCTTATTGACTTCTAAATCTGCATGGAATCAGGCTTCAAGTATTTTCTGTATCTGCATTCTGCACCACTTAAGCGTTCAGAAAATATTTTTTTTTTAAAAAAAGAACACTAGAACCATCAAGCAGCTTAGTGAAGAATTAAGAAGCAGGGGCCATTTCCTTAATGCTCACTCTTTCATGGATCCAGAATCATTTATTTTCTAAGTGGTTACACTTGTGTCTGATGCTAC
Organism: Fukomys damarensis; assembly: GCF_012274545.1. Classification (NCBI taxonomy): domain Eukaryota; kingdom Metazoa; phylum Chordata; class Mammalia; order Rodentia; family Bathyergidae; genus Fukomys; species Fukomys damarensis. The sequence continues at coordinate 11,060,641 of NW_022900951.1, read as the reverse complement.
TTCATCAGTCAGGTGGGAAATGACTCCAGCTTCACTTAATTGTTTTGTTCCCAAATGAGCTTGTTACAAATAAGAACAACATTCATAGAAGACAAATAAGTGCTATGATTGGGCAAACCCTTAACTGTCTAATACAGTGTCGGGGAAGTAGTAGACTCTCTCTCATTCAGTTTGATCTTTTGGAAGAGAGTATAGTTATATGTTTAAATAACTCCTGTCTGAGTTATCATGAAGCATCTTACATCAATTAAGAGCTAGAGAGTAAAAACATTTTTCAATATCTACAAATCACCTTTATAATATAATAGTAGATGTGAAATCACAGGCTTGATTTCAGGAACATAAAGCAATGGAATTGTACTATGAAACCTCTGAGTTGTTTGGGAAACCCAATAGCACAGAAATAACCAACTGTAAGGTACAATAGATAGAATGTAGTTGTTTGTCAGGAATTTGGAAAATCCATTGCTCTGCCCTCAAGAATGCCACTTGCTTAGTTTGCTTTACTTTTGTTCTTTGCAAAGCAACTGTGAGTCAATGAATTGTATTCAAGAAGTTTATTTTAGAGGCAATATCAGAAGTGTGAAGAGGGTATTGGGAAATGGGACCAGGAAAGCCAGAAGCCAGTAAAGTCATTTGAGTACCAGGGTTGGTAAATGGGATTCAAACCTCTCTGAGACTCAAGCTTGACCTACTAAAAGAGGTGACAAAGATGTGTATTTAGCCATCAAACCCCAGATTTCATTGGATGAGGGCCATTCCTGGAACATTTACCTCCTGGCACTTTTGGCCTACCTTGGGTATGCATGCCTCCTACGAGCTCAGCAGACACTTTCACAGTTGCAGGACACCATTGCTATTTGTGGAAGGTAATAATGATTACCAAAGATGTCCATGTCCTGATCCCTGGAATTTCTGAATATGTTACCTTCCAGGGCAATGGAGACTTGCTGATATGATGAAAGAACTTGACATGGAAAGGTGAGCTCAATTTAATCTTTGGACTTTAAACTGGAGAACTGTTCTCAGATATGGTGAGAAGTAGATGTGACTATGGAAGAAGGGTCAATGAGTTGCAATGTTGTGACTTTGAAGATGAAGAAAGGAGATCATGATCCAAAAAATATGAGTGGCCTTTACAAGTTTGAAAGAGCAGGAAATCATATTCTCCACTAAGGTATTGTTTAAGCTGTGGGTGGTCTTTGTGTATTGACCTCTAAGTCGTTTATGTTCACTGTTAAGAGCCTGCCCACATCACTCATTTACACTTTCTTTTTTTTTTCCTGGTACTGGGGATCAAACTCAGGACCTTGAACTTGCCAGGTAGGCAAGGTACCACTGCGCTATGTCCCAACCCACTTCTTATTATTTTTAAAATAGGCCAAGCAAATTTCTAACCTTATAGAGCTTGACTGCTTTGTATATCTCATGAATCTTTGGCTAGCATCTGCCTATCATTGATAGGCTTGTGATTTATTTTTTATTTTTTTCCAAAACATATTTTATTAGTGCATATTAATTTTACAAAGTATTGGGTTTCATTGTAGCATTTACGTACATGCCAGTAACATATTTTTGATATCCATTATTTCTATGACTCTAGAGTCCTGTGATTTTTAAGGCCCTAAGATGATGCTGCCCTCTGAAGCTCTCTGACCCAGACTCCTCTCTGTTGCTGAGCAACATCTCTTAGACATGTGGGTCTCCCTCAGATCTCTCCTTCCCCTAACAATCCCCTTGTCTGCTCTGCCTCTGAGTAGTAGACCCTCTCTCTAATCCTATGAGGGGTCTCCCATCGTGCAATCTTGTCTAATCGCTACTAAATTCAATTTGTGACTGCCTCTGTGGGCATATGTTTTTCTTTGATGAGCCACAGATAACTCAGTCCTCTTTACAAGCCTCCAAAAGCAATACAGTCCTTCCAGCACCTCTATTTCAGGCCACTGAGATCTATGTAGGACTTCCAACCTCCAAATTAATAGATCATATGTTTGTCTTGTTTTAATCCACTAAGTTTGTGGTGATTTGTTGCCACAACAAGAAACCTTTGTTAGTATAAATAATTCAAGCCACAAAGCTTTTTCATATTTACACTTGTTTAAGACAAGCTTTGCTAAAGTTTTAGTGTGTTTCTCAAATTTGGAAAGCTTGTTGCAGCAAAATTGCTGAAAAAAAAAAAAAAGATCTGTGCCCATAAGGAGGGGCTTTTAGGTAAGTGTAAACTAACTATAAAACGATAGTGTGTTTAAATAGAATTGCTTAAGTAGCATTTTCCTGATCTTGTGCCTTATTCCAGTCTCATCCTTTCTATACAGTGGTATTTCTATAGTTCCAATCTGTAAGTAGCATTCAATTATCTGAAAAACCTTTTAATAGCTCCCGTTTCTTGAGCAATGGAAGCTTTTTTTGTTTCTTGTTTTCTTTTTTTTTTTTTTTTTTTTAAGGGAAGGAGGAGCATGTCCATTCTCTTCCACAGTTTTTTTTTTTTTTTTTTTTTTTTTTCCTGTAAGGTCCCATGATCCCTGCACTTTGCTGGATCTAATTCTTTATGATATGGTGAGAACATCATATTGTTTCTGTCTCCCTTGTAGACTCCTTTTCCTCTGTCTCTGACATTCTGGTACTCACAGGGCTTTGTCCTTGACTTCCTGCTCTTCCCTTCCTTTCCTGTCCTGCCCCTTTGTGCTTTTTCCCCAGACCTTCTCGGACCAGCTCTGTTCCCTCTCCTTCTCTTCTCATTTTGTACACACTCTTCCTGAGTAATCTCATCTATGTCTACACCTCCATCTATGTCCTGAGGACACTTCAATATGTCCAGCTAATCCATTCCTCTTGCCTGAGCACTCTATCTCATGAACATGTCTACCTCCATGTCTCCAATTTCATTATTTCCTACACTGAGCTTAATACTTGCCCTTCCGCTCTATAATACCACAATCTCCCTCTTGATAAATCCATACTCCTAGAAGGCATCTTAGACTCCTTCCTTATAGCATTCCATATATTCAATTAGTACATGTTGTATTGAGTTTACTTTCTTATTTTTCTAAGCATGATTGAACAGTTTGCCATTTTTCAGGACCTCATCGTCTCTGGTTTTGATTGCAAGAAAAATTTTCATTTTTTTCCTACTCTAATCTTGCTCTATTTGAAGCACTCTGCAGAGTGCTCAACTGGGTTAATTTTCCGTAATGCAAATTTTACCATGCCATCCCCCTATTTCAAAAGCCTTAATGTGTCCCTGTCACCTTCGGTAGGAAATCCAGCCTTCTTAGCATGATTCAGAACCTATCCTTACCTGGCACCTGCTCAGCTCTCCATTCTCCTATTTTGGTACTCACATCTCAGGGATCCCTGGGATGGCTTGGTATCTGTATTAGTTAGCGTTTTCTAGAAGACCCTGAAATAGGATGTGAGTACAAGTGGTTTATCTGGGAGGTGATATCAGGAAGCACTAGTAGAAGAGTAGAGAAATGATTCAGGACAGAGAAGATCGCCAATTTAGGGTGCTTTGGTAAGCACGTTTCACTGTGGTCTACTGGGCACAATCCCATTAATATAGAATATGCCTCACAGGAATAAGATAACTAGGATATTTATGCCCAGCCCTCTACTATTATTGATGTACAGCTGTTTATTGAGTGCTGAGTCCTTAGTGTTTCCAGCCTGCTTTGCAAAACTTGAACATGCTGCTGGGACCTAAGATAATCCTCTCTTCCCACACCAAAGCAGAGTAGTAGGGAGCCACTGGAATATATGGAAACAGTGAACACCACAGGGATATAGTTGACTCATCAACAGTGCCTGCAACAGAGCCTCTCTGCTGTTTCCGTATCACTCCTATGGCTTCTGCCATAAAGTGTGTCATATGTACATAGAAAACATGATTACTGATCTGTCTTTCTCTGAACTGTGAGCATCCCAAAGACAGACTTTATTGGACTTTGTGGATGGCTTATAGCAGGTGTGCAGTACATTTACACTGAGTGTGGGAATAAACAATAAATAAAATGAAATTTGAAGATATGAAATTAAGAGTAAGGAAATAGAAAATCATGCAGAGTGAAAAAAGAGAGACAAAAATATCAGCAAGTAAGAAGGAAAGAAGTAAAAAAACATAGTTGTAATGGAAAGTAGCCTGAAAGAATCAGAGGGAGTCACTACAAAGAAAGTAGCTTCATTTGCGAAGCTACTTCTGCAAATCACTTTACATCTTAGGAAAGAGAATTTTGCATTACAAGTCCTGAAATAACAGTCTGTCATAATACCTAACAAGATGAAAGAAATTACCTTAAAACACAGGTAATATGGCGATTACAAAATACAATGACATTTATTTATTCTGGATGACTTTTACAACTACATTTATGTTCCTAATCCATGTGAATCTATTCAAGCCTCATCTAAACTCCTCAGCCTTTAAGATACGAAACAAACAGGCTTTCTGCTTCCTTGAGGAAGTAGTTACATGCTCTTCAGCACCATCCTGGCTAGAGCAACAGTTGTTACTTTTTTTTTTTTTTTTTTTTTTTTTTTTTTGGGTACCAGAGATCAGGACCTTGTGCTTACGAGACAGGCGGCGGAACCACTAAGATAAATTCCCAGCCCTAAACAGTTGTTACTTTAATGAATGATCTATGAAATCATCATTAAACACCTTGTGCAAACAGGTGGTAGAATATGGAAAATGGAAAATAATAAAAGAGAGCACATCATTTCACTAGATTCTTCTTAAAAGGAGGAAAATAAGAGATACAATTATGGAATTTACTTTCCAAGGACAAGGAAAAAGGGAATCTATAGGGATTTAGATTCTAAACAAGTCTTCTACGAAGCACCTTATTTTGTACTTATTAATCTTACAGTGGCTGATTTCCAAACATGGAATCAGTCCCCGGAGTTAATGTATTTCCATGACTTTGGCAAGGGCGTGAAGCAATCATAACTTTGCTATTACTAAAAGGCATGTTGGGACTTCTCTGGACTGTCACTAGTCATCAGGCATTTGTTAGAAAAGTGCAATCTCAGGTTCTGTCCTTACCTAAAGTAAATCAGATCTCTCAGGCTGACAGTCAGGAATCTGGGTTTGCCTAGGCCTCCAGGGGTTTACCTCATTCTCATGTAAACCTAATTTTGATATGCCCTGGCCAAGAGGAGAATGATCAAGATATGGTCAGTATGCCAGCACCAGCCTGTGAACATTTTGCTGTGGTCTGCAAATGGAAGAGTGTGATTTTACAGATTATGGTCAATTCCTGAGTATTCTAGGATGATTTAAGGTGTAAGATTTCTTATTTGACGCTGTCAATTTTAGCAACAAACTAAATTTAAACATTTCCACTATTTCTTTTAGAGTGGATGAAACCACTGTAGGTGAACACTGTCCCACTACCTTTCCTTTCTAATTCTTTCCACTTCTGTCTTGTTTAAACATTACAGAGTGAAACCAAAAATTCATCATTTCATTCATATGCTTAAAAATAGCTGTTTTACAGGTCATATCTTTTTTTTTTTGCACTGCAGTTTCCTTTTGTGGAAGAAAGACATAAGAGGAATAAAAATGGAGGAGGGGGTATGTAGTTAGGCAGTTGCAGCTATGGTAGGATATTTATTTGTAGAACATATTTCCCAATAAATTGAGCAAAAGCTTTATGATACAGAGTGTACTACATACCAATGTGGTGGAGAAAGTGGATACTAAAATAGGAGTCACTGAATATAGAACTTACAGGTGCCAGGGTGTATTTGTGAGCTTTAGCCATGGGAGCTATTTTTTTTTTTAATTTTCCCCTCAAACCCAAGGTAAAAATGATTATTAGTCTCATATTAAAGGTGAGGGACAGAGTCACAGAGAGTTTTATCTTACGGGTAGGGTATTTTTCTTTTTGTTTTTAAGTAAGCTGACTATGAAGATCACAGAAGTGGTAAGCTATAGAACTTCTGTTTAAAGTTGGCAGTTTCGTTTTCTATTTAAAAGGAGAAAGTTCAAGCCATCTCACATGTCACCAACCTCACATAAAGTTAATCTCAGACTGGGCCAGGGATTTAGCTCAATGGCCCCATGCCTGCCTGTCAAGCACAAGGTCCTGAGTTCAATTCCCAGTACAGAAAAAAAATTTTTTTTAATTTTTAAAAAGAGCATCAAAGTCGGTCTCAGACTATGTCTAATAACGTGAGGTGAAATAAAGCCACTCCATAATTTTGTCTCAATACAGACAAGCTCACTATTCCACTTACTAAATACTAAATGATTTCTCTTGGCAAAATGAGAGCTTGCTACTTCTTTCCAAATTATAATTTTATCCTCATTCTAGTCTGGCATCCTATACCTAAGATTTATTGAGATCACAAATTATAGAATTTCCCTTTTCTGATAGCATCTATTCTAGAGCAAATCTCTGCTTCCTTAGACTCCTCATCTACAAATCAGCAAATTTATGGAAACCACTGCCACCATCCCCAACTTCAGCTTCTTATGCTGTACATTCTCCCTCAGTGTAGAGTAGTAAACCCCACTTGTTTAGCGAGAGACTTGTTCCTAGTGGTCTTTGGCTAATGGACAATGACATCTATTTGCCTATAAATGTCAAAGCTAGAAGTGGCAGCTAATTTTCCAGATGACAGAATTACTATAAAAGATGAATACTAAAGAGATTAATATAATATACAACAATGTGCTAAATTTTATTAGATAAAATTTATAGGAATAAATTTAAAACACTATTAGGAACAAAAACAACCACCACATAATCAAGGGGAGTTATCTTGATGGCTGTTTGTTTTAATAATAGAAGAAAATACCTCAGAAATTAGCAAGCATTAACAAGGTTAAAATGAGTCAATTATGGAATGAGTATTTAAACTGCTATAATTTAGTTCTCTACTAAAAGGAACCAAAAGTCCAGAGAAAAAGAGAAGATACTACGGGTGATTTGTGTTACATGTTGTTCATTCCTAGGATATCTTTCAAATTCAGTGACTCCTACTTCAAAATGCTCATTAGAAAACTAAAGAAAATGTGACCAGCAGGTGAGCACCTGTTAGCCATATCACAGGAAGTACTAGGTCAATTGAACAGACATTTGAGAAGACTTGCCGTCTCACCATCCTCAACTGTTTGAAGGGATGTTTCTAGGAAGAGAGAGAAATATTTTCAAGCACAAGAAAAAGGAGTGCTACTTTGAAGATATTCTGAGACATTGATTGAATTATACTTTGTAGAAGTGGATCTTCATGGATTTAAATAATCCATTTCTAGGTGACCACTGGTATTGGGTCCTGTTGGAACTGGAAGAGCTAAGGCTCTTGGAACATTGAAGAGGAAGTAGGCAGTGTAGGGCTTCTGCACCTACCCAGTGGGAGGGCCAGGGACTTCTTTTAGGTTGTTCTCCTGCATGGGGCATTACATTGGGGTTTTTAGGTTAAAGCATAGTAAAAAGTAAAAGTAGTTCAGTGTGTTTCAAAACAGTTAAATGTTGATTTCTCCTTAATGGCTTAATGGGAAGATAATTAGTTGAGAGAAGGGTTCAGGTACTTCTAAGTAAAATACACTAAATGCTATCTCTCGATACTGTTTCAATTATATATCCTTCCATAAGACCGTAGGTAGGAAGTGATGCATGTTAGGAAAAGAAACAAGCCAGCTGTAGGATCAAAAAATAATCTTTTGGGAGTTAGAAGTTTAGCTGTGATTTACAAGCTGAGGAAAATAGAGGAGGAGAGAGAAAATGACAAAAACTGATTATGGAATTCTCATTTTCACAAATTACTGTCATCTGAGACATATTGATCAAGGCCTGACATTCTTATTTAATCAGGTTAAGAGGCTGCATATGTTCTTGGAGGTAGGGTTTGCGTATTAAACAGTATAAAACCATGCGCTGTTTACATCATTCTTTTAAAAGGCAGATTGTCATTGGGTGGCCTTCAAGTCATAACCATGTTCTCAAGCAGCTACAATTTCTTTTTAGTCACTGAGAATATATAAAGAAGTCCTGGCTATCTGGATAACTGGAGACATCTGAAATCAAACACAAAGTCAAAAGTAAGGTAAAGGCACATGAGGCCTTAAAGTCTTTGTAGTAGAGTTGTTAACACATTGTGTAAGTACTTTGTATTGGAACAGCAGAGATAACATGAGAATGAGGTTTTACCACACAGACCTAGGGTGTCACTACTAATAGAGTGGGTTTGGCAATTCTGTCAGTGATGATATGGGTATGATTGTTTCTGAGAAACTTTTCTTTGATAAAATAGACAGTAGCTGCTTTGTCAAATGTAGATGAAATAATCAAAGCAAATATACCCAGTTGCAAATTGCCTGGCCTCTCCTTGAAAGTGACCCCGTTTCATAATTTGATTGTTCAGTAAACACCAGGCACTTTCCCATGCTTGCAAATGTAATCTCAGGAACTCTCAATAGATCATCCTTGAATAAATTTTATTGCCATGGTCTCTTTGGGAAATCATCTGCTCTTGATTTTTTCTTATATTTTTGAAGGAATCAATGTGTATCATGTTCAGAGGTCAGTTCCCCAGTGGGAAATTGAAGAATTGACTTTTGCACTGTGAATATTGAACATTTTGAAAAGATTGTTTTTTGTTTTGTTTTTAACTCAAGCTATAAGCAGCTAGGGTTTGTGAAAGTTAATTTAATAATTCATGACCTGAACGAGTAGAAATAAAATGAAGCCTCAGGTGCAAAATTGAGGGGTTGCTAAAAGCTCCACCGTTCAAGAGAAATGATAGTTTAATGCAGTACTTCAAATACTTATTATGCAAAAAATTAATGGTGAACAAAATATCAAACTTTTAAAGAGAAACAAGATCTGATTTTGCACTTGTCTGACCTCACCTAAGTCCTGGCCCTGATCCACTAACATTTAAAAAGATAGCATAGAATTTATTAGAGTACATTAGAAATATTTTAAGTTTGCATGTGGTACTGTGTTATAAAGATGCAAAATATACACTGTGAATAGCACATGCATAGTTTTTAAGATCAAGGATTATGGGGACTACTATGTGTGGCTTTAGGCACTCTAACCTCTCTTGGTCTCCTCATCTTTTTTTCCTCATTGAGTTTATTGGTACATTTTAGGTGTACAGTACAGTTACATTCATCATTGGGATCTTATACCTTTACATGACAGGTCTTGGTTCTCATTTTTTTCTCCCTACCCCTACCCCCCCTTTACCCCCTCCTCCCTTCCCTATTTACAAATATTTTATTTCCATATTTTCATTTTCTCACATTTTTCCCTTATTTCCTTTCCCCTACGCTTCCCACTTCCCCTACACCTTTAGCCCTTTTCTTCCTATTTCACATTGTTGGTCTCCTCATCTTTAAATTGGGACAAAAGCATTATATTTATTATTAATAGGATGACTACCTAATCTATCTGAACCAGGACAATCATTTTAGTGGAAAAGTGACATTAACAGACATTACAACATTATAATGTTGATTATTGTGAAATAAAATGTGTTATCAAACAATAAGACAATTACAGATCTATATCATGCAAACTGATAGAACTACTCAATTCTGAGCATTCAGATGCTTTAGAACAAGAATGCCCACTTTGTATTTTTTGTTTGTTTCATGTTCATGAAATCTACAATTTTCTTTATTTTCCACTGGCCCCCACCAAGAGATGGCCTGGTGACATCATGGATTTTCTATGCCAAGCCATTGACCAAGCAGGTACCCAAGTGGCCAATAGGGACAGCAGTGAAGCCCTTTTCCCTATTTCACATTGTTGGTCTCCTCATCTTTAAATTGGGACAAAAGCATTATATTTATTATTAATAGGATGACTACCTAATCTATCTGAACCAGGACAATCATTTTAGTGGAAAAGTGACATTAACAGACATTACAACATTATAATGTTGATTATTGTGAAATAAAATGTGTTATCAAACAATAAGACAATTACAGATCTATATCATGCAAACTGATAGAACTACTCAATTCTGAGCATTCAGATGCTTTAGAACAAGAATGCCCACTTTGTATTTTTTGTTTGTTTCATGTTCATGAAATCTACAATTTTCTTTATTTTCCACTGGCCCCCACCAAGAGATGGCCTGGTGACATCATGGATTTTCTATGCCAAGCCATTGACCAAGCAGGTACCCAAGTGGCCAATAGGGACAGCAGTGCCCCATCTCTGCCAAAGACCAAAAGAAAGAATCAACTATCCCCAACTTTTTGTATCCAAATGCATTTCATTTTATGAGAAAACTCCTTACAATTTATCCTGGAAAAGAAATGTTAGGTAATGTTACACGTGGAAAACATAAAGAAAAGAGACCGCGGATCATGATTTTGTTTTGTTTTCTTTTCTTGTTTTACCTTTCATCACATGTTAAAGTGAGAACTGATTCACTGCATATTATACCTTGTATATAGATGTCCCCCCAAGCCTCTTGTGGTCAAAGGTAGGGAAGGTGGCTGGATGTGCATTAAGGGTGTGATACTGGTATTAAGGATGTAGATAATGGAAATCCCATCCTGGGTGTGGCTCGTAGTGTAGATGGCATAGAAAAGAAAGGGGGAGGGCAGGATGCTACTGCTGCTTGCTGCTTACTGCCTTCTACCTATGATGCCATGGACTATTTCTTTTCTGCGATGCCCCTCTGCCCTGCCACCCTACCAGTTGACTATGGACTAAAACAACTACAAACTGTGAACTAAAATAAATCTTTCCTCCTTTAACATGTGCTGTTTTTCTCAGCAATGAGAAAAATAACTAAGACACTGTGCGTGTATTACCCCACACTTGGAGATTACACCATAACAGGAGCCCAAGTGGAAGTCAACAAGACCTATTTGTTCTTTTATGGTACTGAAGATTGAACCAAAGGTCTTTGCACTTGCTATGCAAAATTGCATATGGAGGGCCAGTGATGTGGGCAGTAAAAATTTACAAACTATCAAGAATGTAGAAATATAGAAATGTAGAGTTTATTGATATACTGCAAGAGAGCAGTGGGCAAGTTCCAAGAGGCTGTCCCATCAGGGTAAGAGGTTGGGGTTTTTATAAGGGATTGAAGATGTCAGAAAGAATCTCAGTTAGCAAATGTGTATATCCTAGAAATGCATTTTCCAGGGCATCTTGTTTCTTCTTAATCTTCCAGGAATACCTGCATTGCAAACAGTATTGTACATCTAAATTGCAAATTGGCAAAGTCATTTATTTTGGCCTCATGAAAGTTCCCTTGTCATTGGAAGGAAGTTTTCTTTTTATTTCATGCTGGTTTGGGTCAGTGTTTATATATTATCCTATTATTGCATAGTAGTACTGGCCAGGATTGGTTTAATGGGGGAGTTTTGTTATCACAGCACTGAGATACATACACACCAGGCCCTTTAAAAAATTTTTTTTTAAATTTTGAGACAGGATCTCACTAAATTGCCCAGGCAGGGCTCAAACTTGTAATCCTCCTGCCTCAGCATCCTCCAATTCTAGGTTTACAGGCATGTGCTATCTCACCTGGCAAGTTTATTTTAATGAAAATATTGATAAAAAGATTTTGTTTAAAATGAAGAACCTGGAACAAATACTAAATCAAACAAGGTATTGGGAAAGTCATATGTATAAAACAAGACTTTCCCACATAAGGTAGGCTGTATGATTGCACTATTTGCAGAGTTGAGGTAGGGATTAAAGGAATTGCTATATATAAAGTGTTTAGAATAATATCTGGCATATAGTAAGCCTTCAGTGAAAGGTCCTGCCATTTGTTGCTTACCATGGATCAGACTCCAAAAATTTGAAAAGTTCTGCCTTTCCGAAGGGAAAGATAATTTTAAAATGCCTCTTTTTTTTTTTCAAGATTCAGTCATCAGTGATAATTAGTAGCCTTGACTGTAAACATCAAGCATTATTTGTTTTGCTCTTTACGTCCCACTACCCATGTCATAACTTTTGTCATTAAACAGTGCCTTAAATTCTCATTTTGAGAAATGCAAACTCAAGAACATTTCCAAGCAAAGCATTCATATTTACCTTTGTCAACAGTTTTAAAAAAGACAAAACAGTGATTCTGTCAAGTGGTATCTCCAAAAAGTGTCTAATCTTAATTGTCTTTGTTTCCCACTGTAGCACCCATCTCTCCTTTCTCTTCCCTCAAACTTAGCTCCTTTCATACCTCTGAAATCTCGCTGGTAACTTCACTCTGAATTTTCCTTATTATTGCTTTTACCTACCAGCACCTCACCATAATCTCTTATTAGTTGATTACTTCAGCCTTTTTCTCCCTCTTGACCCAACACTCTCACTAATATCACCTTTCCTAGGGGAAGGAGGTTCAATATCCATATAGTTTACTGATCCCATCCTGGCCTCCCTATTTCTGGACTACCTATCAATACTTTTCCTCCAACCAACCTTAGCCATATATTCATACTGTTATGACCTTGTCTTTATCTTTATTTCCGGTGAATAGCCAGTGTTTCCTTCATGTTCTTCCTCATCTATCTACCTTAGGGTTTCTGCTTTATCTTTAAAGCCACTCCTTGGTGAACACTCTTAACTCCATGTTTCTCTCTTCCTACCTTCTTGCCTTCCAGTCTTCCTACAACTCTATCATATTCTCTGTCTTCTACCTCCTTTTTACCTGGCAAAACTTAGTTATGGTTAAACTGTGTTCTCATAGTACCTGAACCTGAGTCTGTAGGGTTGCTGGGGTAAAATACTCACCTACTTGCTGCTTCTTCAGACTATAAATCATTGTTTATATTTAACTGCCATTTTGGATTTTTTGAATCTTGAATTATTTTAGAGTCATATTGTTATTTTACAACTTATGGAGATTTTTCTAATTATCATTTTATTGCCAAAATTTAGCTCAATTCTGTCTAGATATTCATATTGCATATTCTTTTATTTCAACCCTTTGATATTTGTTGTAACTTACTTTATGGGCTGACTCATAGTAAACTTATCGAAATATTCTTTCTGCATTTGAGAAAAATGTATTTTTTGTATTTGTGGGGCCAGTGAGTTTGTTCTCTTATTAAATGTTTTATACCCTTACTGACCTTTGTATCTGCTTGTTTTCAGTCATTTACTAAGAGGTATTTTTAAATCCCTCACTATGATGATGGGTTTGCTTATTTCTTCTTTATATTTGCAATTTAATATTGTATATTTTGAGGCTATTTTATGGGTTTCACAAATATCTATGATTATTAAATTGCTCTATTAAAGTAATCTTCTCTAATTATGAAATATCTAACAGTGATTTTCTAAAAGTCTACTTTTTCTAATATATTTTTGACAATAGGTTTTTCCAACTTTATTGTAATCTGTTACAAAAGACATAAAAACCAGTATCTTTGATTTTAAGGCCTTTAGAAATCTGAGTTATGTCTTACTACAGAAGAATATAAATTAGTTCAAATTACAGTGTAAAAACAAATGAATAGTGTATCATTAAATGTTTGTAAATGGTTTCTTCTTACTTCACAACTATTAGCAGTGCTTTAAAAAATTCCAATAACTAGTTTGGAATTGAATGAGAAAATCCACACTTAGTCTAATTTAGAGCACTCCGGCTGCAACCTTCACATACTACCGGATGTTGGAAGATGCTCTGTTGCTAGATGAAAACATTTTGTATCTTTTCTAATTAGGGAAAATTATACTCACACATAGGAAATCATCTCTTGCTTTATACAGGCAAAACAAAGTGAGGGTCTCCGTGTTAGACTTCCTTTTTTAGCTTTAGGGAAAACATCACATCTTTTGAAAAATATATTTAGCAGAACTCAAGTCTTGCACTAAAGCACAGAAGTAGGGAGGGTCCTGAGACCTCAGGCTTTTGTGCTAAATAAGAAGGTCAAAGTTTGCCTTTACAGATGAGAATTCAACATAGAAAACAAATGCAGTTGTCAGACAAATCTTCCTAATTTACAGCAAAACTATACAACATAGCAAAACTCCATTTTACCTTGAAGAACTTTACATCATGCAAACTTCAAATTTGAAAAAGCATCATTCCAAGTCCCAGTGTAGATCACGAGCCTACTTAGACCCAAGCAATAGAAAATAAACTTTTACATTTTTCTAGTCTTCCTAGATGTGTGGTATTTTTGGCTGATAAATTAATTAACATCATAGACTTGGGCTGGAAATTGGGCTCGGTGGTTCTGCCACCTGCCTTGCAAGCACAAGGGCCTGAGTTTGATCCCCAGTACAACAACAACCACAAAAGTCATAGACTGAATCTGCTGCTGAGGAACACATTTCTTTTTGCTCTACCAACGAACTTCATCCTCAGCCACATGAAACACTTTTTGATGTGATAACAGAAAATGGTTCTGGTAATTTCTTCAGCAGTCCAATGGAGGGAATTTTGCAATGATAGAGCTCTCGCCACTTATTGCTTTTGTGCGAGTTTGCCATAGCACCCCCTTCTAGTGTCACAGTCCTGCCTGCACTCATCGCAAACCTGGCCTCTGGCTCACCTGCGCCCGTGTATTGCCTGCCCTCCTTGAAGCCCGCATCCCAGTCTGTACAAATGATCCTGTCGTCCAGATGAGTTCTGTTTAGGAAACGCAAGGCATTTTCTGCATCTGCTCTGGATTAGTACTCCACAAAACAGAAGCCACATGCTGTTTTCTTCTTTTATCCAAACTCATAATGATCATCTTTGTCACCACTTTTGCTGAAGAGTTCATAAATTTGTTCTTCAGTCGTGTAAAAGGAAAGATTTCCAACACACAGTGCACAACTTTTCTTCAATAATTTTTCTTTTTCTTCATTGTCACCCTCTTCTCTATGTGTTCTGTTCCCAGTCACAAGGAATTGTATCCCTTTCTGAATCTTCACAGCCCCTCCCTTTCTGCTTATCATTTCTTCTTTGGATTTTGATTTTGATAACTTGATCTTATTTACAATCCCTACTACAGGACTAAGCTTTTTGGGTGCAGAACCTTCCCTTTCCCTCTAGGCTCAGCAGAAGGCTTCAGCAACAGCACTCAGTAAACATTGTGTTAATCTGTGCCACATCATTCTGTCCCACCTCGGCTTTGGCTGATATAGAAAACCTCACCTGGAATATCTGCAGCCTTTCCCTTTTCCACAGACTACAGAGACATAGTCTAAAGTAAAATTTCTCTCTTCTGAAACCCAGCAATTCTCTAACCTTGACATCCACACACCTCTCCACTTACAGGCCTTCCCAAGGGCAAAACAGGACTTAACTTTGTGCCACTCACCCACAGCCTATAGGATTGCCCTAGTAAAGAAAGAAAGAACTTTTTCTAGTATTAATACAGCTAAACTGGCTTTATTTGATCAATGTTTGAATTGAGTTGGGTTTTATTTAATTTTTTATTTCATCTGACAGTCTTTGTTTTTAATTATAATGCTTGGTTTGTTTTACTTTATGATATTTACTGATAAATTGGGTTTAACTTTTTTTTGTCGTGTTTAATGGCTATTTTTCTATCATGACAGACATTGTTAATCAACCATAGAACTTGTTCTCTTGAGAGCCCAGATATAGCCCTAGAATCCTCCCTCCACACCATTCCAAAAACATCTAGAATAGGATTGCTCTGTTATCCCTTACCAACTATTCAGAAGTGGGAAGCAAAACAGAACTCATTTTCCATCTGTGGTGTAAGAAGGCATACAGTTAGCCAATATAGTGATTTTCACATTTATCTCATTATAAGAATCACCTGGAGCATTGAAGAATATAGATTCTTGCTTCCATCTCAAACTTTATGAATCAGTGTCTTCAGGGAAGTTCACTGAAAATTTGTAATTTCCCACAAGAGTCCCATGTGACTCTTATCACTATAAGGTACAACTGGGGAAAACTGAGCAGTGTAAGAGCCTAAAGGGAGTTGTTGAATGACTTAAGCCTCCTACTGGTAGTTGTAGCATGAGTTGTTTAAACTCTGTACTAATTATGTGCTGAAATTCCATGGCAATTTAATATTTCCTGGATAGCACAAGTGCCCCTAAACTACCACTGTGAGTTTGTCCTACGGATGGATTGAAGAAATGGTTAGCACCAAAAAGGAGGTAGGAAGAGGAAAATTTCTAAGGATCCAATATTAAAAGATAACATACAATCGAAAGGATATTATTTGTGCATGTTGGTTTGTTTTCCTTAGGCTGCATAGGGACAGATGAGTGTTTTAAAATGTAGCAGTGAGTTAGAGGAAAGGCAGGCACCTATAAATTTATACATATATATATAAATATATAAATACATAATTATAAATAATAAATAACACTATGTAGTTCAGACTGACCTAGAACTCACTATGTAGTTCAGGCTGGTCTCGAACTCACAGCAATCCTCCTGACTCAGCCTCCTGAGTACTGGGATTACAGGCGTGCGCCACCATGCCCGGCATATTTTTCTTTTTCAGAGTATGTTGAGGAAATAGTTTGGAAGATGCAAACAGGTCTCCGTGAGCTCACACATATAAATGCCTCAATATAAGCAATATCTAACAGCAAATATATAGCTTTACATCAGATATTTAGAAACATTTAGTTTGACAGTGAAATATTTTGGGGCTTGCTCCAACACAGTAGCATATAATTGTGGCTTCAGCAGGTTTAATTTATCAAATTTGGTAGAAGACAGATTTTTAGAAAAATCTCATCTACTGTATAGAAAATTTTAACTTGCTTCTCTAACAATATTAATAATAAGAACAATATTATTATGGAGGTAACATTCGCTATATAAAAAAGCATATTTCTCTTGTGGAGTTTGAAACAGAAAACAGGTAAATGTATTTGATATCCTATATGAGATTAGGTTATAAATCAGAGCAGTAATTTCCAAACATGCCCACACACTGGAATTGCCACGGATCTATAGAAATATTGATACTGGCTTAACAGTGTGCTCCATCCAGAAATTGGGATTTAATTGTTTGATGTGGCCAAGGTTTTTCATTTTTTGAAAAATCTCCAGGCGATTCTAATACATAAGCAAGTTCAGGAACCACTAAACTGGAGATACTGAAGTATATATTTCAAATTTCAAACTTTAAGTCTTTGATAGTGTAAAGCTTAAATTTCTGCATTAAAGTTTAAGTCAAGATAATGAAATTGATCTAATTAGATTCATCAAGTTGTAGTCTATATAAATATGGCATTATTTCCATAAAACCGGAGCAAATAAAAAATCAATCAAATCAGTTATATGCACACACAGTCTTAACATACATAAATGATCAATATTCATAATAGCCAGGATTTTAATTAACTTTGTCAAATTGAGTCTTTATACCTAATTACAGTCAGATAATATATAGAGAGTGCAATCAAATTTGAATTTCAGATTAACAAGTAATTTTTTATTATAAACACATCCCACGCACTATTTGGGACATACTTATACTAGATACTGCTTGGAAGCCATTTGAAATTCAGGTTTACATGCATGCCCTATATTTTTTTTATTTAGCTAAATCAAACAATTCCATTCCCAATTTAAAAAGAATAACTTTTAGGATGTTTTGTAACTTTTAAAGGAAAAATAACAACAAAAATTAACTTCAGCTTCTTGCTCATTCTGTGTTCGCCTGTTTTCTAAATTACATTGCCTATTAACCTCCTCAAGCTTTACATGACTTTGTACTGAGGGTTAACTGTACCTTGTTCTGCTTCTTCTGTCTTCTTCGGAGGCGCAAGAACTCCTTGTGCTGCCTGGAGACAAAGTTCACTGCTGCATATTCCAGCAAGGCAGCAAACACAAACAGAAGGCACACTGCCATCCAGATGTCAATTGCTTTTACATAGGAGACCTGAGAGAGAGAGAGAGAGAGAGAGAGAGAGAGAGAGAGGGGCTATGACATTATGTACACTTTTAGGGAAACCAGATTCATAGGAGAACAATCTCATTTCCTTGGTCAAGGATTTGCTAGCCTTTCCTTAAGAAGTATGTAAGTTATTGTGGCTAGTTCTGTAATAAACATCTTAAATGTCTATCAGTGGAGCAAAGAGCAAAGAAAATGTGGTATATACACACAATAGAATACTATTGAGCCATAAAAAGATGAAATTTTGTTATTTATATCAACATGGATATAAGTGAAATAAGTGAGGCACGAACACCAAATAATCTCCTCCATATATGAAAATTTAAAGAGTCGATTTTATACAAGTTGGAAGTACAGTTGTGGTTACTCAAGACTGGGGAAGTGGGAGGTATTGGTGAGAGGTGGGTAATGAATATGATGTTATAGTAAGAAAGAATAAATTCTGATGTTCTGTGGCACAGAGGGTGATTAAAATGAACAATAAAACATTAATGTATAGTTAATGTATTAAATACTTAATGTATTAAAGTTATAGTGTATTAAATATTCAATGTATTAAGTAGTTATAAAAGTGGACTTTGTACTTTCCATACAGAAATTATTAAAGTTTAATGTCATAGATATGCTAATCATTCTGAGCTGATCATGACTCCATATACATATGAATCTAATATCTCATCAAGGGCTAAAGGTGTAGCTCTGTGTTAGAGCGCATACTTAGCATGTGTGAGGCCTTGGGTTCAATCTCCTGCACCAAGAGGAAGCCTTATAAAACATAACATTGGGCCTCATAGGTATGCACAAATATTATGTGTCAATCAAACTTTTAAAAGATTATAACATTAAAAATGTATCAATTCCTCTGAGAAGATTCTGAGCAGAGTAGTGACAGTCATAAGCCTCCCCTGCACCCCTTGTTCAGTCTCTCTCAGCATAGTCCCTCTGCTCACGTAGCTTTGTCCTTGAGACAGCTCCAAAGATTATAAAATTTCTCTAATGAGATTGGATTTTAAGTCTTCTTACCATGAAAAATAAGTATGAGGTAATGCATATATTAAACAATTTAATTTTTCCATTCCACAATGTGTAGATTTATTAATACATCCTGCACCCCTTGTTCAGTCTCTCTCAGCATAGTCCCTCTGCTCACGTAGCTTTGTCCTTGAGACAGCTCCAAAGATTATAAAATTTCTCTAATGAGATTGGATTTTAAGTCTTCTTACCATGAAAAATAAGTATGAGGTAATGCATATATTAAACAATTTAATTTTTCCATTCCACAATGTGTAGATTTATTAATACATATTAGCATATATTATAATTTTTTAAAATTTAAATTTAAAAGATTTATTTAATAAAGAAAAGAAGAAAAATTTTGAGGATAATGAGAGGACACTATTATAAAAACTTCCTTTTATTTTTCCTAACAACTGAAATCCAATATAGCTAGAATAACTCCAAAAAATGAATATGGCCTTATGCCTTTCAAAAACCAATTTATAATTTTTATCAATTTGTTGATCCTAATTGACATGAAAACTCTAAATAGCTTTAAATTAGAGTTCAAAAGTTGTCAACTGAATTAAAACATCAAAGTTCTAGATTTGAGGTGTTATCTGATAGGAAAGGAAATTTTTACTTCCCTTTTTTAGTGTTTAATAAATCTTATAATTTTACAAGACAGATACTGAAGGCAAATTATTTTTATTCGCAATGAAAAATTTGCCTCATCTCACTCAACTTAAAATTATTTATAAAGTATAAGGGGCAAAATAAGTAGACAAAGTTGTAGCATTGGATACCACACTACAAAAGACTTTTTATGGCTGTGTGTATGCTATTCAATTCTAGCTCTTATGTGGGATTTCTTATTTTTTTATTGTTATCCATAATGCCAGCCAGCATATTAAGTATTATAAATGTGCTAATTATTTAACTGCTGAAACAACTGCATTGTCCCATTTTCTGATGTGGAAACTGAGGTACAGAGGAGTTTGATTATTAATCAAGGTAACAAAACTAATAAGTGACAAGTGAAGAGTAGTACCTACTGGTACATCCTTTCTAAGCAGATGCAAATTAACACAGTTTTAGGATTATGTAGTTTGAACCCTGAATTTCCCTTTGACCTGTGTAATAAATACTTACTATGCTCTTTAACTTTTTCTAAATCATAATTTCCAATGTTTGCATAATACTCTATGCCATGATCAATCATTTTACATTATTTGACACTTTGGTTAAGTTATATTTCATTTTCATGACTAAGAACTTTGCTTCTATGAACATTCTTTCCTCCAAATGTTTGACTTTTTGCTTATTTGCTATATCAAGTTTTAGATGAATTGTATGAGTAAATGATACAAAACTAAGCTCTTGACTTCAAACATTACCAGTAGTAAAAAAGACACTGGAGTGAGATACCCCAAACAAAAAGCATTGCTTTGCTATCATTTCTCAAATTTCTCCAAGTTGCTTTACATCTCTGACTCCATTCTTCCACTGTAAATAAGGAATAATCATAGTTCCTACATCATGGAGTTATTATTTGGATAAAATCACTTAATTTATATAAAAATGTTAGAATTGTGTCAAGCACAGAATAAATATTGTATCAATGTTTGCAACTATTTGTCTACATAAGGAAGCTATAAAAATTAACAAGGAAAATAAAAATTACCCACAACCATAATAAAATCTGGTTATACTTTTTAAGGTCACTACCTGTATTTCACTATTTGCCTCAGACAATCTGAACTACTGGACAGTGCAGGCTGCTGTGCAGGGATCCTGATCCACACAGTACAGGTGCCCAAGGCCAGAAAATCCGTTGTTATGAGCTTGATAAGATGATGCAGTAATGAGAATCAGAGAGAAGGCATCTCTGAGATTCATTGTTGAAAGTTGAAGCCCACAAGAAGAGCAAAGCGAGTCACTATAATAAATATATTTCAGACTATGGCGGTTGGTGAATTGGGAACAGCACCTGTAACTGGAACCCAGGCCCACTGTGGGGGAAAGGCAGCTCAAACCTGCTGTAGAACCATGCAGAGTTAAAACTTGCAGGAGGTTGGGGAGCTCAATTCCAGCCTCACAGCCAGAAACCAGCCTGAATCTCTGTGGACTATGGCTGGCTCACTGAATTTAATCAACTTGGTTCTGCACACTGCTGCCCATGTTGTCGACTGGTGACAGCAGTGACACACATTGAAGGGGACTTTTTTTTCTTCTCCTTTCTTCTTCATTTTTGTTCTTGTTCCTGTTTTTGTACATTTTTTCTTTTTCTCTTTTTTCTCAATTGTGCTTATTTTTATAAGAGAGTAAATACAGTTTCTAATTTTCCTGTTGCTGTTAGCTTGTTCTGTTCTTGTCTCTTTTTCCTTTTCTCTTTTCTGCCTGTCTTTGCTAGTTTCCCAAAGTTTGCATGATCTTCCTGTGTCCTCTAGCCCTATTTCTGACCTCTCCCTGTCTATCTCTCTGCCCCTTGCGACTCCTTGTAAGTCTTCTTCCCAGAGGGTAAATCCACTATATTGAAGGGCTTATTTACTGCAAACATATTTCTGGTTGTCCCTTGATTTTTATATAAAACCACAAATCTAGTTTCTGTGGTTAAAAATGGCAGATTAATACTTAACACAATTTGTCATTTTCTAAGCTGTGTTTGGTGCTATAGTTAATGCTGATTGTATTACTTTGGCCAAGGTGATGTGATTGCTCTAGTTAGTTATCCTTCTTGGTATGCCAAGACTGATACTGCATAAGGGCCATTACATACTCAAAACCAAAGGCCAGTTATACCTAGAAGACAAGTTGAGAAGTAGCCATTCCCTAAGAGTTCTAAATACAAGCAATAGGGCCAGTGGTTTGGCTCAGTGGTTCCGCTACCTCCCTCAGGAGTGCAAGGGCCTGAGTTCAACCCCTGGTACCAAAAAATAAAAATAAATAAATAAATAAATACTAGCAGTAAAGATACTCACAATACACATTATACAAGCAGCAACCCAGGAGTTAAACCAAAACAGTAACAAAAAAAAAAAAAAAATAGAAATGTGAAGACAGCTAAACAAGACACAAACCCAGACTACCAGATCACCAAAGGCAAATACAGGGGTCAACAAGATGGAACAGTCTGAAACTCAACTACCTAGATTCCCTGAACTGCTACCAAGGGAATTAACAAAACAGATGAAAGAGGCTCTGGAGAAAATGAAGTAAGAAATAATTTCTCATATAACACAGATGGAGACCATACTGAAAGACATGATTAATAATTCTAGAGAAGACACAGGTTAAAAAAAATAGAGGAGCTCAGGAACATGATGGAAACCATGAATGCCCAACACAAGAAAGAAATGAAATCCATGAAACAGGTGCAAACTGATATCCATGAGATTAAAAACTCCATTGAAATTATGCACGGCAGAATGAGCCAATGTGATGACAGAATATTGGATATAGAAGACAGGATTGCAGGTAGTGACCATGAAAAGAGAGATTTCTTAAAAATAGCAAAAGAACATGAGAAATCAATAACATAAAGAACCCTTCTATATTGTAGGGATGTAAATTAGTACAACCATAATGGAAATCAATATAGAGTCCTCAAAAACTAAAAATAGAAACTCTAATTGACTCAGCTATTCCCTGTCTAGGTACCTTCCCTAAAGAGTTAAATGCTTCATACCTTATCTTTGACAAAGGAGCCAAATACCCTCACTGGAGGAAAGACAGCCTCTTTAATAAATGGTGC
>NW_022900951.1:11018577-11037582 GCF_012274545.1 Fukomys damarensis | reverse complement strand
CAAAGGAGCCAAATACCCTCACTGGAGGAAAGACAGCCTCTTTAATAAATGGTGCTGGAAAAATTGGGTTTGAATTTGCCAAAGATTAAAACTAGACCCATATCTTTCACCATGCACTAATCTAAAATAAAAATGGATCAAAGATCTAAATATTAAAACAGAAACACTAAACCTACTGGAAGATAGGTTAGGTAGAAACCTCAGTTGCATGGGCACTAGCACAAAGAATTAACAACTGAGATCTCATCTTATTAAAAATATTCTGTACAGCAAGAGAAACTACAAACAGAGTGAAGATACAGCCTACAATATGAAAAAAAATTGGCAGCTGTTCCTCAAAGGTCTACTATCTAGAATATATAAAGAATTTAAAAATTACACCTCCCAAATTTAAAGACCCAAACCAGAAATGGGCATCTGAAATGAACAGACATTTCTAAGACAAAGGAGTAGAAGCAGCAAATAAACATGTGAAAATATGTTCAATATCACTGTTCATTCAAGAGATGCAGATGAAAACAATATTGAGATTCCATCTCACTCCAGAAAAAGTGGCTGGTATCAAGAAATCAACCAACAACAAATGCTGGGAGGGCTGTTGGGAGAAAGGAACTTTCTCTGCTCTTGGTGGGAGTGTATACTGGTCCAATCACTGTGGAAATCTTTGAGAATATTGCTCAAAAAAGTAGGATTAGAGGTCCCATTAAACCCAGCTATTCCCCTTCTTGGTATCTTCCCAGAAGAATTAAAAGGATCGTACCAAAGTGATACATGGCCATGCATGTTCATAGCAGCACAGTTTGTAATAGGTAAATCTTGGAATCAGCCCAAATTCCCATCAACTGGTGATTAGATAAAGAAGATTTTTTTTGTAAAACGGAGTACTACTTAGCCATTAATAAAGATAAACTAGAGACATTTATAGCCAAATGAATGTACCTTGAGGTCACACTATTAAGTGAAATATATAGGACACACATGTGTAAATACTAAATTGTTTCTCTGGTTTGAAAAACTAAAAGTGTAAATGAGAACCATAATGCATAATAGATATTATGAAATAGAATATATTCAAAAAGGAAGGGGAACTAGGGAGGTGGGCAGGGGCAAAGGAAAGAATGGAAAGAAAAATAGTGAACAATGAAGGAAAAACTGAAACAAAATATATAAATAGGGAGGGGTGGAGGAGTTAAAGGGAGGGCAGGGGAATGGAAAAAAAAATAAGAACCAATATGTATCCTGCACAGGTATAAATTCCCAATGATAAATGTGATCATAATGAGTACCTAAAATGTACCAATAAAATATATTATATTATTGTGAAAATAAATCTGAACTAATTGTCAGTCCCACATGTATTGCAGTAGAGTGGTTCAGCACTTTGTCATCTCCAGCCCTTTGGATGTATTACTCTTACTTTCTTGTTTTGTTTGTTCTCATTTTTCCTGACTAATGGACTCTTTGGAATTCCTCAAGACCTGACACCAATACCAACTTTCCCGGGAAGCCTTTCTAACTTTCTCCTTTCTCCCATCTGGGTTAAAGGCTATTTTTATTTATTCCCTTATTCTTTTCCATTGAACTTGTCTGTTTCTTATTAGTCCATCTACTTCCATGGCTATATCAATAGACTATAAGCTTGTTTTCTTTTCTTATTCCCTTCCTTCCTAACTTCCTTCCTTCCTTCCTTTTTCCTTCCTTCCTTTTTCCTTTTCTCTTTCTTTCCTTTCCTTAACTGGCCCTATGTGACATGTATTACTCTGAATTACCAACATAAGACATGACAACTAATGGGTAAGCATTAGTTATATGGGATGGATAAATGATTGGATGACTGAATGAGTTTAAAAAAAGGAAAGAAAGAACTATCTTGCTATCTTTGCATGTTATGGGATTTAAATTTAACAATTCTAAAGTATATACTATTACCCACAATTACATGTATTTGATTGTTCTAAGAGGCCACCATTAGTAAGTTTTTAATTCTCTCAGGACACCTAGTATTCCTGGACTGGCTTCTTTCTCAATAAGCAATAATTTGTCTTTTACTCTTCTACAGTCCTCTTCTCTTATAATAACAGAACATTATCGATTACAGCATCCCTGTTATATATTATTCAAATGGCCTGTAAATGTTTCAAGACCAATAATAAGAAGAATTTTCCAATGCCTGTAATATGTCCATACCAAGAGCTAAGCCTAATAGTGCTACTTGACCATTGTTCTTCCCCTTCCTGGTGATTACAACATTCAGTAATTTGAAGACCTTTCCCCTATCTCCTTGTGACCATCAGCAAGAAAAACACTTATTTGGCTTCTTTTGTAGCTGCTCATGAGTGAATCCTTTCAGTTTCTTAATCATTTTGGTTAGTCTATGAGTATCCTCTAAATCATGAACATCTTTCCAGCTTCGATGTGCCAACAATAAATGCATTATTCACACGTATTTAGAGGGTGTTGTGAGACATATATTACATATGATGTGATGTCCCTTTGTGTGGATCTCTCAGAATTGAAATTCCTTATTGTTGCTTTTATCCAGCTCTAATGTTTCTCTCCCTTTGGCTGCTAATCCTTAAATGTTTTTAGATCACACCTTTCTCTGTCACATTCTTTTTATGATTCTTGGGCTTACTTGATCCCTTCCAGAACTGTTTTACTACAGACTTGCAAGATAGTTTTGAAAGGTAATTAAACCCTCAAAATGCTATTATAATTCACCAATTTAGTGTTTCTGGGGGATACTTAATTCAAAAATTTAAATGTCCCAAATGTTGAGGGCTTATTATGTGGAATGCAGTATAGTAGGTGCTGTGAGAAGTAGGGAAGAAGGCACAAAGATACTTACGATGCATGCTGATTCTTCTTAGAACTTTCCAGGTTACATTTTGAGGGTCCCTGTTCATACTATATACCAGAAAGTGTCATTTGTATAGATCAGAGTGCAACAAATTATGGCCTGAGAATCAAATCTGTCCCACCACGTTTATAAATAAAGTTTTATTGGAAAACAGCCATACTTGCTTTTTACATATTGACTCCAGCTATTTTTGCCCTCAAATGGCACAGTTGAGTACTTGTGACAGAAGCCAAATGGATGTCAGGGCCTAAAATACCATATGATTCTTTTACAGGAAATATTTGCCAGCTCCCAGCCTAGACTATGATGTCTGGTTTGTCCTGGGGTTGTATATACCAATGGCCCTGTACCAATGCTTAAGAAAGCTATGGTTTATTAAAGAAGACAGTCCCATAAATGTATAATTGATATAAGTGGATATTTCATATGCCACGTCAGAGGTAGAAGCAAAAGGCTGGTAGAACGATGTTGACAGGGAAATCAGAAAAGGTTTCATTCCTGGGTGATGTGACATTTGATTTTGGGCTTGAGGAAAGCCAGGATTTTGATGAGTCGAAGCAGCTGTAAGTCAAAACTATGAAGATCAGAGAGAGTACTGTGGGCTTGGGGAATGGTGACCAGCCAAGTGACTTGGAAATATGTGGTATTAGTGGGAGCATGGTAAGAGCAGACAGGTAGATGGAATGAAAGAAAGGTTTGAGAAAGCCAGGCAGATAGGTTTGGGATTTCAGACAGCTCATAAAATAAACTAGTGATGGTTTTAGTGTGGGGGGGATGTGTAAGTCCTTTTGTAGTTATTGTGTTGATTTTTTTTTGTCTGCAAAAGTCTTAGCAAAAGCAGTAGTTTTCTCTCCTTATGGGAATTTACCTCTTTTTTTCTTGACACTTTTCACTTCTATACAAGACTGGTTCTCTTTTAGGCTCTCTAACAACATCTTTGAGTTCTTTGTGGTACCTCTCTAATTTATAATGCTCCTTGAATTCTTTCTCTTCAATTTCCACTCTTATCTTCATATTCTCAGTGAATTTTTCCACTCCTGTAGTTTTCTTCATATTCTTGTGTATGTTGGGGTGGTAAGAGAACTGTGTGTGTGTGTGTGTGTGTGTGTGTGTGTGTGTGCTACACACAGAGACTCCTGAACTGTGTGTGTGTGTGTGTGTGTGTGTGTGTGTGTGTGTCCTAAACAGAGACTGGCCAAGTTCTTATGAATCTCTTTTCCTCTACCAGTAAAACTAGATTTTCCAGTTTAAATGAATCCCCAGTGGAATGCAGCAGAAGTTGTACTGGCTACTTTAAGGCCTCTAAAATCTTCTATGAGGTCTTTGGGACTTAACCCTTTTGCAGACATCTTAGGTGTCACTTGTTCGAGATGGCAGTGCCATAAGATGAAAAAAGCCTGGATCCCTAAAAGACTCAGGGCTACCCACTCCAGAATTACATGTAATGTTAATGAGAAGAAACTTTTGTTGTATTAATCTGCAGAAATTTCTGGGTTTTCTGTTTGCAAGACTCCTCAGCCTTGACCTCTCAGTTATGCCCATGCTAATTCTAAAATGTCCATAGTTAATATTTGCAAAATCAAACTCATTTAATATCCTCTCCTTCTCCATCCCTCTCAATAGAATTGTTATTTTCACTAGCAGCCCTGGTTTTACCAGTGGTTCTTTCCTTATCTTCATCTCTAATACTCAATCTGATGAACACACTCGACCTTTCTTTGCGCAAAGTACACTAGGGTTTACTCTTTCCTCTCCACTCCAAAGATGTCATTAAAATCCCAGTAGTTAACACTTAGACCTGGTTATTATAACAACTTCCTAACTGGTCCCTCTGCATTCAGTTCCTCCTGCTGGCACTTAGTCCTTTTGCTTCGGTGAGATTAAATTCAAAACACCAATTTCATTTTGAAATACATGTACTTAAGAATTACTCTGGCTGCCTATTACAGGCTCTGGTATTCAAGATCTTGCACAGCATGTGTCTGCCCCAGTTATTCAGTCTTACTTCATTCTTTCCTAACACAAACTTTGTATTTTGTTTGAACAGTTCTGCTTATCCATGAGGAAGCCAAGTTCATTGCTGCTGACTCATTGTGTATACTCATGGTTCCCAAATGGAGAAGAGTGATTTTGCACCCCAAGGGACATTTGGCAATCATTGTCTTGAGATAGCTTTGCTTGTCAGCACCAAGGGTAGGTGCTACTAGCATCTAGTAGATTGAGGTCAGAGATGCTGCTACACATCTTACAATGCTCAGGACTGCCTTCACCGCAGTTATCCAGCTCAGGTCAAATGACAACAATTTTGAGGCTGTAAATTGCCGAGATAGTTGAAACAAATAAAACTAAAAAGCCAAACCCGGGTATCTATGTCTATTCCAATAATTCTCATAAGTGGTAATACAGCAATATCTGAAGATGTTTTTATTGTTTTGATTGGGAAAGTGGCAAGTTACTACTTTTTCTAGAGTTAGAGGATAAGGACGATGCTAAGCAACCCCCAAAATCACAAGACAGCCTCGCATGACAAAGAGTTACCTAGTCCCAAGTATTAATAGTGCTGTAAGACTTAGAAACCCTGGCCTACAATCTTCTCCCAGCATGCAAATTCACTACCTATTTCCTCTATCTCTATTGTCACATAATTCCTCAAGGAGTAGTGCAAATTCCATCTCCAAGGTGATGCTTTCTCTGCCTTTTCTATCCCATGGTACTCTCAACTATTTTGAGAATTTGTAATAAATTTGTAATTGAATTAAAATCTTCCAGTTTAAAATTCATTGCATATGTATGTATTTTATCTACCAAAATGAAATATAAGATATTTCAGAAATAACGATCTAGTATTCATGCAACTAAAGATAATTCTTTGGCATTTATTAAGTCCCCCATAAGTTTATATCAACTGACAAATTTTCCAAGTAACATTTAAATTCAAATTCCTTTCATAATCACTGCTTTATATGAAAGGTTATCTACAAAAAATGATAAGTAAAAGGAATAGAAAATTTAATTGGGCACAGTGGGGCATGCTTATAATTCCTACATTAAAGGGGACAGAGGGAGAAGGACCGAAAGTTCAAGTCCTGCCTGAACAACTTAGCAAGTCTTTATCTCAGATATTTTTTAAAAGGCTCAAGGATGTAACTCAATGGCAGAATGACTCTAGGTTTAATACCTAATACCATGCACACATGAAAATTAGCTCAGAAATTTATATTTTTGAGCTAATAGCAGGTGATACAGATTGCCCATCATTTGCTTTCACTGAAGAAAAGAGCTTTTAACACTTTTATAACTTTACAACTGTCTTATGGAAAAGTAGCGCCAATCAAGTGGTTTAAGTTTGCATGAAACTAGATAAACTATTAACTATTGTTTAAACAGACCAGTGATGGAATTCAGTTAATTGCTCAGTTGTTTTAGCATTATGTTGACATTCTTTAGGGATATTTCTAAACAATGTTCATTTCAGTACTTTCTTGGAATTTTTTGAAAATTTTGGCAAGCTTTCTTGAGTCAATCTTTTCATTAAATATATCTTCAGGTTCAAAGTGGAAACTCAAGCCTGAATTTATTTATTTTACACCTAGAACTTGTTTAGTCTTCAGACATTGTAGTGTTTTCCTGTGTCATGAAGCCAGTTGTTTATGGGTTGAACCATTTTCTACCCCATATTTATACCAAGGACAGAAAAATAGATCTTAATTGTACAAGGACAACGTGAGTTTCTTCATAGGTTAGACACTTTCTCTGTTCCTTGAGCAAATACTTCCATGTAACAATGTGCAAAACAAAATATATCCACATTCCCAGCCATTGGGATGACCTCCAAGGAGCTGTGACATTTCCTCTATCTACTAATCAAGGAGGACTGATTATGATCATGTACAGAAAAACTTTTTCCATAGCAGAGAAAATTCACAATTGACTTTGATCAACCAAGTGCTTTTTAGAACAGGGATGAAATGGAATTCATAGCACAATCTCGTTTTTAAGATGTTTTTCTTTCTTTAAGTGCAGTGATCATTCACACCCTCTTCCATGAGTCAGTGTTTATTTTTGAACTATGCCTGCAGACAAGTGCTAATGCAGAATAGATATTTTTGTGTCTGGTACAGTACAATTTCATTTTATCTAATTTAGAAGTATAAAGTTTTAATTAACCTTGATTGTTATAGTTGCTGAAATGAAGAATACTTGTGGCCAAAGCAGCCTGAGATGTGCTTCCATTACATGGAATAGAAGACTTTGGCACTCTCCAACTTGTCTTTTATTGAGTGCTACAAAGTATGCCACCACCCTCTGCACCCCATTTTATGAGGAAAAGAAAACTTTATTGCATGCATGTGTAAGTCTTGCTACTAATAAACCAAGGTGGAAGTGAGGATTCTATTTACTTTTTCTTTTTTGTCTTTTATCTACATTCACATACTGTATCATAAGAAAAATATAGACATTCAAATTAATATTTGTGCCAGAAATGCATGATGTCGCACAAGTTTATCTTTAGTTTCTCTGCCAAGTTGCCACTTTATCGTCTAGTTAAAAAGCTCATAGGAAAGTCATAGTTACTTGGAGAAGAAGGGTAATGGCAGCACTGACCATCTGGCCTATCCCAGTACCATTAGCCCCATCCCATTTACTCTACAAGTCTAATACTCTTGTTGGATTTGAGGCAAAGTAGTTGAATAAACACTATTGCAGAGGCGTTGTTTGCAGAAATTGCCAGTAGATGGCAGTGGCTCCCAGCACGAAGGAATCAACCAGTTATATTCTTTCTTCAGCATTGGGTGGTACACAGATTTAGTTATCTGGTATTATGTCTATTTTTTTCTTTGTTTTATGTTTAGAGAAACATTTATTAGTACATTTTAGTTTGATGATATTTATCATAAGGAATTTTTACCAGTACATAATGTATCTTCCTTCTTTAAGTGGAAAAATTCCAGGTCCCCACTATTGCCCAGGTTTCATGTGAGGAAAAGAAAAGGAGCTACAGATCCCTCAGAGGTTAGGAAATAACGTGTTATAAGAGCCTCTAACTAGGCTTGTGATCGCTTTTTTAGTGTAAAATACCAAAGATCATGTCTCCACTGTGTCCAGTTCCTATAACTGGGCAGCAGTTTGATGTAAGTCAGCTCAGTGCTTTCTTCTTACCACAAAAACTATAACAAATCACCACCTAATAATTAGATACTTATTTGCAGTGGATACTAGCCTGCAGGAGTCTGATAGTAATTAAAAAGAAATCCTACCACCTCTTGAATAAAATTACATATATAAATGTGTGAGCTTTTTGAAGAAATCATCCATTATTTTTCAATACAGAATTATACAAAATGCTTAAAAAATGTAAATGTGAAAAGATTTTAGTTGGTTTCATTGAGTACATCATTTTCTAATATATCAGTAGTTGCATATATCTGCTTTAGAGAATTTAGATCAATTTCAGTCTCATGGTAGGAATCAATCCAAGAGGAGGCATCAGGTTGTAATGGTGAAAGCAGTGAACAGACGCTAGAGATGTGTGTGTTGGCTTTGCCACTGGTGGACTTTGCAAACTTGTACTCATCATTTCACCTTTATGGGCTCAGGTTCCTCCACTGGGGGAGAGTTGGTCAAATGAATCCTAAGGATTCTGTTATTTTAAGGTTCTATGATTCAGGGAAAGAAAAAGTTATGAGAGAGGAAACTAAGTCATTTAGAAATATTGAGTGCCAATTTCAAGGTGATCAGAGCTGTGAGTCCCAGTAGAACCCTTCAAGCTCTCTACTGTGCATTCTTACCACTTTCAGTGTTATACAATGTGTATTTATTAAGAACCTCTGTTTGCCAGGCAGAACTTGCCTAAATGGTGAATTCCTTGTGTAGAAACAAATTGTACTGTTGAAAAAAAGAACTGCATGTATAATACCATATGTGTAACAAATACACAGAGTTTACATTAAGAGTCAGTGAACGATTATGGAAACAATCAGCTACTCACCTTAAGCACTTCAATCTGGTTTTCTACCTAAGTAATTTCTTTGGTAGCTTAGCAACTTTCTTAACATGTACTCAAGGAAACCTAGAACCCTCCCAGAGGCAGCTGTCAACTATGTACTGATAGAGGTTGGTAGATGAAAACCCCAGATTTCCTGTTACTCAGTGGGGCAAGTCTAAAGAGAATTCTACATAGCTTTTAGAGGATTCCCCAGCAGTATTGAAGCCTAGTTGCTTTCCACAGTATCCAATTCTATGGTGCACTTTGTTTTCCCATACTTGGTCTTGTCCTTCCTGAGATGACTACCCAAATAAACTATCTGCATCCAAAATACTTGTTATACTGTCTCCAGTTTACTGAAACAACCCAAAAGTCAACTTAGATCAGGGAAGCCTGATACAAAAACAATGCCTACTACATCAGCCACCATTTCGAACCAGGGCAGCAAAGATACCACACATCCTCTTGAAAATTCTTTTATTAGTAACAAAAGCCCTTTATCTGGCTGGTTTGCACATGACTAATAAGAATAGAATGTTGACATAGTTCAAAAAGTAGTGTGAAGAAGTAAGTATCAAATCAATTTGGAATCTATATGACTCATACAATATAGCACAGATCATTTCCTAGTTTGCTCTGCATAGTGAGTTTTCTATTTACAACATTAGAATTGTATCACTGAAACAGAAAGTGATATTTTATATCTAATACTGTGCAAGAATTATTCAGCATATACCAATCCCCCTCAGGTCAGGGAAATAATGAGAGCACTTTATTTGCAGAAATGTCATATAAATAATATGTCCTGTCATAAGTATGAAGCTCCTTAAGAAGTCTGAGTCATGGTTTTATTTTAAGCCTGTAAGGATGTAGATATTACGAAGGTACAAATTACTTCTATTGAAAGGACATCAATTAAAAATGTGAACAGCAGCCAGGCTTGATGGAACACTCCTGTAATGCAAGCACTCAGGAGGTTGAGGCAGGAGGATTGCCATGAGTTCAAAGCCAACCTGGCCTACACAGTGAGTTCAAGGTCATCCTGAACTGCATAGTGAGACCCTATCTCCAAAACAAAATATAAACAACAGCTGCAGGCACTGGAAAAATTTTGAAAGAAGACAAAATACTTCAGAAGACAGAAAATGATCAAGAAATTCAACCTTAGATTCAGGGTAAATGTGACAGTATGCCGACATTGGCCAGTGAAGTAATTTATAGAGCTTTATCCCATAGTCTAGATCTGCCCATGGACACACAAGTGAAAGTGTTGGCAGGCAGCTCAGGGTTTCACCAGTGCCCTTATTCCCAATTACAGAGGAGAGTGAATGGATGGCTGTGAGTCAGTCCCATCACTGGTGGATCTGCCTAAATAGTTATACATAACTCCTGCAGGGTCATCCTCAGCCTCCAGTCTGACCTAAATGGCTTCTCCTACTTGGAGAACTCCACATAGAAAAAAAATCCTGGGGGCTGGGGATTTGGCTCAGTGGTTCTGCCACCTGCCTCGCAAGCCCAGGGGCCCGAGTTCGATCCCCAGTACCAAAACAAAAACAAAAACAAAAGATAAGACCTTAAGAAAAAATGAGAAAAAAATCCTATCTTCACATCCCCGCTTTTGTCAGGTAGCATCCAACAACAGACAATTTTCTCCAGTATAAATACACTCATATGGAAAAATCACACCTGTGTTTTGCTTGTTTTTCATGTTGTGCATGCATGGGAGGGTATTTATGTATATGTAAGGGTGTATGAGTGTTAATTATTGCTTTTGCTTGTATAGTGTCTTACCTTGTTTTGTTGTGTTCTCATACACTAAGGGTTGTTTCATAGGGATTTCTAACCTTTTTCTACTAGTTCATTAATTGGATTCAGTATCCCTATATCTACTCTCAATTTTCATTTATAAACGCCTCCCTGCTCTTCTTTTATTCCTTCCTCTTTCATATCCTCTCAAATCACCCCCTTTTCTCCTTTTGTCTTGTAAATTAGTATTATCGTTAAACCTTTTTGGTTTTGTTTTCCTTTTTCTCTACCATGTTTTTTATTATTAATTTCCCTTTCTTGGCTAGTTAAATAATAGAGAACTTTAAAAATGTTTTAAATTTTATTTTGATATATGACTGGTTCTTTAGATGTTAATATAATCGGTTGTTCTCTCTCCACACAAAGCAGTGCTACAGTCTGAACCTAATACTTTGAACAAGTTGAATGGATACATTGATGCTGAGATACACCCACAACCAAGGACACGTCATAAAGAGAAACCCACTTTCTGAAACTATGCCATAATTCTAGAGCTATCCATCCCAAGTTATCTGGAGACTTCAACACAAAAACAAAAGAATCATGAGAGAGCAAGTAAACAAAATGATTACAAAAATGCATAACTCCCCCAAAACAAATCCCACAAATATTGAGGAAGATGATATTCCAGAGAAATTATGTAAAAATGGAGAGTTAAAGTGATCAATTAAATCAAAGAACATAAAAAAGGCATCCGATTAAATCAATTATTAAAATGAAGAATGAGCTCAAAGAAGATATGAATTAACTAAAGAAGTTAATACAGGTTATTAAAGATGCCTTCATTAAACAGATAAGTTCTGAAAAAGAAACAAACAGAAATAATGGAAATGAAATACAAAATTACTCAAATAGAAACTGAGTTTAAAGTCTCAGTAGTAGAAAAGATTAATCAGAAAAAAAGAATATGAGATTTTGAAGGAAAGGTGGGTGTAGTAGCACATTTAGATGTTAAACGAGAAAAAAATAAAATATTATTCAAGAACTCTTGGAAAGTTCTCAAAGTACAAATTTAAGACTCCTCAAAATTGAGAAGGGTGAGGCAGTATAAGCTAATGGTGTAGAAAATCTATTCACTGAAATTATAGCAGAAAATTTCCCAAATCTGGGAAATGGGATGGTTACTCAATATTGGAAGCATTTAGAAATGCAAGAAAATGTGACTTGCAAAGAATTCCTCCATGATAAATGATAAACTGCCAAAAACTCAGAATAGAAAGAAAGAATTTTAAAAGCAGTTGAAGAGAAACATCAAATCACGTAAAATTAGAAACCTATTAGCTTATTTCTCAACAGAGATCTTAATGGGCCGGGGGATTCATAAGATGCATTTTAAGCCCTGGAAAAAAATTACAACCAACCTAGATTACTATGTCCCACAGAGCTATTCTTCAAAATCAAAGAAGAAATAAAGACCTTTGAAGATAAGTATAAACAAAACAAATTCATAACAGCTAAGCCAGCATTGAAAGTATTGAGGGGCATCCTAAGCACAGAAGATGATAATCACAACCATGGGACCAAAGTAAAAAAATCACAGGGAGAACAGATAAATGAATGAAAATCAAGAATGAATCAAACACTAATAAAACATCAAAATAACAGAAATTAATACATTTATTTGTTTGTTTGTTTTTTGAGACAGGGTCTCGCTATGTAGTTGAGACTGACCTGGAACTTACTATGTAGCCCAGGCTGGTCTCCAACTTACAGTGATCCTCCTGCCTCAGCCTCCTGAGTACTGAGATTACAGGAGTGCACCACCATGCCCAGCTCATACTTTTAAATAATAACAAAATATAAATGGTTTTCATTCACCCACTGAAAGACTTAGGCTGGCAGATTGAATTAAAAAAAAAAAAAAACAAGAGGCACGGATATGTTGCCTGCTGTAAACATCTTACCTGCAGAGACTAAAAGTGAAAGGATGAAAAATGATACTCCAAGAAGCTGGAGTAGGACTAAATATACTTGTATCTGACAAAGTAGACTACAAACTAAAATTAGAAGAGACAAAGAAGACCACTGTATTCTGGTAAATGGAAAAATTCACTCAAAAGAGATAATAGTTCTAAATATACAGGCACTAAACTTTGACACACCCAGTTTTATAAAAAAAATCCTACTTGACAAAAAGGGTCATATAAACCCCAGTACAATCATAGTGGGTGGCTTCAATACCCTACAGATAAAGTAGGACAACTACATAAAAGTCAACAGAGAAACTTTTAAAGGAAAATACACTGTAGATCAACTGGATTAAGTAGACATCTATAGAGTGTTACATCCAATGACTGTAGAATACACTTTTGGCAGCCCACAGAACTTCCTCCAAAATAGACCACATTTTAGACTATGAAGGCTCAGTAGAAATAAAGAAATTGAAATAATTCTTATCAGAGCACTGTGGAATGGAGTTAAAAATCAACAGGAAAAGAAACAACAGAAACTGCACAAATACATGAAGATTAAATAGTATAATTTGAATGGTCATTGAAGGATCATTGAAGATATCATGGAAAAAATTTAAACATTTCTAGAATTGAATGATAATTGAAATGTCACACTGGAATCTGTGCAACACCATGAAAACAGTTAAAATATGGAAGTTTGTAGTGATGAGTGCTTATAGCAGAAACACAGAGAGATTACAAATAAATAATCTAATGCTGCATCTCAAGGTCCTAAGAAAACAAGAAACCAAACCCAAATCCAGCAGAAGAAAATATCAAAGTGGAAGTTAATGAAATGGCAACTAAACTAAAAATGCTGAGGATCAATTAATCAGAATTGGTTCTTTGAAAATATAAACAAAATTTATAAGGCCTTAGCCAAACTCACCAAAAGAAAGAGAAGATGCAAGTTAATAAAGTTGGAGGTAAAAGAGGCAACATTATCATACTCCACTGAAATCCAGAGGATTATTAGAAACTATTTTTAAAATTTATATTTCAGCAAATTGCAATATCTGGTGGAATGGATAAATATGACCTACCAAAGATAAATATGACCTACCAAAACTGAACTAAAATGATATAAAAAATCTAAACAGATAAATGGCAAGCAATGAAATTGAAATAGTGATAAAACATTTCTAACTATGAAATGTTAAGGACTTTATGTATTTACTGCTGAATTTTATCAGACCTTTAAAGAAGAGCCAGCAAAAATGCTCTTCAAACTTTTCCATGAAATAAGAAGGGAAGGAATGCTTCCAAGTTATTTCTACAAAGCCAGCGGTACACTAATACCAGAACCATATAAAGACTCAACAAAATTAAACTACAGACCAAATTCCGGATGAACTTATGTGCACAAATCATCAATAAGAGGCTAGGGATTTAGCTCAGTGTTGCCTATGCCTGCATCGTAAGTGCAAGGTCCTGAGTTTGATCCCCAGTACCAAAAAGAAAAAAGAAAAGAAAATCATTAGTAAGATGCTTTTCAGCAGAATTTAACCCATTAAAAAGATCATATACCATGACCACATTGATATCTCAGCAACACAAGAATGATTCAACAGATGTAATCAATATATGAAATATACCACATAAATGAAATGAAGTATAAAAATTACAATCATCTCAATAGATGCAGAAAAATCCTTTGACAAAATTCAACATCCCTTCCTGATAAAAACTCTGAAGAAAATAGGTTTAGAATTCTTTCCTCAATTTGATAAAAGCTGTATATGAGAAACCCAGAGCCAACATGATACTGAATGAGGAAAATCTGAAAGCATTTTCTCCAAAATCCAAAACAAGATAAAGGTATAGGAAACGACTTTATGAACAAATCTCATTAGCACAGGAACTAGTAGAAAGAATCAACAACTTGGATATCATCTTATTAAGCTTCTGCACTGCAACAGAAACCATCAACAGAACTGAGACCACCCACAATGTGGGAAAAAAAATTTTACCAGCTGCTCCTCAGACAAAGAACTATTATCTAGAATATATAAAGAACTCAAAAAAAAAAAATCAGCCCCTCCAAATATAAAGACCGATTCAAAATCGGGCATCTGTAATGAACAGATATTTCTCAGACAAAGAAGTAAAAGCAGCAAGTAAATATATGAAAAAATGTTCCACATCACTAGTCATTCGAGAGATGCAGATGAAAACAACACTGAGATTCCACCTCACCCCACAAAGCATGGCTGCTATCAAGAAATCAACCAATAACAAATGTTGGCGGGGTTGTGGGGAGAAAGGAACCCTTCTCCATTGTTGGTGGGAGTGCAGACTGGTGCAACCACTATGGAAATCAATGTGGAGATACCTCAAAGAGCTGGGACTAGAGGTTCCATTTGACCCAGCCATCCCTCTGCTGGGTATCTTTCCAAAAGAATTAAAAGAATCATATCACAGTGATATATGCACACCTATGTTTATAGCAGCACAGTTTGTAATAGCTAAAACTTGGAAACAGCCCATTTGCCCATCAGTTGGAAACTGGATAAGAAGATGTGGTTTTTCTATAAAATGGAGTACTACTCAGCCATAAAGAATGAGAAATTAGATTCATTCATAGGAAAATGGATACATTTTGAGGATGTACTTCTAAGTGAAATAAATAAGTCACACATGTATAAATACCGTATAGTTTCTCTGGTGTGAAAAGCTATAATGGTACATAAGATCCTAATGATACAATTGACAATATGAAATAGGAAGAAAAGGGCTAAAGGTGTATGGGAAAAGGCCGGGGTAGGGGAAAGGTAATAAGGGAAAAGGAAAAAAAAAACATGAGAAAATGAAAAAATCAAAATAACATATTCGTAAATAAGGAGGGGAGGAGGGGGTGAAGGGAGGGCAGGGACAAGGGGGAAAAATGAGAACCAAGACCTGTCATGTAAAGGAACAAGATCCCAATGATGAATGTAACTGTACTGTATATCTGAAATGTACCAATAAATTCAATGAGTAAAAAAAGATAAAGGTGCCAGCTTTCACCACACCTATTCAATATAGTACTTGAAATTTTAGCTAGGATATTTAGACAAGTAAAAGTAATAAAAAAGATACATTTAGCAAAAGGAGTCAAATTATCCCCAGTTGCAGGTGATATGACCCTTTACATACCCTAAAATTCAGCAGAGGGTTTTAGATCTGATAAACAAATTCAGCAAGGTAGTAGGATACAAATCAACACACAAAAATCAATAGTTCTCCTATACTGTAATGAAAATAAGTCCACTCACAATATCTTTTAAAAAATCCTAGAAATCGACCAATTTAAGAAGGTGAAACATTTTTAATGAAAATTATAGAAGACTGAAGAAGAAACTGAAGATAACATTAGCAAATTGAAAGACCCCTGTAATTCATGGATAAGCAGAAATAATACAATTACAATGACCCTATTATTAAAAAAAAAACAGATTCAATGCAGATTCAATGCAATCCTTATTAAACGACAACAATATTCTTTGCAGAAGTTGAAAAATCACGAAATTCATGTGGAAGCACAAAGAGAATAGCCAAAGCAATCCTGAGCAATAGAGCAATACCTAATTTCAAATTATACTATAAAGCCACAGTAACAAAAGCAGACATGCACAACAATGAATACAACATGACACGGAAACAAACCCAAGCACCTTCAGCCATCTGATATTTGACAAAGGGGACAAAAACATAGGCTGGAGAAAAGACAGCCTCTTTAACAAATAGTGGTGGGAAAACTGGATATCCATATACATAAGATTGAAACTAGATCCTTCTCCATGTACTATAATTAAGTCAAAACAGATTAAAGTCTTAGATATAAGAGCAGAAACCTTGAAACTACTGGAATGTAACATACAGAAAGCACTTGAAGCCATAGGAACAGTCAAGGACTTCTCGAATAGGACCCCATTAGCGCAAGATTAATATCAGTCATCAACAAATAGAACAACATTAAATCACAAAGCTTCTGCACAGCAAAGGAAACAACAAAATGAAGAGAGCGCATGCAGAATTGGAGGAATGGGAGAAAAACTTGCTACTCTTATAATAGAAGATTGATATCCTTTTTTTTTGAGACAGGGTCTCTGTGTAGTTCAGGATGGCCTCAAACTCACAGCGATCCTCCTGCTTCAGCCTCCTGAGTTCTGAGATCACAGGCATGTGCTAGCACACCTGGCTTGAGCATTAATATCTTGAACATATAATGAACTAAAAAATTTCAACACCAAAATACAATAGCTCAAACATTAAATGTGCAAATGAATTCAACAGAGAATTCTCAAAAGAAGTACAAATAGCCAATAGATATATGAAAAAATGCTCAACATCTTTAGCCATTAGAGAGTGTAAATCTGAAGTACATTGGGACTCCATCTCACCTCGGTTAGAAGGACTATTATCAAGAGTGCAAAAAGCAATGAATCCTGGCAAGGATGTGGAGAAAAGGGAATCCTCTTAAACTTTTGGTGGGAATGCAAACTAGTACAATTACTATGGCAGTCTTTCTGGAGATTCCTCAAAAAAACTAGAAAGAGATGTACTGATTGACCCAGCTATAGCATTTTTTGGTATATTTCCAGAAGAACAAATGGCAGCATTTTAAGTAGTACATTCATGCTCATGTTTATAGTGGTGAAATTCAGAAGAGCTAAGCTGTGGAAACAGTCCAGATACCGAATGGATAAAAGGAATGTATTATGCACACAATGGAATATTATTCAGCCATAAAGAAGAAGGAAATAATATCATTTGCAGGAAAATAGAACTGGAGACAATCATGTTAAACAAAACAAACCAGTCTCAGAAAGCTAATTATCTCATGTTTTCTATTATAT
This sequence comes from Fukomys damarensis, assembly GCF_012274545.1. Taxonomy (NCBI): domain Eukaryota; kingdom Metazoa; phylum Chordata; class Mammalia; order Rodentia; family Bathyergidae; genus Fukomys; species Fukomys damarensis. The sequence continues at coordinate 11,020,140 of NW_022900951.1, read as the reverse complement.
GAGCAATCTATACATAAATTAAAAATAAATAAATTATTTAGAAATGACAGGAAACTTGAAGAAGACTTTCAGAGATGTGAAAGAAGATGCAAGAGAGGAAGAAGGAGAGAAGGGATGAAACTAATAAAAATATGTTATAAGCATGTACCAATAAACCAAAGGAATCTCATTTTTTGTATCACTGAGATGAGCCAATAAAAAGTTAACCACATTAGACTAAAAGATAAATTTGGAGTTAATTTTCATAGTATATAGTAGTAAGCCTTCTAAAACAGGTCCCAATGATTCCTACCTAAACTATTTACTACCTAGTCCATAACAAAAACAATTTATGAATTCCTGCTATAATCATATATTGTAATTTCACCTGCCTAATTCCTAAAATTCTGAACTCTTAAGTTTTATTTATATTTTGATCAACATAGAAAGTAAAACTGGATATGTGGTACTTTAAGTCATTCCATTATACAGTAAAAGTTTATTACAAAATCATTTAAATAAATTCTCATCTCAATATCATATTGTTCTTGCATACACAAATATAGGGTCTTAAAATGAACTGTATATTTTCAGTAGTCAGTAAAGAAATCATTCTAGACTACTACCGATGTGTGAGATGCTGAGAGGCACACGAAACTAATATTTGGTTCCTATCCTTGAGTATCCTGTTTTGTAGAGATAAAGAATGACAAGAAAATGGGTGACAGCCATGCACTCTATATCCCTGATAGGTTGGAGCAGTGGTAAACCTTGTAAGCACAAGTGTTGGACTTTGAAAGTCTAAATCCTGCTTGCTTCTTAGCTGTCCAATTAGGAAACATACTTAATAATATTATCCCTGTTTTCTCACCTGAAAATGGGGATAATAATGGCACCCACCTCATGAGTTTTCTATAAACATTGAAATACACATAAAATAAGTAGATAGTATTTTGAATTTGGCTAGGTAACTTTTGCGTGGTTAATTTTCATCATCATGGTAGAATTGACTTCTTATTCTTCTATGATGCCATTAGAGCCAATTCCTTGAATGCTGCAAATTAGCTACATTAATTAATAGTTTCATTCCATTTAAGATCTTCATTAAAGTTAATGTGAGAGTCAGTCTCCTGTGACTTGCTTCCTAGGTAGAAGTACTTAAGATTTGAGGTAACTGCTGTACCTTGAAATCAATGCTATCGGTGGGTGGCTAATTTTCCTCCAAAGATTCTTGTTTTAAAATTTCAACACCTTTGACCTGAAACAGCTGAACTGTACCTTTAAATCACAAATTATTAATTTTCAAAAAACTGGGCAAAATTATTCCTCTGAAATCTTAGGTATACTGGATATAAGTTCAAGTTTATGTTTTCTCAAATGCCATTAGGGATACATTCATGATTTACAATTCATAATTGAATTTGATCTTTGACATAAATGTGTGTTTAGTTTTATCCAATGTTATAATCATGGTGGTGATATTTAAGATATACAATTAATGAGTAACATTATGAAAATACTAACTTTGTATAATTTTCTCTAACATTATGAAGTGCTATGGACAATTAGTACTATATATATATA
>NW_022900951.1:11008922-11018230 GCF_012274545.1 Fukomys damarensis | reverse complement strand
ATTTTTGTTTTTTTGGTACCAGGGTTTGAACTCAGGACCTTGTACTTGCAAGGCAGGCAGCAGAGCTACTGAGCTAAATCCCCAGCCCTAGTACTGTATGTTGTGTCAAATACATTGATCTTTCAAAAATTTTAATTCTATCTGCATATTGTAGTTGTACAGATACTGAGGTTTAGAGTTTCACAACATCAAAGAACTCGTTAAGGGCAAAACTAGGCCTCTAAGTTCTGCTTTATTTCCACTGTGATATCATGTATTTATACCAGTTGTATCACTTGAAATATATTTTATTTATTTCCTCCTTGCCTTTGAGGATTTATTATGAGTTCAACATTTACCATGCTTGTCTTCACTACATCAGCTAATAGAATTTTCTGTTTTTCAGATAAGGGAAGAGAAAGGAATGGGCACGAATAAATATGGATGCCTACTATAAACTGATTCCATGCATTCCCAAAGCATAATTAGTCAGAGGTTCATATTAGTTCATTCATTCAGAAGGTTCGTTTAGATTCATAGTCTCCTATTTGGGGGATATATACGTGTCCTGAGAAATCAAGTTGGTAGAGTCAGTCACAACTCATTGCAAATTACTTTAATAAAACCAATACTGAAGTGAGAGTGGCCTAATTGACAGGAATTTCATTGAAAAACAAAAAAATAAAGACTGAGAAAGTTTCTGAATGTTCACAATTGAGCAGAAATATGAGACTAGTGATGTTAGAGTACAGTGAGGTATTAGTGAGAAAAGTAGAAAATATTGGTGATGAACAATGATGGCTACTTTTCAATTTTTCATACTGCATTTGGGCTAACAGTGTTCCACTGACCCAAATACGAGTACCAGTGTCTGGTTGGGCATTATAGGACTCACTTATAAAACTGCCCACTTGACATGCACCTTCAGTCTATCCTTAATATTATCTAACCAGTGCCTCCTTCCCTTTCTGTAGCTCTCTTCTCTAAGAGGAATCATATAGTAGGAAAGTTATTCATTGAAATGTTCATGAAGTTATTCATGAAATATTCATTCTCTCATTCATTCATTCATTCATTCAATAAATGCTTCTGAGGTCCTATGTGCTAAAGGTTGCTCTGATTATGTTACAGTATATAAGACATGGTATCTGGTATCAAAAACCTTGACTGTATGGACAAATGAACAGGCAGTTATAATACAATGAATAGTGTTTTAAATAGCAGAAGTACAAGTGATAGAAAAGCAAAGAGGAATGGGGCCTATTTGGACTAAGAGTGTATGAGGTTTGAAAAAACATCTCAGAGGAAACGTCCTGTGAACTGAGACTGGAAGTAAGTGTATGTGGAAGAGGAAGACTTAAATAACATAATTAAAGAATATCTAACTGATATCTTCTGAACTCTGTAAATGAAAGATATTCTTACTTTGCAAGAGCTTATAGAATATTCACAAAAGTCAACTGTTATAGTTTATATCTAGATGTCCCTCCAAAGCTTCATGCATTCATAGGTGGGGCTTTTGGGAGGGGATTGAATCATAGGAGTGTGATGTTGAGAGGTGAAACCTTGTCAAAGGAGGCAGGTCATTGGGGGCGTGGCCTGGAAGGTTCTGTCTTCTTTCTTCCTCTCTCAATCTCATGCTGTACTTCCTGCCTGCCTTGCCATGAACTCTTTCTCTTCTGTGATGCCCTTCTACCATGCTACCCTGCTTTGGAGCCAGCTGATTATGGACTGAAATCTCTACAGATCGTGAGCCAAAATAAACCTGTCCATCTTAGAGTTGTGGATATTGGGTCTGGTATCTCAGTGATGGGAAACTGGGAGCTATATTCTACACCGTAAAGATAATCTCAATAAATTTCAAAAATTGGAAAGCGCAATTTCTCGTAATAACACAGTGAACCTAAAAATAAACAAGAACAACAACAAAATTCAGAAAATAAAAAGGTTTCATTTTTCTGGAGAAAATTTCTCTTCATACTTCAGAGGGGAAATATAAACAGATTGTGTGGTATCTAAAATAATAAAACAATATGTATAATAGTTTATAAGACTTACCTAGGTCACTACTCAGAATGACTTTTTTTATCATTGAACAATTAAATTCACTCTAGAATGAATGAATTAGTAAAGATAAAAGCAGTTATTAATGAGAAAAAGGAAATTAGTTAAAAATAAATACAATAGAAACTGACTTTTTAGATAAAATAGGCTGATAGATTAATCAAGAACAAAACTTAAAATAAATGATCATAGGAAAAACATAAGTAAAGAAAGTTTAAAAACTCATTAGATACTACTTTGTTTAAGTTAGACATTTGAAAACCTGGATGAAACAGTTTTGTAGAAAAAGTATAATTTACTGAAACCTATCTCATAAGAGGTAAAAAAAAATCTAAGTAGACTATTTTTTTAGCAGAAATACATTTTTTCAATGATTGTATCCTTCAGCATATAATATTTTTCTCCTTAGTTAAATTAGTATGAAATATTTTGATAATAAATTTTCTAATAAGTTATCATGCCATTATTTACTAAATGTAGTTTGATAGTAATTTATTATTTGAATGCTTTACTGAGTTGTTTGCTACATGACGTTTTTTTTTTTTTGAGACAGGGTCTCACTATGTAGTTGAGACTGACCTGGAACTCACTATGTAGCCCAAGCTGGTCTCGAACTCACAGTGATCCTCCTGCCTCAGCCTTCTGAGTGCTGGGATTACAGGTGTGCGCCACCACACCCGGTGCTACATGACATTTTTGCACGCATTTTCCTGAGTGAGACTTATGCACAGTTATGTTTTTTTGTGTGTGTGTAACCTTTTGGGGATTTGTGGTATCATTATTATGTTTGAATTAAAGAGTCAACTGAAAAATCTGTAAGTATTAAGGTAAATAAAGTAGTAAAATATACAAGTAATATATAGAAATTAATAACTTGTTCATACAAAATATAACAAAAATAATTTATTCATAATAACAATAGATAAAGAATAGAATATGAGTATACAGGAAATGTGACAGAACACAAAAATTGAGGTTAGCAAATGAAAAGATATTCCATGTTTTGGCATAGGAAAGATCAGAAATATATAAAACTTGTATTTGCCAAGAGAGATGCAAACATTGGAATTGGGCCTGTAGAAGATGTAGTTAGGAAAGAAGTTTTTGTTTCTTCTGTAGTGTGGCTTGAATTCAGGGTCGTGCATAGTCTAGGCAAGCACTCTAGCACTGAGTTGTTTCTCCAGTTTTTTCTCAGCTTTTTATTTTGAGACAAGTCTCTAAATTGCCTAGGCTGGCTTTGAAGTTGGGATCCTACTGCCTCAGCCTCTTGAGTGGCTGAAGGTACAGGTCTGCAACACCACACCTGATTTAGGAAACAATTCTTAAAATATACTTTATATAAGCAGTTATGAACATGGATTGCCTATTTAGAAAATTAAATGAATATAATAAATCATTTTCACCTAAACCTCTAAGACCTAAAGATTCATACACATTTTTGGGGGTAGCTGAAAGTCTTACCAGAATAATTTCATATTTTCTATTATCATTCATATCTGAAGAACAGTTTTAAAAATGAGTTAGCCTAAGGGAATTGTGTTGCTCATTTTTCTGCGCAGTAATACTTTACCTGAAGTTAATATGAAAAAAATATGAGCCAAGCTTTCTGGAATACTGAAGTCAAGTTTTATTTGCTCCTTTAAGTAAAATTATCTTATTGATCACAAATTTTCTTTAATAGATCTGTGTGTGTGCATGAGTGTGTGTGTTGTGTTCTGCTTCATGAATTCTAAAGAGATCTTAGAAGGTATAATTCATTCTCATTTATCACAAGTGATCAGAAAAAATTATAGCCACAAACTGGGGAATATTCAAGAAACTAATGAATCTCAAGTGTCCTCTATTCACATATTTATTCCCTTAAATATGATCTGAAAAAATGATAAAATATTTATATGAGTATTACATTTATTTGGATAGTTGCTAGTTTAATAAGTCATAGACGGGATTTTAACCTAAAAATTATTAATAATCTGTGTAAATATATATAATTCTTAGATTGTGCAGGATATTGACAAATACTTTTTACTTTTAAATTGTTTTAATTAAATTATCTACTTCCTAGAATTTATTATTGTCCTGTTGACTCAGTTCATCAAATTTAGACTTTTTCCCAGATGGACAAATGTACTTGCTTGTTTTCTTTGGAATTCACTTCATGTTATCATCTAGCATGTCTAGAAATTGTCAATTCTTTTTTCATCAATATGAGTTACTCTCTTAAAGCAAGAATCACAAGAGCTACGACTGGCAATGTATTTATTATTTGGCATGTAACTTAAATCATGGAAAAGCAACAAAGTGCCGAGTTCGAAGGTTGTACTTAATCTTTCATCATAATACTTGTTTTAAACATGTAAGCTTCCTACATACCTTAAAGTAAATAGAACAACTTGGCGTCTTCTCCCTTCCAGAAGAGTAAAATATTCAAAATATTTAGAAAGTGCATATTTTTGCCTCATTAAAGTATGTCCACTCATTAATTTATGTAGTATCTTTGAAGATCAATCAATCAATAAATAAAGTATTATCCATTATGCTCCTGACCCTATGATAAGCTCTACAGATAAAAAGATGAATGAGACATGGACTTTCCATCAAAGAACCTACAGTGCAGCAAATGAAAGGAGGAAATGCCAGGAGCTATATTTCAATCAGTGAAATTAGTACAGTATCTCTAGCCAAAGACTTTTATTGATTCTACCCTCCCATCTAGTGCCTACTGAATAACTCTACTTTAGTGTCTCATGGAAATCCACACCAAACTATTCTATTTGTAATATTTTCTATGGTCAGGTTAGCTGGTAAGTGCACCATTGCAGCTGTTATATAAAGAAGTTTAACCATTTTCTTTTACTTACATCTCATATCCAATCTATCAGGAAGACCTAACTGGCTCTACTTCAATATACATACAGTAGAATTTAACTCTTTCTAATCTCTCTAATGGCAGTCACTGGTCCCAGATTCCACCATTTCTCATTTGGATAATTTCAGTAGCCTCCTGTTATCCCTTTTTCCTCCCTTGCTTTTACCTAGTGTGTCATCAACAAACTGCACAGGAGTAACCTTTTAAAAACATGCCATGCTATGTGACTTCTTTGTTGAAAACTTTTCTTGGCTCACCTTTCCCTTAGTAACATGAACAGGAACCCTTCCAAATGGTCAACAAGGGTCTGTGTGATCCATCCACCATAATTACTTTGACCTTATTTACTAATTTCCTTTTTATTCTGTGCTACAGACATGCTGTGCTATCTTCCTTGTGGTTTTCACCTTAGAGTTTTTGCACTGACAGGTCTTTTCGCCTGGAATGCTATTTCCCACTTACCTATGTGCCTTTCTCCTCACTCCATCAGTCTTTACTAAAATATAATCTTAATGAGGACTCCCCTGAGCACAGTATTCAAAATTGTATCATTCATTTGTATTTTCAATCTCCCTTACATTGTCAACTCCTTTCCTCCCATTGCATTTAACTCCTAAGGTGCCATATAACTTCTTTATTTATTATGTGTGTTGTTTATTATTTGTCTCCTCTTGCCAGAATGAAACCTATCAGAGTACAGGATATTTATGTTTTTCACTGATAAATCCCAAAGTTCTTGGCACATAAGTAGATTCTCCATAAGTATTTCATGATGAATTTGTTGACTGAAATGATTTTTACAGAACCCAACTTAGAACAAAAACTTCAACCAATGTTAATTTACCATATATAGCAAACTTACCTAATTATCAAGCTATTTTGAAATTCTTTGTAGATTAACAGCAATTAGTATTGGATGGGATGATGGGAGTCCTTAAAGCTATGCGAATCTAGGAATCCGGTGACCTAGACTGTTAAACATTCTCCCAGTTTCAGGGTCTCCTCTCTCCCTCCCTTTGGTCTCTCTCCCTTTGGCCAGATTCATCAGGAGATGGACCTCCATGCTATTCTATATGCTAACTTTCCTCTCTGCCCTTCCCCAGACTCAGGGTCCTCTTTCTCTATTCCAGAACTCTACAGCTATCTCAGTAGGGAGCAAGGGCAGTGCAAAAGCTGAACATCACTGCCACATTAAATAGGAAGACAAAATAAAAACCAACTAAACATTTGCAGAAAGAATCAAATGCTGTTAAACTATTGTATCTGACATAATTTAAGTCATATTAAATAGCTAAAACAAAGCACTTTTTATAAATTGGTAAATATGGTATGGTGAATAGTGTAGACAACCTGAAAATTGATTTATGGTGAATTGTCCTCTGATTAACTATTACAAGTGTTAGGAAGATCCTGTAGTGAGGACTCAGCCAACTTTTTCAGAAAAGGACCACATATTGGATATTTTCAGTTTAATAAGCCATATAATTTCTTGTAACTTCTCAACATTACCTTTGTAGCACAAAAGCAGCCATAACCATATGTAAATTAATGAATATAACTATGTTTCATGAAAACTTTATCAACAAAATCATATAATTGGCTGATTTGGCCCTTTGCTTACAGCTTGCTGACCTCTGCTCTAAAAGACACTGGAGCTCTTAAGGGAAGTTGAAAGGATCAGGCAACAGGATGCTGGTGCTACTGAAGTCATGAGCTTTTCACTATTCAAACTAAAGAAAAAAGGATCTGTATTCATTTATCCTTTTCCATTGGGCAAAATGGTTAACCCTTTCTAATCTTTGAGTAGTGATGACAAATTGAGAAAATGCACATGGCTTTCATCCTGTTTTCTTCTAAGAAAAAGGCTGTTTTGTTGTTAGAGTTTCTGTCTCTGGGATGAGATAAGTTGATTCAGCTTTTGTCCTATTAGCTATACAGAACTAGAAAGAAGCTTAAGCCATAGTAGAATGATTTACACTGGAATGGATACCAAGGTACTCTGGAGAGAAAAAAATACTGGATGCAAAAAGGTGGTAAAGGGAAGAAAAGAAAAGAGGAGGAGAAAATCAAGCCTAGATTGAGTTCCAAGGAGAGACTTTTAGAACTTTGGAAGAAGTTGAGATGGAATGCAAATCTCAGGTATTGCTTTGTAGGCTGGAGGAATGTGGGCAGTTGAATAGAGGGATGGGAAAGAAGAAAGAGAAGGATTCTGTGAACTGTTGTTGCTCTGTGTTATGAATGCAGTTTTCCTTCTGGAGTTTTAAGAGAGAATGTAATAATGACAAAAGCTGCAATTTAATTTTACAGGGTAGAACTTTGAATAAGGCCATTTTATCACTTGGCCAGGAGGTAACCTAATTTTATAAGAGTTACACAAGAACATTAAGTACAGAGCTTGATACAGATAAGAAGTTAAAATTATAGTTTTTATTGTAACATTTATACATGATGAGGGGAAGATAAGGGAAAGTTTCATAGAGAGTAGACTTGTGAGCTGAATTTTGGTAAGACAAATGGGTGTTTGGCAGGCATGTAAGCAGTATGTCCATGAGCTCAGGCTTTGGAACTTGAAGGGCTAGAATTTGAGGCCTAGTTCAATTGCTTTCTGTATGCAATTTGTCCTGTATGTCCTTTGGACAAGTTACTAAATCTCCATGTGATTCAGCTTCATGTAAATGAGATAGCTATACCTAATGCATAAGGGGTTTTAAATTTGATAACATATATAAGACACTTTATGAGGCGAAATGCAATTAAGTTTTTTTTGTGTTATTTAATGTTGTTACATGTGAATATCTAACCTGCACTGCTGGAGCCAAATGACACATGCAAGGATACATGGATCATCATTATAGTCATTATCAATATCATCAGTCATCATTTTCAAGCATTATTTCTTTGGGAATTGATATTCTAACTTCAAGATTTATGGTATTTACACAAAATGGAGTACTCCTTTACTGTAAAAAAGATAAACAAGTCATATGTAGTAAAACGGATGCACTTTGAGACTATAATGTTGAATTAAATACATCAGACCTGCAAGTTTAAATATTGGATGGTTTTTCTTATATGAGAAACCGAACTTTAAACAATAAAAGCTAGATAATTAGAAATAGGGAGACAGATCTTTCTTAAATGGGAAGGAGGCCAAGATATGGAGGGAGGGGAGAGAGAAGGAGAGGGAAGAGGATTAAAAAAGGAATGAAGATGTGTTAGGTACACATATACCAACTGCACACAAGTAATGTAAACATCATGTACTGCAAACATGGAGTAATAAAATTTTTTAAAAAATATTTTGGGGTTAAGACTTTTATAATCGGGACACAAATCTTTAACTGAACTGTAAGTATAAAACCATGATATATGTTTATTAAAAATGACTCAAGGAGCAAAACAGTAACAAAGTTAATTGCATTTAGTTTCTTGACTGGAACAGGTGACTGAAAGAGCTCTAAAGCCATGCTCACTACTCAGCATGCCAGGCGCAGACTTTCTCTCCTGATCCTGGCTTTGTGAAAAATTCAGAGCTTTTTTGAGATAGAGATAAATTAAAGGAAAAGAGGCAGAAGCAGGAGAGTGCCTAAATGGACACTTTCTTCACTCAAGAGAGCAGGAGTAAATCTGCTGAACTCAAGGCACCACTTGGAATGATAAATATTGCCTCTATGCATTTGGGAGCACATTCTGCAGAACCAAAGTAAAATATTACTGTATTGAAATGTAAAGAAGTTGGTACTCATTTACACTTTTAATTTCTCATGCCAGAGAACCAATGTGGTATTTACACTTGTGTATAATAGATACTGTGAAATAGGGAGACAGTGTTGCAAGGGGAAGGGGAACTTTGGAGGGTGGCAGGGGAAAGGAAGGAAGAGAAAGAGTAAAAACGAAAAAAGAAGAGAAAAATGGAAACAAAATTTTTGTTTGTTTGTTTTGTTTTTTGAGACAGGGTCTCACTATTTAGTTGAGACTGACCTGGAACGGTTTAATTAGCCCAGGCTGGTCTTGAACTCATAGCAATCCTCCTGCATCAGCCTCCCAAGTGCTGGGATTACAGGCGTGTGCCACTACGCCCGGCTTGAAAACAAAATTTTTGTAAATAAGGACAGATGGAGGGGTTGAAGGGAGGGAAAGGCAATGGGAAAAAACAAGAACCAAGATGTATCATATACAGGTACAAATTCCCTATGTTGAATGTGATCCTTATGTATACCTAAAATGTGCCAATAAACTTAATTAATAAAAAAGTAGAGAAGTTGAGCCAATGATGCTGACACAGAATTTCTTTTTTTTAATTTTTTTTTAAATTTAATTTATTGGTACATTCTAGGTAGACAGTACAGTTACAGTCATTACTGGGATCTTGTACCTTTACATGCCGTCTGGGTTC
>NW_022900951.1:11003465-11008822 GCF_012274545.1 Fukomys damarensis | reverse complement strand
CAAACACTTTAATTCCATTTTTACATTTTCTCATATTTTTTTCCTTTTCCCTTATTCCCCCTTATCTATCCTTCTCACTGTCCCTACATTGACACAGAATTTCTGTTACTGTTCTGTTACTCCAAGTGTTGGATTTTTTTCCTGTAGGGAATATATGTTTCCTATACATTATCATTAAAGTCATAGATTGGAGATATTTATGAAAAGTACTCCTGCAACCACCTCTGCCCTCTCACCATACTTTGAACAACATATTGCTGTGCTTTATTTTCCTTTCTGGTGCTTATTACTACCTATGCCTTGATTCTCCTTTATATTTATATTTACTTGTTGGTCATTCATATTTTCCATTATAAATTCTATGAGGAGAAGGTCTTTTTCTGTCTTTTTTACTGCTATATAAAGTACTCAGTGCCTAAAACAATACTTGGTACAGAATAGATACTCCTATATATGTGTTGAATGAATACATGTCTAAATAACTCCAAGCATAGGAGTTCATTCATATGTGAGTGACAAAAAGTGGACTTTCCAAGAGGTCTGATGGTCTGTCTAAGGTCAAAGAGGCCATGGCTTCCAGTGCCAGGACATGAATGCTAGGCAGCTTTCTTTTGCCTTAGCACCTCATCAACCATGAATATGTCATGGAATATCCAACTGCACAGGAAAAACTGTATAAAGGACAATTCAGAGGATACATAAAAAATTGAAGACGTGAATTAGTCCTCGAGGCTATTCCAGTAACACAGAATATGCAACATATACAGCTAAATTTTACCAAGTATTGCTTATTCTAGAGAAGTGTGTCTCAACTGTGGAATGAAATAAATATGGAAATTCACAAATGTGGAACTTAAAAATAATGCTCAAATCAAGACCCTGCCTCAAACCAATTTAATCAGAATCTAGGGGTGGGACCCAACTTTGGTATTTTTAAATTTTCCATATGACTAATGTATAACAAGCTTCAAAAAATTGTTTTACAGAAACAAACACCACATACTCTCATTAATTTGGAAGTTAATCAAGCTGATTTCATAGAAGAAGAGAATAGAATAGTGATCACTGGAGTCTGGGATGGGTAGAAACAAGAGAGATTGGATAATGGATACCAAAGTACATTCAGATACAGGAAATAAGTTCTGGTATTCTACAGCACAATTAGATGACAATACATAATTGATTATATATTTTATAAATATAGAATTCAATCACTATACAATGTATACATATATCTTATTTTCACATTGTACTTATAAGTATGTACAACTATTATGTCAATTAAAATAACTTTAAAACCCAATGCTCTAATCTTGTGCATCTCTAATTGTAATATGTACATGAATCACCTGGGGTCTTGTTACATTGCAGATTGTGAAGCAAGAGGTCTAAGATTTTACTTAAGTATGCACTTTCTTCCATCCTTAGAAAATATAGACAGTTCCAACTCAGTGAAGATATCACAACTGTCTTATTTGTTTCTATCTAAATGGCTCACTCTCCTCCATTTTGAATACTCTGAAAATCCATGGTATCCTGTCTGGCCTTTAGCCCCAAATATCATCACAGTGTCCATCATGCATAGGGCACTGAATCTAAATATAAGTTTACCAGAGGTAGATGCTGGTTTCAAAAGGTAAAAATGCATTAGTGATACAAAATGCTAACTATGTATGGAGAGAAATACCCAGGAAGAATAGATCCCTCAAGAACATCTGGATGACTCTCTGCCCTTACTTATGTCCAGCAATCCCCCGATTTAATTCTTGCTCAGTCAAGCAAAGTGGTAACTAGATTATGGCCCTGGAAAGCATGCTAAGCAAAGTTAGTCAAATATGTTCTGTTATGGCTTGTGTTTAGATATCCCTTCTGAAGCCTCATGTGAATAAGGTAGGGCTTTCTTTCTCAGAGGTGGCTGAATCTAGAGTGTGTGATGCTGGGATTAAGGGAGTGTGATTACTAAATCAGTACACTGATTGGTTTGGCACAACCCTAATCCAAGTAGTCTGGATAAGATAAAAGGGGCAGAAAGATGCTTTTTAGGTCCCTTATTGCTTTTGCTGTCTTCTGCTGCTATGAACAGTTGCCCCTCTCCTATTCTGCCTTGGAGTTAGCTGATTATGGACTGCAACCTCTAAGAACTGTAAGCCAAATAACCTTTCTCCCTTTAACTTTCAGTGTCCTGTATTTTGTCTCAGCAATTAGAGAAAAATAACTAAGACGTGTTCAAAGCTAGTATCATAGCCCTGGCTATCATAACAAAATACCATAGATTGGGTGGTTTAAATCACGGAAATTATTTTTTCACAATCCTGAAAATTGGATGTCTGAGATCAGGATGCCAGCATGGTTGGGTTTTGGTGAGGGCTTTCTTCAGGGCTTGCAGATGGCTATCTTCTTACTGTGTGCCTTGTAAGGGCACTAGTCCCAACATGAGGGCCCCACTCTTCTAACTCCATCTGAATCTAGTTTCCTTATGAAGACTCCATCTCCAAATACTATCAGAGTGGGAGTCTGGGTGTCAACACAAGAATTTTCAGAAGATACAAATCCTTTGTCCATAACATAATTTTCCTCTGGAATTTTATGATTAAACAGATGTCATTTTACTGTGGGATATTTGAATATAATAACATAGAGTTAGGCTAAAGTTAGGCTATATGTATTAGAATATATAATTATATAATAATATAATATCAGATGCAGATTTACTTTGAAATTTCTCACAGCTTCCATTCTTGCATCTAAAAAGAAAGCACACTATTTCCCATCCACGGGCTTAGAATTATAAATTGCAATGGAAATGATCTTCTAGAGTTATTTAGAAGTTCCCGCTTGAACTTTATTATTAGTTAATCTTTCCCAAATGAAACAGTAATGCAGCTTTTATAAATGATAAAGGCCTTGGCTTTATTCAAATTCAACAGAATAGTAAAGAATATATTCATGTTTGTACAAAATTATTTCAATGGCGTCATTCTCTACAGTGAATACCACACATATTATGTCTCAATCCCCAGGATCCATTAGGGAGGAAGCTAGAAAGGGTGCCTGGAGACTGACTCTAATGAGACAGAAAACTTTCCAAAGGTGAAAGGTACAAGGAGGAACATTCTGATGTATTTTTCCTGTTTTGCAGTATTTACTTGATTAACATGTTGCTTAAGAGCAAAAGAACATTAGAGAACAAGGTTATAGGGATTTTTTTTTCCCAGAATAGAACTTAATTTTCACACCATGAAGAAAAATTGATCCTTATGTTAGCTACTCTCCTGAAGGTATCCTATGTAGAAAATCAATTATCTTGTCTCGAGTTATTTTGCCTATTTAATTAACTTAGTGGCTTAATGGAGAAAAACAGGATTAAAACAATTTGAGAAAGCTTTCAAAGTTATCATTTATTATATATAAAAATATTTCGTCAAAGATTTCCCTGTAGTGATTATAGTGTGTTTACATTTCGTTTTCCTTATTCCAATGTATTATTAGTACTGGAAGGAGATTAGTACAGTGATAATTAGGAACTAAAGTATTCCTCATTTTTAATATATGCAACACAATATTGCCCTGGCCAGCATATTATGTTTCATATGAACCTGTAACTCATTGGCTTTTTTTGGTTGTGTAGAATTCTTTCATTGAACAATTATTCCATAGTTCCTAACTAGTTAAAAACAATGATGAGTTTTAAAGTTTGACTTCTAGGAAAATGCTGATTTTTCTATGTGTTTAAAATGTTGCTAGCTCTCTTTTTTTTCCAGTGCCCAAACCTGCAAATGAAGCAAGGTCTACCTTTTTAAAAGTATGCAATCAAAATCATTGATGAAAAACAGGGAAGAAAACTTACATAGGAATATATTTATATTTCCAATCATATTAGGGATATCAGAGAAAATTTAAGCATTAGGAAGGAAGATAACATATTGTATCTTGGGCTTTATTTTCCCTCAAAGTTATTTTATCTCAGTATTGAGAATACAATTTAATTTAAGTTGCTTACATTTTTAGTTTTGTGCTAGGGGTACTGTATCTGCATTGTCAGAATAAAGCAATAAAGCAACTACATACTCTCCAAAATTTTTGCCTTTATAACCATAATTTTGGTTATACAGATAAATGTATATATTTAATGATCAACATTATTCCTCATACTATCAGAAGCCACACTACAAATATACTGTGGTGTATGTATTCATTCAACTATTGATGGACATTGCGGTTGTATTCAATTTTTGAATATTGTACATAGTATAACTGCAGAGATGTTTTAATTTCTTTTTAGTAAATACCAAAGATGAGATTGTTGTTTTACATGATAAGTTTATCTTTAATTTTACAATACACTGCCATAGCATTTTCAAATGAGCTTTAACATTTTGTATTCTCATCACAAATACATGGAGATTTCAATTCCTCCACATTTAATGTTAGATATAGTTTTTTAAACTTCAGTCATTCTAGTAGGTGCGCAAATGTTTTGTTTTGAATTACCCTAAGGAAGAATAATGTTGAGCATCTGTTCTTTTGCTTATTGGCCTCTTATATATCTTATTTTACAGTGTCTGTGGAAATTTCTTGGCCAGCTGTTTCACTGGGATATTTCTCTTGTTATTATTGAACGGTAAGAACGGATTTTTTTATTTTGATATTAACTTTCTGTTCAGCTATATTGTTTTGAAAATATTTTTCCAAGTATATGGCTTATTTTTATTTTCTTAAATGTCACTTTAGTTTTAATACTGTTTTATTAGTTTTTCTTTTATGGTTTATGGTTTTTTTTTATCAGTCTAAGGAAGTCTTATCTAATTCAATGACAGAACGGTGTTCTCCAGTGCTTACATTTATCGTGTGTGTGTGTGTGTGTGTGTGTGTGTGTGTAAGGGATATTTGTGATGCTACGGATGGAATAGGACTTCATGCATGCTGAGCATGTGTTCTACCACTAAGCTACAACTCCGTTGCTCCAATGTTTGCTTTTAAAAGTTTACTATGAGAGAGCTGTTTTCTAGTGTGTTCATATTTCTTGTGTGTGTGTGTGTGTGTGTGTGTGTGTGTGTAAGGGATATTTGTGATGCTACGGATGGAATAGGACTTCATGCATGCTGAGCATGTGTTCTACCACTAAGCTACAACTCCGTTGCTCCAATGTTTGCTTTTAAAAGTTTACTATTTTTGCTATTCTAGGTCTCTTGTGGTTCCAAATGAATTTTTGGATTCTTTTTTCTAGTTCTGTGAAATATAGTGTTGGAATTTCAATTGGCATTGCATTGAATGTATATAGCAGTTTCGGTAGTATGGCCATTTTCACTATGTTGATTCTTCCTACCCAGGAGCAGGGGATATCTTTCCATTTTTTT
>NW_022900951.1:11000695-11001994 GCF_012274545.1 Fukomys damarensis | reverse complement strand
ATAAGATTACTGACATTTAGAAATGGGAGGAAAGGAGCTAAAGGTGTAGGGAAGGTGTGATACGTAGGGGAAGAACAAAAAGGGAAAAGAAAAAAATGTGAGAGAATGAAAAGATGAAAATAAAGTGTTTGTAGATGGGGAGGGGAGGAGGGGGTGAAGGGAGGGCAGAGGTAAGGGGAAAAAAATGAGAATCAAGACTTGCCATGTAAAGGTACATGATCCCAACAATGAATGTAACTGTACTGTATCCCTAAATGTACCAATAAACTCAATAAAAAAAAAAAAAGTTTACTATTTTTGCCTCTATACTTAGCTATGTTTTCTTCAGGATTCAGTTCAAATATTATTTCCCCTGTGATTCTTCCAGGAAGAGTTAATAAAATCCACCCTGTGTACTTTCATAACATCATATGTACACTTACTCAGAATCTATAGTTATAATTATTTATTTAAATATTTATTTTCCCTGCTAGACTGTGAGCTTCAATGTATAGTGAAAAATCTTATTCATTTATTAATGCCAAATGCCTATTACATGCCTAATATATAATGGGCCCCAGGATATTTGTTAAATAAATAAATGCAATTATTAGTTCCTTAAATAATTTTTATGAAATTCTTTTGCACCAGCATTTCATTAAAATCACAAGAAATCAATGAGATAAATATTGTAATACTTCCATGTTTATACATTTTTTACTAATGTATGTTATCAGTATATGTTTGCAGTACATAATGATTACATTTATCATGGGAAGTTTGTGCATGTATGTAAGACATCTTAGTTTTTTTTTTGGTCTTTTCCCCTCTAATTACTCCTTGGTCCATCAAACTCTTAATCCCTTCCTATTTTAACATGCTCTATTTCCATTTTTTCTTTGATTTCTTTTTTAATATCCTTTTCTCTTCCTCTCCTCACCCCTCCATCTCTTGTTCCCATTCCCATTTAAAAAAGATAATCCTTATTAGCTATCATTTATTTTGCTTTTTATTTTTATTTTTTTGGATTCTTACAAAAGAGAAACTATGCAGTGTTTAAATTTTTATGTACAATTTATATCATTTTACTTTATGGTCTCAAAGTGCATCCATTTACCTATAAATTTTCAAATTTATCATTCCTTATGTTAGGATAGGACTCCATTATATAAACATGCCACATTTTCTTTTTTTTTTATTTTATTGAGTTTATTGGTACATTTTAGGGATACAGTACAGTTACATTCATTGTTGGGATCATGTACCTCTACATGGCAAGTCTTGATTCTCATTTTTTCCCCTTACCGCTGCCCTCCCTTC
>NW_022900951.1:10964136-10999814 GCF_012274545.1 Fukomys damarensis | reverse complement strand
TGCTGATGGTTTCTTTTGAAGTACAGAAGCTTTTTAGTAAGATGAGATCCCAGTTGTTGATTCTATCTGCTAGTTCCCGTGCTACTGAGGATTTGTTCATAAAGTCTTTTCCTATACCAATGTCTTCCAGAGTTCTGCCTAACTTACCTTCCAGCAAGTTTAATGTTTCTGTTTTAATATTTAGATCTTTAATCCATTTGGATTTTAATTTAGTGCATGGCGAAAGATAAGTGTCTAATTTTAATCTGTAACATGCCACATTTTCTTTACCCATCACTTTGTTTTTCAACATTTCTTGCATTAGATAAATGGAAATTAAAACAACACTGAGATACACTATCTCCAGAAAGAATGACTATCATTCAGAAACCTGATAATAACAAATTCTGGCGTGGCTTCAGGGAAAAAGGAGCCGTTCTCCATTGTTGGTGGTAATGTAAACTAGTACAACGACTTTAGAAATCACTATAGTCATCAGAAAAACTAAAATTAGAAATTCTACTTAAGCCAGTTATTCCCCTTCTAGAAATCTTCCTGAAAGTGTTAAAGTCCTCATGGGGCAGTGATACATGCACACCCATGTTTCTAGGAGCACAATCAACAATTGCTAAATCTCGGAAACAGCCTATATGACCATGTTTATAAACTATTATTGGCTCTGTAAAACCTAATGACTTAAGAACAGACTGTTTAGCTTGTCATTCAAGTATGTCTATGATGTTATAGCCCAAGCTTCTAGCTTTGTTTTCTGTTATTCCCTTCCACATATCTAATGCAAAAATTGATCCAATTTATTGTTCTCTATCTGTGTCCTTAATTTCTTCCTCTTCACATTTATTCCAGTTGTCTCTTCCAGCTTAAAATTTTCTCCACCTCCTTTCTAAGAATATCCCACCCTAGGAAAAGCCACCACTTCTTTGTACATTCCCACTAAATAAATGTGAGTGCTCCTTCATCTGTGTAAGCACAAATCTCTGTCCACCTTTGCTGTAAATAAAACAGTGCTTGTTCTTATGTCCTATTGTTTTTCTCTTAATATCTATCTCTTGACTTGTGGCATGTTCTCTGTGTTAGCAGGTTCTCATTGCTCTCCTGCTGTTTCTTCCTCCAAATTGCCCTATTCAACATTATCTATCCTCAAATTGGCAGTTATGAGAACTGGATTCCAGCTGTTCCTCTGTTAAGCACTGCAAGTGGGATTTGGGCTCTTTATTGACTTCTTTGCAAAGGAGATCTAGTCCTGCCTGCCTTCGAAGGCTCTGGAAATTACATAGTATAATGGATGGGAAGTGATTTGTAAATTTAAGATTCCATATAAATATAAACTATTATAAACATTATGGAAATTAACCTTTAGCATTATCCAGACATTTCTCAACCCTACAGTTGAAGATAAATGTCTGTTTTGGGGAGGCACCTTTTGGGCTTTTCTTATTTTGCTTTGTTTTGTGATCTGTCAGAATGACCTGCATCTGCCTGTAACCGGAGATCCCTGAATTTGTTTCTTCTGCACTTTGCTTTGTTTAATTAAATGCATTTTGGATCCCTCTGTGCACTTTTCCAACATCTGTTCATGCTTCCCCATTTCACGCTCTGTACAGCTAATGTAAAAAGGAATGTTGACCTATTTTGCATGATTTATTGAGGTTTTTGAAGTTATGAAAACTTGGATGAAAGATGATTTTTATCGTCCTGTGTAAGGTCCTGAGACACAGATGGCAGAAAGGGAAAGTAGAAGCCCAGTGTAAACAGTTATTCATATTCTTAGCACAGTTAAGGGATCATGCCTCCCTAGGCAAAGCTGTGAGGATATTGCAATGAAAGCCCACTCTCATCTGCTAATGGACCCTCTTCACCTTTGTTAACCCTTTCCTCTGGACTTAATGACTCTCTCTCTTTTCTGTCATTAATCTGCAAATCTCATTTATCCTCGCTCAAGTCCTCTGGGCTAATCTGAGATTGAGTACAACTCCCTAAATTAATTTTACTTGTTCAACTTCCTCTCACGGTAAAGATTCAAATGAGCTATTTAGTGATGCAAGGACAGGCTATGGTTAAAATCACAAACATTGCAGCAAGGTATTATGAATTCAAATTACAGCTCTGCCATATGCCCTTTCTAAGATTGCAAATTACTGAACTTTCCTTACCTCACCTCAGTTTATAAAACTAAAATGGGCTAGTGAGAATTTCTATTTTACTCTTTGATTAAGTGAATTAATTAGTCACATGAAGAATTCAGAAACTTTGCTTAATACCAAGAAAGTGGTCACTACAAATACAGTATTTATGCCAATTAAAGGAATCAAATGAACCTAGAACAGAAGCATAAAGCAGAAGGCTTTGGACTCTGAAATGTTTAGGTTCTCATCTTTTCTCTACTAATTACTGGCCACCCATACGGTCTAAGTCTAAATAATTAATCTCTATAGATTTCAGCTTTTTCATCTGTAATGTCAGTACCTTTATTATACAGGACTGTGTCAAACATTAAATAATATCATATATATAAATTTTAGCACAGGTATCATGTGTAATAAGTATGCAAATAAATTGCTATTTTTCCTTCTTAGGTCATTGCAATTCCTCTCTTTAGTTATTTAATTGTGCTCTTCTGGAGCACTGTCCAGTTGTCTCCATATATTTCAGTAGGATGGGTTTAATATTGTATTCTTAAAATCACGTTGGAAGGCATAAGCATTGTTTTTTGCATAGACTAGATTTGTGATACTTCTCAAGTCACAGAGGATCAATGGAGGTATTATGTAAGGAAGATAACAAAGGTTAGGAACAAGCAAATAAATGGGCAATTTTAATTAACTCCACAGATTAAAGACCTTTAATTTTTTTCAAAACACATCTATCTCACACTGTGGGAAAACCACCCATGTAATAATGCACAAAGTCCAGCAAACCCCAGGTGAGCTGTCCCAAAATCTGTGGTATGTTTTTGTTCTACTTTTTCCTTTAGGTTAATTATAAAGAGGCAAGATAATGAATTGAGAGTTGTATTTTACTTGTATCTATCTTCAAAGTATTTTGCTTAGGAAAATGACTCTGCCACTTGCACATATCTTTGTGTACAGTGTCTAATTATACACTCAAAGAGGAAAAGACCAAAAAAGAGTTAACTATCATTTGCATATTTTTTCTTAGCTTTATATTGGTAAATAATTAAGTTCCATCCTGAAGTAAGACAGTGGGGACCGTAACTCAATAATAATGTGAAGCTTGTATAGCCATCAGGAATGGGGAAGGGAAAAATTAACCCACCAACTAAATGTTTACCTCTACTAGTGCAAAAAGGGAAAAATATTTGCTAGGCACTTGGGTCTGTAAAGAGACCAAAAGGTCTGTAAAGAGTATGGCTTAAATTTTAAAAATATAGATCTTTCACCCTGAAGCCATCCTTTTCTCTTTGAAAGTCTACTAATCAAACCATGAACAAAACACACATAGAGTTTGCTATTTACTTTTATCTGCCTCTCCTATTCATATGAATCATAGAAGTCACATCCATTGTATTAAAACAATGTTTGTATAATAAAGTTAGGCAGGCCGTAGCTTTATTCCTACTAGCATCAAAATTCTTCATGTGAAGATGAAGATTTAAGTATCATGCTTTCCAAAATAGAAGAATGAACACTGTTTACAACACCCATTTAAGTACTGTAATTGATACTAGTGTTTAGAATTAGAAAATCAGAAGATAAGCAAGTAAGAAATTGTTTTTTTTTCAAACTGTAAAGCCAAAAGCCAACACTGAATTGAATTATCTTCTGTTCATTCCTATTCTTCAAATCAGCATTTAATTTGACTAACAAAGTTTAAGGATAGCTATAATTTTACTCTATTTAGAACCCTCAGATAGGAAGTAAAATTCATTACTGCACAGAGCAGGAAGCCTTCTTTTTAAAAAAAAAAACACTACTAATTAAAAAGATAAATAAAGTCCATCTTTTAAAATCTTATATCAGCAAAAGAAACTGTAAATTAGAATAATAAAATAAACCATCCTGCTTCAAGGCCCTGGTCTTTTCCTTGAGAATTTTGGCTGGAAGCAATGCCATATATTTAACCATGTTTGTATTAGCAGGTTATGCAAACCACCCTTCCTATAAAAGGTTTTCTATTGATTAGAATGCATACAATAGTCATAGTAAGAGGGACTTTCCAAATCTCTATATTGCCGTATTAGTTTATGAAAATTCACGGCTCTCAGTTTCTTTGTTCATAAAAATTACACTTTATTTCTTTATTTGACCACCCTATAGCATGTCTACACAAAGCTTTCCATCAAATGAAGCATGAGTTGTGAGCTCTGAGGAAGAGAACACTCTAGGAAATAGAAAGAATAATGTCAATTTGGCCAATATCACAAGGAAATCTCTTTTAAAAAAATCTTGTTCTAAGTATGGAAAGCCTCTGGTGCTGGCCATAGGAGAAGGGAAAAGAAGGTCAAGAGTGTAGAGATAGTCCAGAAAGATTGGTGGCATAGGAGAAGCAAAGCCCAATTGGAGGTGTCCACACCAGAGTAAAGGGCAGTTCCTAGGAGCTACAAGGGATGGAGAAATATTTGCATCTCTATCAACATCTTATCTATCTATTCAATATATAAGTTATACCTCTACATATTTATGGGGTATGGTCCTATGATTTTTTTTTATATATGTGGAACAACCAAGTCAAGCCAACTGAATTATCCTTATTTTAACCCTGTCAAGTTAGACACCTTTCCATTGCTTTAACAAGTGCATGGGAGAAATCAACTTAAAAGAGGAAAGGTTTGTTTTGGCTCATGATTTTCGAAATTTTAGTCCATCTTTATTTTGTTGCTTTCTGGTTGCGGCAGCAGAGTATATCACATTGGGAATATAATGGTACCTCGGCACACAATTCGGGTGCAATTAGAATCCTGAAACAAGTTCTGTGACCAGAATAGCATAAATAATTAAGTTCAAGAAACAAGGTACTACTGTATGTGGTAGAGGAAGCTTGTTCACCTCATGGTGGTTAGGAAGCAAAGAAAGAAAAAGGAAGGAGTTGGGGTACCAATATTCCTTTCCAGAGCATGTCCTCAATGATCTTGCTCCAATTGGGCCTCACTTTTTAAAGGTCCCACCACCTCCCAATAATGCCATTGGCCGAGACTAAGCCTTTGACATACGGATCTTCATGGGTCATTTCAGATCCAAACCACATTCAGGACTCATCCTCCCATTCTCTTTTCTTAGAGATTGGTAGTTCCATATAATTTATCTTCCTATAATTCTGGAAATGATTTAATATTTAAATTTATTAAGCACTACTTCCTAACTTCCACTTTTCTCCCACCTTGTCAGTGCTTCATATGCCTTATTCAGTTTTGTGATGAAGAGATGTGATGTCCACAAGTTCATTTATAGTGCTATCATGGTACTCCTGGGCCATGGCCGTATTGTTACAGATGGAGAAGAGCTCCACAAGCCAAAGTAGAAAAGTGAGCTCAAAAAGAGTAACATTTCTGGTGTAATTCAGATCTGAGAGAAAATGATTGTCAAGCCCCGCACCTGGTGAGCTCTTAAGCTCTTACTGGATATTCTTTTTTTCCTTTCCCTAATTATATCATAATAATTACTAGCAAAATGATGTCAATTGGAACCTTTTTCTGGCAAAGTGACCCCATGATCTCTGATCACTTAGTGTTTCTCAGACCATATGCTTTGCTTTACCCATTCATCTATCAATTAACCATTTAAAACAATGCAATGATAATAAACTGGATATATTAGCTTTTTATTATTGCATTATATATTACCAAAATTTAGTAATTTAACCTCCATTTACCACTTCATTTCTATAAATTGGAAGTCTTTCACAGCATGTGTGAATGTTCTCTTTCGGGCCTCACAATGTTGAAATCAATATGTCAGCAATAGATATTTTCATATGGAGCTTGGAGTTCATTCAGTTCCTTGCTATTACAGGATGTAAGCACCCATTTCCTTGATCACTGTCAGCTGAGTCCTTCTCTTAGTTTCTTAAAGCTACCTACAGTTCTTCTCTTGTGCGCTCCTCTCTATCCTTAAACAAGAGTTAAATGTTTCTTGTGCTTCAATTCTCTTGCACTTTCTCATTTGCCAGCAACTAGAGAAATCTCTGTTTTCAGGGGTTCATGTGATTAGATATAGCCCTCTTGGGTGATTTCCCTATAATAGGGTCACCTGTACCATATAACATAACATAGTCGTGAACATGATATCTCAGCAGATCATGGAAAAGGCATAAAATCTTGATGGGAAAGCACATCAGAAGCCATAATGAGAAAGAAAACTAAGCAAAATAAAAATAATTATCTTATGGACATGTAATAGCAAGATATACATGTATTTATAACTGGGTAAATTGCAAAACACAGTGACCACATGAAAATCACTGCACATTCTTACATGAGCATTTATCAAAAGTTAATATCCTTCTGATATTGAGTGATGAAGGCTGTAATTCTCTTCTGAATCTAATGAGTCAGCAGAGAAAACAGTCAGCACTATTTTCTGTTCTTTTTGTATGGCATGGCCAAGAAGCTAGATGACTGAATGATCCTATCTGTACCTTGAGCTGCCTCTTTCCTGAAAAACAAAATTGTTTTTGACATGCTCCTTGCTCATGCAAACGAATAGAGATGACTTATTTCTCTCAGTGTTGGGAGGAACAGATTCTCATTAGCTGAAAAACTGCCAAGCACCCAGCCCAGGAAGATGGACTTAATGAGAGAAAAAGGACAGGACACCTAGTAAGTTACTTAGCAGACAGGAGATTCTCTTAGGCTATTTCCTTCTCCTGCCATATTAGACTTGCTTTCCTTGCCATTAAGATGCTGTTGAATATATAACTTTCATAGAAGTATACTGTGGATTTCACTAAATGATCCTTGTGGAACCCAAGTTCTTGTTCTAGTGACATTCTCCTCTCTTTTAGGCTGCCTGAAAGAACTACCCTTTTTCTCCTAAATCTTTTAACTCCTACCCTGGGCCACAGTGAACAATTTAGTAGTCATGAATATGTATAATTTGGCCTGGGCCCTCCTAACTCATGCACTCATGCAGCCATTAGGCATATGCTAAATCCTTAGAGCCAAATAGCCCAGAAAGTACATTTACAACAGGCTTCAGTAATCATTTCGGTGGTCATTTCACATAGCCACTCTTTTCCTGGAGATTTAGATTCAATCTCCCAGTTCTTTTCTGAGTGGTCCAGATCAACATGTGAATGCTTTCCCAGTTGGTTGGTTAATTTTCTAACCCTCTCTTATTTGAAACAGACACAGTAATGACCTCTTCTGGCACCTTATGAGTGTTATCAATAGTCAATACTTATTGAGGTTTTACTATCTACCAGACATTGCTCAAAGAGATTTATATGGCTCCCAGTGATCTCCACAACACTAAAAAGCCAGTTCCCTCATGATCCCCATTTTACAGATGGGGTATCAAAGACATTTAAATGACATTAACATCAAATCCAGATATCTTGTCTGAACCACTAAACTGTGTGGGATTTTTATCTCACTTCTGATAGTATATACAAGAAAGGAATCTTACCCCATAGAATTCTACTCTTGGGAGGGAAAAGGCCCTTTTTAAATCATAGCTTTTGTAAACACTACAGAGAATTAAAAGGCAAAAATATCACCTCTGATAAGCTTCATTAGACTCGCTTAGTAATATCACTTATAACTCAACCTAGAGTTTTCAGATATTAGACTTCAAATCAAAAGTTGTATTTGTATAATAAAATAATGGGCAAAAACTTGGAACAAGCACTTTCCTTTAAAAGATAACTAAATGGCTACTAAGCATAAGAAAAGGTGTTTACTTGGCATCATTAGTCATCATCAGGGACATGAAGATTAAAGCCACCATGAGGTACTGTACCTCTGTACATCTCGTGAAGAGCTAAAATGAAAAAACAATGAGTACTGGCATATGTGTGGAGCATTTAGAACTCTAAAACATTGATGGGGAACATAAATTGTTTCCACCACTTGGGAAAACTATCAATATATACTGGAGCCAAGCGTCTTTATATCCTATGGCCCAGCATTTCCACTTACAGATATATTCTCAAGATAAATGAGTGCATATATCCATCAAAGGTATGTACCAAATTTTGATTTAAGACATAATAACCAAAGTCCTGGAAGTTATGCTCACCAACAGGAGAATAAAAAGAAATGAATTAGAACTGTACAAATAGGCTTTATGAAAGAAGCCAGTAATAAAATAATACACACTATAAAATTCCATTTTTATTCGAATATAGGCAAAGCTAATCAAAAGTAAATGAATTAGAATAGTGGTAACCTCTGAGGGAAAATGTTGATTGTGAAGCAAAAATTGGAAAACCTTCAAGGGTCCTAGAAACATTCTATGTCTTGCTGTGCCATGTATGCATAAAGTTTATAAACTGTATGCAGTTTATACTAGGGGTACTTTTGAATAATGTTTACATTCCTCGTGTAGAGATGATACATATATACAACACATCTTAGTTCTTTTCTTAATTCCCTATCCTCCCTCCCACATTCCTCCATCTCTTGATTCCCTTTTCCTTTGAGAATGATCTCTTTACTTCCTATTTTCTACCTTTTACTTTGCTCTTTAATTGGGTTTCTTATGTAAGAGAAGCCATGCTGAAAAAGGGAAAAGAAGACGTGTGCCTGAGCAACTTAATTTATAATACAGGAGTGATCAAAATATATGGTGAATATCTAATTTTTTTAAAAATTACAATTGAAGATTGCCAGTTATCCCTCCATCACTTCAAATACACTTATCTCAGCATTCTTGCCACTTCCTGAAGTGGTAGTGGCAGCTCTCTTTAGTGAGTATCTTTACAAGGTGTGATAAAAATTATGGTAAATGCTGCTGCCAAATGCCATCCAACAGAAAGGCGGGCTCGTAAGAACATTATGGTGTGGTGCCGGGTATTTAGCTCAGTTGTGCTGCCTCCTGCCTGTCAAGTACAAGGTCCTGAGTTCGATTCCCAGTACCAAAAGAAAAAAGAAAAAAAAATTTTAAAGTAAAATCCATTTTGTTTATTTTCTGGGTTTTTTTTTCCCCAGGGGGATGGAACCCACAGCCTTATGCAGTTCTAGGCAGATATTTTCCCATTGAGTTACATCTGTTGCCCAGGAAATGCTTTATTTGTTATAGAACAAGACATATGGCTCTTTTTCATTTTCCTTTCATTTGCCTAATATTCCTTCCTTATCATGTAAGCAATATATGTGTTGAGTGATTACTTTTCTTATGAGTTTATTACATAATGTTAGGCATTTTCCAAACATGCATGATGAAGAATTGCTCATTTCCTTTCTTGAGTTTGCTGTATATTGCTTGTCTCTTGGGAAAGCCCTGGAAAGTTTAATACTTGCATTTCTCTCTCTCTCTCTCTCTCTCTCTCTCTCTCTCTCTCTCTCTCTTTCTCTCTCTTTTCTTTTCTTTCTTTCTTTTGTTCTTTCTCTCTTCCTTTCCTTTCCTTCCTCTCTCTCTCTCTCTCTTTCTCTCTTCCTTCTCTCATTCTTTCTCTTTTTATTTTGTCCAAAACAAAAATCTTTAAGGAAAGTAAATAAAAGACCCACTTAAAAATGGACAAGTGACACTGGGTGTGGTGGTGCATGCCTATAATCCAAGCACTATGGAGGCTGAGACAGGAGGATCACTGTGAATTCAAGACCAGCCTGGGCTACTTAGTGAGTTCCAGGTCAGTCTCAACTACATAATGAGACCCTGTCTCAAAAACCTAAAAAAAAAAAAAAAAAAAAAAAACAACTAAAAATGGGCAAGTGAAATGAATAGACACTTCTCAAAAGAAGTACAAATAGCCAATATCTACATGAAGAAATTTTCAATATCACTGGCCATTAGAAGGGATGCAAATTAAAATAACTCCAAATATGTTTTGGTTTAATACAATGGAGTACTACTCAGCCATAAAGAATGAGAAACTAGAGACATTTATAGCTAAATGGATGCACATTGAGGCAATACTATTAAGTGAGATAAATAGGACACGTGTATAAATACCAAAGTTTCTCTAGTGCAAGAAACTGAAAGTGTAAATAAGGACTAAAAGGTATTATAGATAATGTGAAATAGGAAGAAAAGGTGCAAAGGGGAAAGGGGAAGTGAGAATGGTAGGGGAAAAGAAAGATGGAAATGGAATTAACATGAGAAAAAGAAAAAATGGATGCAAAGCTAGTGGTGCAGGGGTTGAAGGGAGGACAGGGGAATGGAAAAATAAGAACCAAGATGGATTATGTAAAGGTGCAAATTTCGAATGATGAATGTCATTACATTGTATACTTTAAATGTTCCAATACATTTAATTAATTGAAAAAACACAACGTTGAATGTCCATCTTACTCCAGAAAAAATAGCCATCATCAAGAAATTAAATAATAATAAATGTTGATGAAGCTGTGCAGAAAAAGGAACTCTTGTACACTGTTGATGGAAATGTAAACTAGTACAATTACTATGGAAATTAGTATGGAGAGCCCTCAAAAAACTGAAACTAGAAATTCCATTTGACTCAAATAGTCTTTTTATAAGTATCTTCTCCAAAGAGTTAAAGACATCATATTAGAATGATATATGCATACAGCACGACTCATAATAACTAAATCTTGGAAACAGCCTATATGTCCATCAATGGGTAAATGGATAAAGAAAATGGAGTATTCACAAACAAAAGAGTACTAGTGTGCCATAAAGAATGATACACGAGTTATTTGTAGGAAAATGAATACACTGAGACTGTAATTTTAAGCGAAATAAATGACACACAAACTTAAATATTTCATATTTTCTCTTATATGAGAAACCCAAAGTATAAAGAAAGAGCAAAATAAAAGATAGATAAGAGGAAGTAGAGAGATCATTCTCAAAGGAAAAGGTAATCAACAGATGAAGGGAGGAGGGGGAGTGAAGGAGTAGGGGATAAAAAAATTAAGATGTATCATCTACATAAGGAATGTAAACAGTATGTACTGTGAACTTGTACAAGAAAAAGTAACCGAATCAATAGATGGATGGAGGGGGCTGGACAGAAAGGGAAAGGAGATTTAAAAAGGAATCAAGATGTATTATATTCATGTACCAACTTTCCATGAGGAATTTAAACATATACTACAAACATGTACTAATAAAAAGAACACTCCTAGAAGTGTTAAGAGATAGCTATTATAACAACTGGCTTGGCTAAGGGCACTGACAGCCAATAAGGCACTCAGTTCCAAGGATGTCCAAACCCTAAATGTTTTATTTACTTCACAAACCTGCCTCACCTAGGGCTTTACTATCTATTTATTCATTCTGCAAATGTTTATTAAGTGCCTACTTTGTGAGAGGAATTATCCTAAGCATACTATGATCTTCTAATTATATATGGAATCTCTCATTTCATTTATTCTGTTATATATTTGACTACTAATATTAATAAAATAGCATGTTAATAAATTATCAGTACTAGAATTGTTAGTAAATTATTGTTAGTGAAACATTATTTTTAGTCAAAACAAAAATGAACTACAACACAGCAGAGCTTAGAAACTTCTGGGATCTGTATTTCCACCGAGTCTTGTGGATAGAATGAATATCTATTAAACCTCACACCTTATGATGCTAATTTTCAAATACTTAAAGGTGTTAATGTGAATATACCAGAATTCATAGTAGCTTTTTCTGTTTAAAATTATATTTTTAATAAATTGTTACTAAACATAAAAGTACTTTTATCTGGAAAACATGGCATATTTTTATATTGAAAGGAAAATCTTCAAACCCCAAAGGAGCAGCAATCACTCGTTGATTGTAGTATACAAATAATACCTCATTATTCCCATTAGATGTAAAAAGAAGAAAATAAAATTCCTTATCAGTTAATGGCTCTGAGTATTTGAATGAGATAAATATCTTGAAACTTGGCTCTCTTCAATAATAAGGAAAGAGTAAAATCTGTTTTGCGAAAGATGTTATTTGCAGAGGCAAAGAAAAATATTACGAAGATATATAGGTTCCTTGAAGATAAAGCTAAAGTTAGAAATATAGGATTTGAAGCTATGTAGTGCATTTTCCTCTACATCCTACTGTACTTCATTGTCTCACTATTCCCTTCTCAGGGGTCTTTGCCAAGTATCAAACAAACCGTGTATGAAGTAACTCTATTTTTAACCTAAATGCTTAAAATGCCAATTCAGTGACGCTTTTCCATCTGAGGTACGGGGTTGCAGAGTTCAAAGGTATTGGACGAGGGGTTGGAAGACCTGGTACTGAGATCCTATTCATTTCGTAATGAGACATTCTCTAGACACTCCTCTATTACCCATAATAAGTTATATTAGCACTTTCCTTCCTTATGTTCCAAACTTGTTTTGTTGGTTAAAAAACTAAAGTGATTTTAAGGCTAAAAACATTATATAAATGTAAAGTACTGTTAAGAACTTTAGCCTGTCACCCCTAGCTAGCATAGACATTGGATATTTTTCTTCCAATATTTTAAAGGTTTTTTTTTTCTTATATGATTTTCTTTTTTGTGATTTTTGTTTACAGAGCTACGTACAAATCTACATTTATGTATTTCTATATGTGTAGTAATATAAATGTATCCCTTATACGAAACCCGTGTGAACAATTATGTGCCATAATTGAGAGTTTTTCAGATTTTATGAATCTAATGCTATAACATATCTGACTTATCACATATTACTTGCACCTTAGTTGGGCTCAGAAAAGACCCTATAATCAAACACATGAGTATTTCTTTGGAAAATTTATGAATATTCACACTAAATGGGATATGAGGTACCTGTAATTAGCCTCCCATCAGTTCAGAAAAGCTTTTGCTGCCAATTAAGCTATGGAAACCTTTCAAAGCCTTGGTAATGTCAGATAAGGGATAAGTGTACATAAGGGATTTTGGACCTTTACATTTTCAGAAATGCTAATTATTTATATTTCATATTAAATCTGTTTTTCTCCCTCAATCTTAGATACTTCATGGTCATTCCTGTATCTTTATTGGATGGGAACTGCCCTGCCCCGTCTACTTCTCCCCATCCTGGGAGAAGTTACTTCTCTTTCTTGCTTTGCCTGTTCCATAATTTCCCATCATCCACAGAGTGGCAGTCTGGGAATCCAGGTACAGATATGTAACTCTACTCCCTTGATAGCAATTGATGGGGTGTGGGGAGCAATAGGCAGGGCTTATTATTTTGTTTCTGTTTTTCAAGGATCCCGTACAGGAAACAAGCATATAATTATCATCTCTTAAGGATTTTGCTTGTCTGTTCTGCTAACATGGTTTTTAAGAATTTTCTCATTTTTTGAAGGCAGTTTTCAGGAGTACTGCTTAGGTATTCTGTAGGATACCTTGCAGCTGGGAAGTGTTTGATGTTTTCTCTTGATTAAACTAATAGCATGGGTTTTGAGAGGAAGACCAGGGAGGAAAAGTGCCATTCTCATCACATTACACAAAGGAAATAAAATGTGATAAAAACTAAGGTCAATGCTTAGAATTTTAAAAAATATGTATTACCATTAAAAATTGCCATTAATACCCCTCCAGATATTCATCCTCACTTTGAACTCATTTATCTCAAAGTTCTCGCCACTTCCTGAAGCAGTTCCGGAAGTCCTTTCACAATTATCTTTAGTTGTGTTGTCATTGTTGCCTCATTATCCTGAAATCTATTTAAAAAGTTTACATTTCCTGGTAATTTTTTGCGGGGGAAGAATCAGAAGTTAGTTACACAATGCCAAATATGTTGAATAAGGTGGATGAGGACACCCCGTAAAGGATTTTTGTTTGTTTTTTGTTTTCGGTACAGGGGATCAAAATCAGGACCTTACACTTGCCAGGCAGAAGCTAAATCCCAGGCCCCACACCGTAATATTTTTATGAGCCTGCCTTTCTGTTGGATGGCATTTGGCAGCAGCATTTACCATATTTTTTAATCACTCCTTATAAAGATACTCACTAAAGAGAGCTGCCACTACCACTTCAGGAAGTGGCAAGAATGCTGAGATAAGTGTATTTGAAGTGATGGAGGGATAACTGGCAATCTTCAATTGTAATTTTTTAAAAAAATTAGATATTCACCATATATTTTGATCACTCCTGTATTATAGTATCACTGGACATTGAGCTTGACCATCTGGATGAGGTTATATTTGTCATGTTTTTCCACTTTAAGTTACTTTTCCCCTTTCCATACTTTACTCTTTGGAAAGAAATCATTGTGAGAGACCCTCACTTGAGTAGTGAAGAATTATATTCTGTCCCTGGGAACAGAATGGCTACATAAATTATTGGGTATTTTTCTACATACAGTATTTGTTTATTCACCCTGATTATTTTTATGTAATCATCTATATCAATATGGATTACCTTATATTCCCATACTATTTTATTTTGT
The DNA here is from genome assembly GCF_012274545.1 of Fukomys damarensis. Taxonomy (NCBI): domain Eukaryota; kingdom Metazoa; phylum Chordata; class Mammalia; order Rodentia; family Bathyergidae; genus Fukomys; species Fukomys damarensis. Next base: position 10,985,356 of record NW_022900951.1, on the reverse strand, counting down.
TGTTTGAATAGTTCCAGCCTTGGTCACTGGGAACTCATTCATTTGCCCTTTTGTTCATAAAGCAGTTAAGAGTGATGTGTCAACTTGATTGCCTTTGGGATTCACCTGGGAGATTAGTGGAACGTACTCCTAGGTGTATCTGGGTGCATCATGGAAGCATAGCCTTAGGGTCTGTATTTAGTTCCTCCTCCCTTTCTTTCCTGCACCATTTCCCTGCTCTGCTTGCTGGCAGGTATGAACTGAGAAGCTTTGCTCTTCCTTGTCCTTCCACCATGATGCTTCTGCCTTGGAGCCAGCTGGGTCATGAATTAAAACGAGTCAACTAAACCTCTCCTCCTTTTAAGTACCAGGTTTTTGTGTCCCAGCAGTGATGAAGCTGACTAATGCAGTCCCTTTGACGTACACACCACTGTCATGTTTTTATTTTGTTTGACTCAATTTCTTTTGGGCCAAGAAAGACTAGGAAGAGTGACTCTATTTGGGCAGAAAAGGCGGATATCTTTTTATTCTCACTTCAGACTGCAGAGTTTGGTCCCCATGACTTGGAGATGGAAAATAGGAGACATACTGCTTAAAGCTCTTCCCTAGTGGTTGTTTCCAGTAGAGATATCATGAGACTCACATCTTACATGACCTAACTAAGTCACACAAAGAACACTTCTCTGGAAGCCCTTAATGAACATGATTAAAATTGTCTTTCTGTCTCTCATATTTTGAAGTATAGGTTATATCATTACCATACAGTTTTCTTCTGAACAGTGACACAGACTTCAGCCCCCACATTTACTCCAACTTATTTGCCGACTTGGTGACATTCACCAACAAAAGAACATTCCTAGCCATCAGATACCAACCACCTACCTAGTCTCACAGATACATAGGTGTTGTATAAACAGACCTGCTGAGGGATGATGTTAGTATTTGTTCCTCTAAAACCCTTAATTAAATGACCCTCCTCCTTTGCTGTCTGCCACACGTGTGTGGTTAGATTCCCATTTTTGATGTCATCTTCATTTTCTTCATTTGATGTCATGGACAAGACAAAACCAATTTATAATTCTATAGTTATTTACTTTCATTGTAATTCGGGAAGCTCATTTGAGTGCTAACCATTTGGTGTTTTCCTTTAAGGAACTGCTTGGAAAGTTTGTGTTTGTGAAACACTATAAATTTTACAAAATGATTTCTATGGAAGTACTACTAATTCCAGAAGGATTTGAGACTCTTTATCAGCTTTTGTGCCTTCTCAGATTAAACTTGCCATAGGCAATTTTGTCTTCTGCTACATAATTAATAGAACATATAAGGTTTTAACTCATTTTTAAGCTTTAATATTCATTTTAGTACTACGCTGATTATATTTTAACTCATTTAAATTATTTATTCCAAATTCCATGCAAAAATGTATTCATACATAAAGATTAATGCCCTTAATTAACCTCTTGATTAAAAATAAGACCCTAGTACTTATCTATATGGATTTTTCTCCTTGAAATATACTGTGGAGAATTCCAACTTAGAAGCTGTATTTCAAGTGGCTACTAATTATGGACAAATATAAATGATGGGAGAATTAAAGGAGTTAACCTATGTACAACTGCAAGATCTCTTACTAGATTTGTTAATGTTGTAAAGAGTGAACATTTTCACTCCTTGTCAGTGGGTTAATCTTTAAATCATTTCTGCAAGGCCTCTATTTATTTGGTAAATCCAAATGGTTTGTGCTAAAGGGGTTGGCTTCATTTCTTAACCCTGCAAATATTTTTGCTGTGCTGCTGGGTTTCATATCTGTGCTAGAAACTGGGGATTTGAAGAAAAGTAGTGATAATCACTGTTGTGAAGGCGAGAATCATCTAGTAAAGGAAGAAAGAGAAGCACATAAGTCAGAATGGGATAAAGGAACAAAGAGAAGGGCTTAAAAGATCACAGGAGAAAGACAGTATTTCTGTCTGGGTTCATCCAAATGCTTTAAATGTTTCTTTAGTTTTACTTATTGTTCTACTTCATTCCTGACTGTAATCAACATTCTAGTATAACATAAATCTTGTTTTTCTTCCCTCAATCTTCAGTGCTTACTCATCTTTGTTATTCATTTCAGGTTTTTCGTCATAAATCTTCCTTCTTATAATTCTATCTAATCCTACTACATCGATTTAAATATTGTTGCCTTCACTAAATCATTCATTGTATTTACAAACTAAACATTAACAAATGAATTACCCATCTTTGACATCCCATAACATTTGTCTCTGGCCCTCTTTCTCATACATATATTTCTCTACGTTTGTAATTCTCTGCTTCTTCCTATTAGATGAGGGATTTTTTTATTAGACTATAGCTCATTTATTTACATATTGTCTATAGCTGCTTTTGTGCAACAACTGCAGATATCAGTAGCTATGACAGAGATTTTATGGTTTGAAAGCCTAAAATATTTACTGTCTGCCCCTTTAAAGGTTTGCTGACTCTTCTGCTAGGCAAAAATTCCTCATGGTGAATGCACTACCTTACTGTCCTTCCGACTTACTTAGTATCTAACAGTAAGCACACCTTGAATATTATAGAATTAATGTGAATTTAATTAAAATGAACAACTGTGTGATTTAGAGACAAATGGGAGTGAACCATTAAGAAAAATTGTGAAGAGGAGTTGCTGGATGGAAGGTAAGGTCACACTCCGTCAAGAAGTCCAAGTGTATAATACAAAAGATAATTAAGAATAATCAGCAATTGTGAGCCTAAATACAATGCAACATATCACTTTTAAACAAATCTTTGGTTAAACATTGTTTTAGAGAAAAACTGATTTCCCTACTTGGATACTAATATTCGTGACCACACATAGAATTCTTAATTCCTTTACCAAAAATTTGTTCTTATTCTTAGTGTTCACAGGTAGGATATTTAGTAATTGCAGTCTTCGTTTATTAGAACAAGTGTATTTTTAGCATTTACAGGGTAATGCCAGTTCTACTAATTATTTCTATTATCAAAATTGTCACAGTTTATTTATATTCTATGTCATATTTTAAAAACAAACCAAATATCCACGACCAGGGCAATGATGTGTATTTATGGTCAAGATAGAATGACAGGGATTAGATTTACCCTTTGTACTGTGTCAAAACAAAAAATCTGAATGAAATATATGAAAAAATAGTTTCTAAAGTGTTAGACACCAGACAAAAAGACAGTGATCCCTGAAAGATGGGAAACAAATGAGATCAGTTCTCCCATTGCTCCAGCTCATTGTCCTGAGAATGTTTCCAGGTCATGATGCAGGGAGAAGGAATCTAAGCAGAGATCTGCCAACTCCCAGAATTGAAGAGATGATTCTAAGGGTCTGGACACTCCACAGAAGATAGAGGTCACAGCACAGAGTGTCAGAGTGAAAAGAATTAGAGAGAGAACTTTAGAAGTCTACAAAGGGTTGCTTCCTCTGGAGCACTGAAAAAAGTACTAAGAGCATGAGTGTAAGAAAATAACTGATATTAGGGGGAAGATCGGCAAAAAGTAGAAGAACAGAACTGAGTGTTTCCACAGTGTTGAGAATAGTGCTTGTTCCCATTAGTCATACTGGAAAACCCGATCACTTATAAGGTATTAGAGTACTCAGAAGTGTCTTACCACCCTAAAAATCTTAATAGCAAGAAAAAAAAATCAAACTGTTTCCAAATAACTGAACTGAGTCTCAGAATACTCCAATTTTTATAGACTAAAAATATCCACCACCCAACCAGGTAAAGCCCATAATGCCTGGAATGTACTTAAAAATTTTATTAGCAATACAAAGAAGAAAGAAATTATACATAAAATTAAGAATAAAAGGAAGCCAACTGAAAGCAATCCAGAATAAAGACACGTATTATGATAGCAGACAAGGATGTTGAAACACATTTATTATATGTGCTCCAAAAGCTTGGGAAAAGACTGAATCAGTTAACAAGAGACATAGAAGACATAAAAAGACCAAAATCAGACTTCTAGAGATGAAGACTTTAACATATGCAGTGAAAAATACATTGGATTGGGATTAATCACAGATTGGACATTGCAGTAGAAACATAATAAATTTAAATATGAGACAGTAAAATCTAAAATAAAACACATAGAGTATTATGATTTGAATGTTGTGTCCCCTTTCAAACTCATGTTGAAACTTATTCTCCAAAGTAATGTTTTTGGGAAGTGTGTTTAGCCCTGGGGAGTCTATTGACTCCTGAGGACCCTGCCCTCACAAATGAGATTAGGTGCACTTCAAAGACCTTGAAGAGGGAGATTTGTCCCCTTTTGCCTTTCCACCTTTGTCATGTGAGGTCATAGCATTCCCCCATCCAAAAGACTAAATTTTTAAGGCACCATATGGAAACAGAGATCAGATCCTTACCAATGATCCTGCTGATACCTCTTGGACTTCTCAGCTTCTGAAACTGTGAGAAATAAAATATTTGTCCTTTGCAAATGTTTCAATCTGTGGTATTTTGTTATAGTAGGACCTAGTGACTAAGACAGAGAAAATTGAAAATCTACAAAGAGAATAGACGTTTAATGAGCTGTAGAATAATGTCAGGTAACCTAATACACATATAGATAATTTAAGTTTCTGAAGAAGATAGAGAAAGAAATACAGAAAAATTATTTGAAAACTTAATGGATAAAATTTTATGAAATTTAATGAGAACTCTAACCTACAAATTTAAGAAGCTTAATAAACTCCAAACATAGGAAACATTAGGAAAACTACAGTAAAACATATTGTAGCCAAACTGATGAAAATCAGCAATAGAAAATAAACCAATCATAGAAAAAGATCTATTATGTACACAGGAAGAAAGATGACAACAGATTTTTAAACTGGAAACAGTTCAAATACAAGGTAAATAGAGAGGCATCTTTAAGGTACTGATTAGAAAACAATGTCAATCTAGTATTTTATAACAAATTAAATATCTTTCTAAAGATACATAAAGGAAAAGGCTTTTCAGGCATATAAAAGCTGAAATAATTGGGCTTATACTATAAGCAATGTTCAAAGAAGACCCACAGGCCAAAGAAAAATGATAACTGAATCCTACAACTACGCAAGGAATTAAGTACATTTAAGATGGTAACTACACAGGAAATTGTAACTGCTTGAAAAATACAAAATATTTTTTCAAATTATTAGAATCATTTACAGGAGAACTTTGTTTCAATAGAACTAATAACAATGAATTATGGGATTCACGATAGATAGGAAAATAAAATAGACGATTGTAATTGCCCAAAAATTGGGAGAGAAGAAATGAAAGTTTGCTTTTAAGGATTCTTATACTGTATGAGAAGGAATATAATGTTAGACTCAGCACCCAATGATAGTACCTATTGACATGTAAGCTATAATCAGTGCTTCTTGTGTTCCCAGTGCTTTGTGGAGGAGGCTTTCCATTTTCCCTCACCACTTTCTATCCCTAGTTCCTAGTACCTATATCTGAATTCTAGACACCTATTGTAAACACATGTTTTTTCCAAGCCTGAGGTGTTATCCATAGGTCATATCCATGAGCCCACATTTTTTTTATTCTCTTAAGATAAGTTTTCCCCTGGTATTTGACTTTGGCTCCATTTGTCTCCACTAAGCCTTACATATAATCACTTACTATATTCCATTAAGTCTACCTCCAGAATTGATCTCACATCCCTCCATTACAGTAGTACCTTGGTTCACAAATTTAATATGTCCCACAATTTTGTCAAAGAAGGACACATATGTGTTTGTGTGGGAAAGAGGGCTGTGTTTGTCACCTGATGCAGATTTTGCAAACAAAAACAAAATTTTGCCAAATGCTTCTGTTTGTGAACCAAATTGCAAATGAAAGCATTTGTGAACCAAGATACCACTATACTATGCATTCCCACAGCTAATACCTTTTCTATCTCTCCCTTGTTACCGCTGTACTTCCACAATTAGTCTCATTGCCTACCTGAAGATCCTCTCAAATCTTATTGTATAGTAGTCAAGGTGCCCCTTTTAAAAAGATAAAATGGATTATGTTACAGCCCCATTATTAGGAAATTCAAACTTGTCTACCAGTACCTACAAGGCCCTATGTGACCTGGGTGCTTTTGTGTTTGGCCGTTCTCCTTTTGTTCTCTTTATACCAGCCACCTTGCCTTACCTTTTGATTCCCTAAGTTTACCGGTTCATTCTAACTGCAAGACAATCAGCTGTTTGCCCCTCTGGGATCATCTTCTGCTACCTTTTATCCAGGTACCCCGAACTCAGCCTTCAAGTCCTAGTCAGGGACTACCCTGGGAAATGTCTCCTCTGGTTCCTAGACAAGCACCAGTGACCTTATTACTTGTATTATGGCACCTAGAAGTACTTCTTAATAAGCATTGATTGCTATTTCATGGTCAATATTTGTATCTCTAGTGGGATATTTGTATCTCTGAGATCTAGGAACATGTCTGTTTTACTTGCTTTTGTTTGTCCAGTGCCAAGCACTTTGGCTGGCTCTAGAAGTTCAGCGTAAAATTAAATCTAAGATGCCAGTGATTGTAACATACACCATTGTTGTATATAGTAAGAAAAACATTTCTAATTAAATTCTAATTTTCCTTCAATTTTAAGATGCAATCCAAACTCAGAGAGGTAAAAAATATGAAAAGTTGTGTCTTAGACTCCCAGATATACTACAAACTGAATAAGTGAGCAAAAGACTCATCTTTGCCTTTACATAGTCATCCCATCAGGCCCAACAAGCAGTCCCCCAACATGCCTGTACATTTGTATACCCAAGGAGCATTTGTGGCCTGGACTGCCAAACCAGGATCTCCCCCACTACACTTGAAAGTTTGCAGTGCTGTGTGTATAACTATTTCCTAATCCTTAAATGTGGAAACTATTTTAGTGTAATCTGATAGCCTATGTTGTTTACTCTTTATAGAGCACAACTCCATGGAGTCTTGCAAAAAAAGGAATGTATACATATGGTTTAGAACCAACAAAATTTATGGGTAAAGGATAATGGTCTTTTCTGTGAGCCAATTATAAAATATTTATTCTTTCTTAGGACATTTTTAACTAAGGTTTTATAGGGCAGGAATCATTATGGGGTGCAAATTTCTATTTAGTATCTTGTATCTACATTCGTATTCTCGCTAATGATGGAAAGTTGTTAATTACCCTTTCCATCAGAAAGGGTTGTTCAGGAAGTGAACATGAAACAGCAGTGGGAAGTTAAAGGTAACGGTAAAGGGCGAGGCTATCCCAGAAAGAATTCGGAAATGGATGAATGATTCACCATGATTACTCAAAATAATGAACCATAATTTAAGTAGTATGTAGAAGGAATCTAGATTACCAAATCTCTCTGGGTAATATCAATCAGCTGTTATGTGTATAAAATGCAGCTGACATGAAGGATGTCCAATTAAATGTTGAAGAGACATTAGTGACTATAAAATGAGAAGGATAGTAACATACCAAGAAAGAAATAGGGTTCAGGATCCAATTCAATTTTAATTCTGGCTTTGGTATTTATTAAACTTGAGACTCAATTTACTTATCTAGAAAATGGGATCATTAACATCAGTCTCACAGAGTTGAGAGAATTAAATAATATCTGAGTAACAAGCACTTTTGAAGCAGGCTGGCCCCTGGAACTAATACATATCATTTTTTGTTATTTTTTAAATTTTTATTCTAAACAAAGAAGGAAAAGGAAATGCCTTTAAGAAGTCGGTGTGTTCTCTTTTTATTCAATTGTATAGTATATTTCTGACTCTTCTATCTAAATATTTGAAAGAATATAGATCACAACTGTACAGTTCAGTACATGTTCACCCATGTAGCCAACATTCAGGTCAAGAATGTTACATGCTCCCTAAAGCCCAGCCCCTCGTGGCTCCTTTCAGTGATTACTTTCCCTATTTCCCCAATCTAGCCATCATTCTTCTTTGATCAACACAGATTAATTTGCCTTTATTTTTAAACTTTTGAGCATAAAATAACACAGTATACTTTTTGGACTTGATAATTTTTCCTTAGCATTAGATTTGAGAGCTTCATCTCTGTTATTATATTTGACTGCAATTTCTTCATTTCATTATGTGAATAGGGTGAATAGGCCACAGTCTATGTAACCATTATATTTTTGGTGATCATCCAATCTGTTTTACTTCAACCTTTATTTGCCACTAAGTGATAGGTAATATCTTAGATCTGGTTGAACTTTTAACATAAACATAGTGTTGTGAATTAATTTAAAAATGGTTAAAAGGACTACGATTGAGGAAATAAACATCAGCTTGGGTTAAGTTAAAAAGTCTGCTGGGGAAAATATCATCAAATTGAAGGTATACATTGGAAGTCTGAGGAGGCATTGCAAGGTATTCTTAATATCAAAGAGAAAGTGCAATCAGGTAAGCATTGTGTCTTTATTAAAATGACGATTCAGGGCCGGGCGTGGTGGCGCATGCCTGTAATCCCAGCACTCGGGAGGCTGAGGCAGGAGGATCACTGTGAGTTCGAGACCAGCCTGGGCTACATAGTGAATTCCAGGTCAGTCTCAACTACATAGTGAGAACCTGTCTCAAAAAACAAAACAAAACAAAAAAATGACGATTCGGGATGTCAAATGTACATATTATGTAGTGAATCCAAAATGCATAGCCAGGAGGTTTAGGAATTTCATTGCCTAGGAAATAACTCATTTCATAGTGAAGAGCTTCTATGTGTAATTAGCATGGCATGAAAATATGATGGATATTAAAATTATTAGTTCATTTTTTGACAGAGTTTAAGCTGACTTAGTGGTTTGAATCTTGGTTGTTTGCTTACTAGAAACAGTTGGGTAAATTGCTTAATCTCCTTATGTTTTAGTTTCTCTACTTGTAAACTGGTGTTACAGGTTAGTACAGTACTTACCTCATGTTTTCTATGCAATAATCATGTAAAGAACTTTGCACAGTGAAATTTTGCAAAATGAAAGGCATGTAGAAGATGCTCAATATTGTTAACTGTGAAAGCTGATGTGGCACAGTGTTTAAGCACACCAGCCTGGAACCAGACTGTCTGGGTTCAAGGTTTAGCTTTGTATGACCTTAGGTAAGTTATTTAATTCCTCTGTGCCTTAGTATTCTCATCTATAAAGTGGAGCTAGTAACAGTACCTACTTCACAGTGTTGATGTTTAAATGACACTGAAATGAATTGAATGTATAACCTAAGACATAGCAGACACAAAAAAAATACTTCTTTAGAGAGCAACATAATTTAGAGCTATAGGTCTCAACTCCGGTTTATGCATTAGAATCACCTGGTGAGCTTTTATGTTGCTACCTAGATCCTGTTCGCAGAGCATTTAATTTAATTTGTTTGTGGTAGGATGCAGGAAAGCTCTGAAATCTCCTGTGCTGATAACAATGTGCAGCAAATGTGAAGCCCTGATTTAGAGACTTTATGAAGTCAGTTAAAATCCTCCCCCCACTTAATTCCTCCTCTGATCATAAACCATCTAGAACCATCGAACACTGTGCTCTTTGAGTATTTAGATGGTAACTACAGAGAGTCTCTCCTACATAAGTCTTATGGGTTATGTAAAGTTGAACAAAACTTGACCTCTGCAAAGATTTATGATGTATCAGAACAAGTATACATGGGCAATGATAACTAAGCTACAAGTCAAATACAGTGATTGAAAGAAAACACAAAATGCCATGGAAGCAAGGAAGAGAGGGGGCCATTTACACTTGATGGTGATCCATGAAGATTTCATGTAAGAAGTGGTATCCACTTCAAGTAAATCTTGAAATATGGAAAATAAATTAACCTTCATTTTCCTCAACTTTTCTATCTCTGACAGGATTTTATGGCCCTTTTGGCTAACAAGACAAAATTCTAAAATTTTATGAGAACAATTCATGTGTAGTTTGGAAAATGATGTTATATTTCAATTTCTTTAAGATACAGTCATTTTGGAAAGTCAAACTAGAGTTTATAGCCTACAATCCTTTTTTTTAGGTAAGGTATGGAAAATGATTTGCTTTAGAAATATCACGTAGTTTGCCTCAGATTGGACCTCGTGGTATTTTTCAAGCTCTCTGTGAAGTCCAAAGCAACCCTTAGGTTCAGATGTACAGGTGTTTTTAATGACAACTTAAAATCTGAGCAAAGCAAACAAAGAAAAAAACTTCAGTTTTTGCTAGGTAAATGAAAGGATGCTAATTTTCTGACTTTTGGGTCCTGGTGGAAGAGTATAGGGTTGCATCCTTGACCCAGAGCTGTTATAGAGAGTCAAAATGAAAAAGCCTGTGGACATCTTTGTCAGAATTCAAAGGATAAGCTTGTGTTTTAACAAACTGGAGAGGTGAGAAAGGATAATGTGTGCTTGCATCAGCACACTGAGAAACCTTCAAATCAGTTGTGACAGTGCTGAGAAAGCAAAGCTAATATAAAAATAGCCTGTCTGGAAGCTCTCTTATCTAAACCATTATTTTATTTTATTTTATTATTATTATTATTGCTTTGATCAAAATCCTCTATAAGAAATATCTATCAAAGAAAATGGAATAGAACACTACTTGAAACTGCCAATTAGAGAAGTGAAACTTTATAAAAAAATGTTAGAATAATACACTACCTACAGCCAAGTTTCTTTGATAAAGAATAGCCAGTTAATGAAGAAAGAAACTAAAGAAGACACTAGAAGATGGGAAGACCTCCTTTGTTTGTGGATCACTATAACTAATATTAAAATGGCCATATTACTAAAAGCAATCTACATATTCAGTGCAATCCCCATCAAAATACCAAAGACTTTCTTCACAGGGTTAGAAAAACATCCTATTATAAGAGGAAGGGGAACTGGGGGGAGGAGGAAAGAAGGGAAAGAAAAAACTGAGAAAAGGAGAAAGGAACAGAAACAAAGCTTTGTAAATAGGGAGGGGTGTAGGGTTGGAAGCGAGGGAAAAAGAATGGGAAAACAATTAGAACCAAGATATATCATGTATAGGTACAAATTCCCTATGATGACTGTGATCACAATGTTCACTTAAATTGTACCAATAAACTCAATGAATACAAAAATTGTCAATTTAAATAAAATTATTGAATGTTAAAAAAAATCCTGAAATTCTAATACAACTTCCATAAATTTCTAAGGTTCACATGAAAGCACCAAAAACACAGACTAAGAAAAACAATCTTGCATAAAAACAGAAATGTCCCAGGCATCACAATAACCAATTTTGAAATATGCTACAAAGTCATAGTAACAAACATGTCCTGGTAATGGCACAAATATAGACATGCAGACCAACAGAATAAAAAAGAAGACAGAAACAAAACTACAGACATCTGATTCTTGCTCGACAAATGGGCCAAAAACATATGTTGGAGAAAAGACAGCCTATTTAATAAATGGTAATGGGAATACTGGATATCTCTATGAACAAAACTGAAAATGGACCAAAGACCTATGTATATGACCCAAAACTTAGAAAATGCTGGAAGAAAATAAGAGGGCAAACACTTCAATTCATAGGATTTTAATAGCACAGGAAATAATAGCGAGAATCTACAAATGGGATGTATCAGACCAAAAGGCTTCTGCATAGCAAAAGGAACAGCCAAAACAACAAAGAAATAGGCTAATGAGTGTGAGAATTTCTTTGCCACCCCCTCTTCTCACAAAGGATTGCTATTTGGACTTGGTAAATAACTCAGGATCTCAAGAGAGCAGCAGGAGAGAGCTAGCTCCAAAGGCAAGCATTTTTGAAGTACTTGTTTATGTCACATTTGCCACTGACTCATTGTTTAAGAGAAATCACATGGCCTAGTTCACAATCAACATAGGATGAAGCTATTACCCAAACAAGGGTGTGGTTATAGGGAGGAATATTACAGCTATTTAAAAAGTTTTAGCCCATTGCTTTTGCTGCGTTGAGTTATACTCTATTTCAGTTATATATCAGTTTTAAGGGCAGAAGTTCTGCTTCTTGTGTGTATGATGAATATGTAACAGTCCCTCACATTATGTTGCATTCTCTACAGTAGTTCATATTTTTCCTCACCATGTGATGTTTATAAGAACCTAAGCCATTTAGGCTTCATGAGCCAGAGTTACCCATTTTATTGAAATGGAGAAAGATTGCAGAATTATCCTGAACCTCCAAATGCTATCCCCAAAGGCTTACGAGCTTTACCAGGACTTGAGAAGAAGCACAGCCTGGGTGACTTCTCCCACTGTCAGCTTCCCTGCAAAAGCTGCCAGTAACATTTCTCATCTAAAGTGCCACTGGTGCTCCAGCTCTGTCCCAAGAGAATTCACATGTCATTTCTTTGTATATTTTTATCACATATTCAGTACGTCAACAACTCTTCAATTTGCTGTGGCTTGGGAAATGTCAGAAGGGAAAGTTTATGAAGTCTCCCACATTCACAGACATCTGGCTAAAGCAAGCAGGCCCACAGATCGGTTTTTCAAAGCTCAGCTTTCTTCTCTCTTAATCTTTCATCTGAGAATTTCATAAAATCCTGATTATGTACAAATTTGCTCTCAAGCTTTTTCATAAATACTAGTCTGACCTAGGAAAGTCATTCAAATTAGTGGAGTGGTATACCCGATTCACAACAACAGTTATCTTTATTTTGTAGAGCTAAAACAGATACCCAAAGAAATCTTTATTTTTAACTCCTGCAACTATCATTCTTACTGCTTTTATAGTTTCTCTTACTGCAGTCTCTAATTAGAAGCATTCTGATGGGAAGAAAACAAGACCAAACGTGGCAGGATTATGAACTCTTTTACATTCAGTTCCACAGTTGTCCTGGGTTTGGCAGCTGCTTGAAATGGTCCAGCTGGTCCTTTTTGACCAGGTGGCTGAAAAGTAAAGGGAAATTTCTTTATGTTAAAAATAGGGTATCCCAGTTAATGATGGCTAAAGAAAATGCTTCTGCATCTTTGCTCCCAACTAATAGCTGTGGATCTGTCAATCAGCTGCACACCTGCGTCATCCCAGCTGTCCACTACCTATTCTGGCTTTTATCTCTACAGTCTCTGGACTGTAGTCACAAATGAACCCTCAATGATAACTTAGGAGTGCTCTCTTTGGCAGCGCATATACTAAAATAAAAAATGACTTAGGTCTAGCTGCAAATCCCTCGTCTATAATAACAAATATGGAGTAAGGGAAAATAGCTGTTTAACCCTGTTTGCATATCAAGTCTGCCTGAGATCTCACATCCTTGCTTTCATTTCATCCCAATGTCTTCCTTTGAATGGATAAAATAATGGTACATCTAGCCTTTTGTCTACCACTAGGGGTTTCCTGTTCCAAACTGTTAGACTATTACCAGCCAAAGAGGTTCTTGGAGATTGGCAGAGATGTATATTTAAAAACCTATTTTAGAGTTTCAAATAGGAAGGTACCTATGAAACAGGTATCATGTTGGTATTTGATTTTCCTGAATTTAGAGAAAGGATCGAACTTCTAAAAAGCAAACAAAAAATAAGAAAACAAAAAGCTTCGATTGGCAAGAAAGCAGGAAACTAACTTGGAATCACTAGACACACATTTCTTATGTGAGATGTGTTTAAAATTCGTGATGCATGATGGAAACCTGCCCAGATTGTCTCCTAGAGAACCTTACTTTGTAAGTGTAGCACAAATATTATGAGTAGAAGGTCCTCATTGCCTGGAAAGACCTTTACCTCCTCCTACTTTGCCTACTTATTATGTTTCATAGATTCAGCTCAGGCTCCTTCCTTCAGGCCATTTTCATCACATTGCTCCTTCTCCCTTCTTGTATCCCCCTCCATTGCTTTCTCCTCCAGTTAATAAGTTAGGTATCCTCGTTAATATGTCCCCATTCCACATTGTTTAACAACCAGCATTTCAGATTTCTTTCTCTGGCTTACCAGATTACAAGCCCTTGAGGGCAGACTCTGTACTTTATCTTTGATCTCTGGCACAACGCAAGGCACAGAGGTGACACTCACTAAGTATAACTGAGTAAATGAATGAATGAATGAATCACCAATTAAAGTGTACTGGGAATGCCACTTGACTATAAGTATTTGTAATACTGTTCATTAATTCACTACTCAACTCTTCACTGAGTACCTACTATGAATCAGGTATTGTGCTAAGTAGTATGTATGCAAACATAGACGCAGTTGATAAAGTTTTGGTCCTCACAGGGATAAAAATCTAAAATTAAGAATGATGATTCATAACTGTAACAGTATTGAAATTGAATATATTTGTATCCTCAGAATTTCTACTAAAAAGCTTTACATTAAAGGGGAAGTCTATACATATTTGTGCAGGATGCAAGACTTTCTAGAAGAGAATAGATGTTGTCTAGAGACCATTATACTTTTATACCCTGTCTTATGAAAGAAAACTATATGTTTGAAAATAATTAATTGAAATAATGGAATTTCTTGTTGACGGTACTATAGCATTTTTCCTATTCTCTTAAAGATGGGGAGAAGGTGGTCCACCCCCTCTCTTGTGAAAGAAGAAACTGGCATCTCCTCTACATGCCATGTATTTGCTGAACTGCTGAAATTCAACAAGTTACACCAGATCAGAGTGTAAAAGAATTTTTAGGAGAATTTATGACATGTTCGCAGCAGCTGGGATTTTGTATGAAAACATGGACACACATGTTTGTTTCCAAAGTGGATAAATTCTGAAGACAGTAGGTTAACTGGAATATCCAAAATGATGGGGTGAAAGCAGAAGGGTTAGAAGTTTGTTAAATTGTATTTCTACCACTTAGCAAGGCAAGAATGCATGAGTTCTTAATGGGTCAGATGACTGGTGTGGAAATTAGCCGAAGTGAGTTTTCTTAAAAATGTGCCAACCAGTAGATGGCACACTCCTTGGATAAGGAGAACCTAGGGATAATAGTAGTGCGCAATATTCTGCTAGGGGGTGATAGCTAAGAGGAGATGGTAAGACATTAACCAGAGAATGCATCATTCATATGGAAATTGTGTAGTATTCAGGATCCCTTAGAAACTTCGAGGAATTCCAGTTCAACTTTTAAGAAAGCTAACTCTCAGAGGTTTGCCACCAATACTAAGAATATATGAGTCAGTAACACGAAATTTTCTTCTATCCTGCCCTTTACCCTCAGCCTTCATAGATAGGAGTCAACAATAGAAGTAGGGGGAAAAAGTGGAGGTACAAGGGGAGGAACTGTGAAGGAAATGTTCCAAATTGCTGCATGTCTTCAAGACAGGGATCCGGCTTGAATAGGTGGATAGGAGGGAAAAGAACACTGAATCAACTATAAAACCGAAAGTTTGTTCCAGCCCAATTTAAAAACAAAAACAAAGAAAAAAACTGTTCATGGACTATCTTAAAGTATTTGTCATCAAAGCTTGAGCTGTTTTTAAACTATTTCTTATTAGTAAATATTACATAAGAATCACATTTATCATAGGGAATTTGTACCTGTACATAACATAATTCTTGTTTTTTCCCATCCTCCTTCCCTCCCTTCAACCCCCCCAATTTACAAAAGCATTGTTTCTGTTTTTTCCTTTGTGCCTTTTTTTAATCCTTTTCCTTTCCTTCGCTTTCTTTCCCCCTCCCTTGTTCCCCTTTCCATTTGAACATGTTCTTCCTACTTCCCAATATCTATCCTTCATTTTACTCCTAAGGCGTCTGTCTATTAAATTGTAAACTACATTTTGTGCATCCTGAATCTAACACTTGACATGTGTTGACTGAAAATCTATAGATTCCTCAAGTGTCCTACAAGACCAGGGAAGACATAGGCAACTAAAGATGATTAATGACAGTGATTGAAGAAACAGGTCCATTGCTTATTTAAACCCTCTGGAGCTTAACCCATTCAATAGACTGCCTACCTACGAAAAAGTCATGCATGTGTACATACATGCATATGTATATAGTGTACATAAATGCATATACTGAACTTTTGGTTTATCTCATTGGCAGGCCAACTATACCCAAATAATAGACCATTTAAAGACATAGTATCTTCTATTTGCAAGGCTCTTTATGAATCTTCTAATATAACCTCCTATTCCATAGAATAGTCTTTTCTACTATGTTATAGACAGAGAACAGTAACAACCAAAATAACAAGAAAGGGTTAGGTGCCTGCCACATACAAAATCTGATCTAAATGATTTATATAGGTAGTGCCTCATCTCATCTTCATATCACTTTTGTTGTTGTTGTTGTTGTTGTTTTTGTTTTGGTTTTTTGAGACAGGGTCTCACTATGTACTTGAGACTGACCTGGAACTCACTATATAGCCCAGGCTGGTCTCAAACTCACAGTGATCCTCCTGCCTCAGCCTCCCGAGTGCTGGAATTACAGGCGTGTACCATCACGACCATCTTCACTTTTAAAATTGATAGTTGATGTTCCCACTTTGGAAATGAGGAAATAGGGTTAGTGAGGCTAAGTGAAGTGACAGTCTTAAGATTTAAATTCAGTCCTGCCTGTTTTTCAAAATACATCTTTGTGTATTTATTCTTTTCTTTTTTTTTTCTTTGTTTTTTTTTTGTACCGGGGATTGAACTCAGCTCCTTGCGTTTGCAAGGCAGGCCACCGAACCACTGAGCTAAATGCCCGGCCCTCGTGTATTTATTCTTAATTTCTAAAACTACTTGAGAACTTCAGAAAAGGGTGCCTACTCCCTTAGAGAAATCGCATTTTAAAAAATGCATGTCTTACTATTATGATATCCTACCCTATATTAAAATTCTATTTTTTTCTGTAAACATTACCCATGGATTCTGCTTCAAGTTTCCATGATATTCTATAGGCCTCACACGGAAGAATTATCTGATCTGAGGATTTATTGATCATCTAGTCTAAACTACATATTGTTCTAGGTGCTGAAGTTCATACAGTGAAAATGATAAAGTTCCTGCCTACCTGGAACATTTATCCTATTTATCAGCTTTCCGTAGTTCTCTATTTATTGTAATCATCCTCAGTTTCTATTTTTTTCTCTCAGTGCAAATTTTTAAAATTTAATTTATGTATGTCTTCTATAATACAGTGAGATACAAGCACACATATACAAATATATTTGTAATGATCATACTTGTAAAAGCAAAAAAAACATAAATATCTCAGATGGTAAAATAAATGGTGATAATCACATCATATAGCTAATATTAAGTAATTAAAATTATATTCACAGGCTGGAGTTGTAGCTCTGTGGTAGATTGATTGCTCAGAATGTGCAAAGCCCTGGGTTTGATATCTAGTATCACAAAAATTTATGCTCAGAACAGATTTTTTAAAAATTTTGAGCAAATAATTTTATTTCCTTTGTAAATATAAATAAATTTCAAAATTATTCTAAACATAAAAGCTACAAGTATAAAACTTCTAAAATAGAACAGATTTTTAATGCCACAAAAATGGCATATCGTATAGAATTGAACAAAAGTTTAACCTCGGTTCTCTGTGTATACATGTATGTGGGTTTGCCCACATGTGCAAGTAATAATATGACTGGAAGAGAACACATCAAAGTTCTAGCAATAGTTTGTACTAGATTTGTAATATTAATAATGCTTTCTATCTTTTCTATAACAGGTTATCTTATTTTTAAAGTGGAATACGTGTGTATATACTCTGTATAGGGTGTTGCAGTAGCCTCTGGAGCAAATGTCCAATTAACATAGTGAAGAATCGGATCAGAGATTGCAGTGTTTATAAATTAAATGAGTATATATTTGTGTATATATCAGCAAGTTTATGCTCAATTCTTTATTTTCCATGACTCACTTTTCATCTCATTTTGGTTTCTCACCATCATCCACATGAGTCAAATCTCCTCACGGTCAGTTGAGAGCCAACCATGTTTAATAATAGCCTAAGAAAAGTACATGTAGGAAGATAAACCTGCTGGTGGCAAAAGAATAGCCACTATGAATTCAGAGCCAAGTATAAAATCATGTTTGATTATACCCTTTTTCAGTTTATCTGTGTTCCTAATTGCCTATAAACAAAAAGATCACTGATCAATGACCATTTAGCCATAATTTTGACTGGTCATAAAGAATCATAATAACTTCATAGAATAAATAACAAATTTATAAGAACCCAAGCTCCCATTCTGAAAAGAAGTGACTATATTTTTTATAGCAATGGGCAGTTGGAGGCCAAATAATTTAAGTTTTGACATTATCTACTCCCAATTTGTCATTAATACTTTAGCTGTCTAATACATTATAAAATATATATTTGTGCATCCTGAAGTTTAATGGCACGTATGCAGTGATGGCCATAGCTAATAGCTAGAGAGAAGTAAGCAAATGAACCCATTTGGGAAGGGGCACAAAGTGGGCTAGAAATTCTTTCTTTTTTTTTTTCTTTGGTACCAGGGATCAAACTCAGGCCCTTGTACTTGCGAGGCAGGTGGTGGAACCACTGAGCCAAATCCCCAGCCCAAAAATTCTATTAGGTAAAATTGATCTGTGATTATGGTATTTCTGACATCTGTATTCCAGTAGACATATGACACAAGTGCATTATACTGTTTGTTATTCTAGAATATTTTAAAATATCAGAGACAGCTCTATTT
Source organism: Fukomys damarensis (assembly GCF_012274545.1). Lineage (NCBI taxonomy): Eukaryota > Metazoa > Chordata > Mammalia > Rodentia > Bathyergidae > Fukomys > Fukomys damarensis. The sequence goes on along the minus strand of NW_022900951.1, from coordinate 10,966,780 downwards.
GTTTTTCTATGGGCATACAAAATCTAATATTTATCTTTGGAGGCATAGGACTTAGTAAGTAGTATAATTATTTCCCCAGTAAATACTCCTCTTCCATTATAGCCACAGACCTCCTCCATATTATCATCTTATGTTCCAAACATAAGAGATAATATGGAACATGATCTAACATTTTTCATCATGTCAAATATAGCACAACTGAACATGAGATCAAGCTAGCCAAGATATAAGATTACATCTCAATTGTTTTCTGAAACTAGATTTTGGAGATACTACTCAGCCAGTGTGAGACAGTCTATACTGTATGCTAAGTTGAACTCACATTAGAGTAAAAAAAAAAAATTTTGAGGGCTGCAGATTTAGCTCAGTGGTGCCACTGCCTGCCTTCCAAGTGCAAAGTCCTGAGTTCGAGCCTCAGTACAAAAAAAAAAAATTAAAGTCCGTCTTTGAAAATTTTTAAAAAATTAGAAGAAATGATTTTAAAAGTTTCACCACAAAGAAATGATAAATGAGATAAATAAGTTTAACCTGATTTAAACATACACAATGTATAGATGTATTGAACGTGACATAGTATGCCATTTATTTGTATAATTTTTATGTTTTTACATATCAGTTAATAACAAATTTCAATAAATTAGAAAAGTAAGAAAGCCAAAAAATAAAAATAAATTGAACTCAAATGCCAAGAAAATTGAAGTCAATGTCTCTATATACTCTTGAACGGGGAAACAGATGAGAGGGCATTTCACACAAGTAGGACATTTATCAGCACTTATTTAATCAATATTTATAAATGCAGAGAGATTGTGTCACATAAAAATAGATTAAAAGCCACTTATGGATCATTATTTGAGATGCTACAACATGTCTGTGTATTCTTAATATTCATCCCACATTTCTCTATCAATCTGCTATGTTTTTGCAATAATGTTCTGGAGCAACTACTATTCTGTCTGTAGGTAACTGTGTCATTCAAAAATAATAACATATTAACCATTAAAGTGAGTTACAGTACAACAAGATTCATATATTTGATCTGATGCACCCTAATATTATATATTCATTTCATATATATGTATATATGAATATTGTTTATTCATTTCATGCATTTGAATAATGTATATTTATTTCATATATATTCATTAATATGTATATTCTGTGTGAATTTCCAGGGGCAAACTTGTATTACTGTAAATGTCTTCACTGATCATATGAATCAGAGGACCCTCACCAATATATATTTGGCAGTACAGTCTAAATTGAATCAGTCTTACTCTGATTCCTGTAAGCTTCGTGGCTTATAAACATCTGAGGTCAAAAGCATTTAAGATCTTAGAATTCCTGAGCTATGTTTGTGCTTCTCAATTCCTTTTTTCTCTCAATTCTGTGTCCTCTTTCTCTTAACTGATTTTGAGGGTGCCCCATGTCCTCGAAATCCTGATACTCTCAAATTTTGCTCTTCATTCTCTTATCGCACTCACATTTCTAACACTGCCATAGGATGGCAAATTTTTTCTCTTCAGACAATTCTTCAGCCCACAAAACTTTTGGCAAACCTGTCAGGTCATTTACTGTCAAGTGGGTAGATGTCTTACCTTTGGAAGAGATGCCCTGGAACCAGAACTCTGGGTGGTCATCGTTAAGACTGTGGTGATGCCCAGTGCAACCCTAGCAGGGGCTGCATCCATGTTTATCCAGAAGGATACCCAGGACAAAATGACTATCAGCAGGCTGGGAATGTACATCTGAATCAAATAATATCCCATCTGGCGTTCCAAGTGAAACTTGACCTCAATGCAGGTAAACTTTCCTAGAAACAGCAAATTATTTAAATTACTTTACAGCTTAATTTGAATTTTTCTTTCTAATTCTACTACCTTATTTTACTTCAAAAAATCAAGCGTATTGCGGATTGGTTGGGAAGAGTGCACAAAACGATCACCCTATATATCCAGTTGAACCAGTAATGGAAACAATAGTGTGAAAATGAGTGATCTAAAGAATCAGTGGACTGAAGCCATATGGTGTATTCAATTTTAAGATATATGCTTGTTGGGGATTGGGGATTTAGCTGAGTGGATCCACCGCCTGCTTTGCAAGCGCAAGGTCCTGAGTTTGAGCCCTGGTACAAAAAAAAAAAAAAAAAGATATATGCTTGTTGCAGCTTGATTATTTTCGACAGATTGCAAACTGACACACTGATCAGTGGAAGTAAAAATATTCAAAATTTGTGCAATTAGAATATATAATATATAGCACCCAATATAGAATCCATAGCATACACTGTATAGCATATAGTATATGATATATACTGTATAATATGTAATATTTAATGGTTGAAACCATCTTCCCATAAGTAGTAACAGGAGCTCCCCAAGATTTAAATAACTGTATCTATCTCTGTTTATCAATGGTAAAAGAAAAACATTTTTTATAAACCATGTGCATACTGTAGTCATTGTAAAATTTTCCTAGACTTTTGGGTGATTGCTTGAGAACATTTAGAAATTGTAATGTTACTTTGCTTGTTAAAAAAGAGTGCGTAGGCCAGGGATTTAGCTCAGCGGTTCGGTGGCCTGCTTTGCAAGCACAAGGACCCGAGTTCAATCCCTGGTACCAAAAAAAAAAAAAAAAAAAAAAA
>NW_022900951.1:10941814-10964113 GCF_012274545.1 Fukomys damarensis | reverse complement strand
AAAAAAAAAAAAAAAAAAAAAAAAAAGAGTGCGCATGAAGTTCTTAGAACTGTTAGCATACTACTAAAGATGTCTCTGTCTCTTTTCACTTTTTTTTTCCTCTCAAATCAGTTTGGATTTAGAACCTTGAAGATGATTTGGCTTAGTCCCCACAAATTATAGGAGATGGGATTACATTCTTCTTGGTCAGGAAGAATGCCTTAGAATTAGATTTAAATTACTTCACAGGAAGTCACTGTTGACTATTGGAACAAATGTTTGTTGGGCTGTTCTACTCAGCAAGCAATCTAGATCAGTCACTGGGAAAACAGTCATGTTTCATCATCTCCCATGATTACCATCAGTAGTATCTATCATAGGAGCGTATTCTTAGGAAAAGCCATCAAGTTTACTGGACAGATACAATCTTACAGACGACACAGATTCCCACTTGTTGGCCCCACTTCACATTCTCCCTCATACCCTGTCTGTCAGCATGATTGGTCCCTGACTTTAGAGTCAGCTGAATTCTGTCCAGCTGGTTTTCATCCAAACTATTACTGTGTAGGGCTAGACAGCACAGTAGTTCTGTATCTGGGTATTATCCCTGTCTTCCACCAAGGCGGGGAGTGCAAATTGACCTAAGGATCCAATGTGGAGAGTGGATGCCAGGAAGGGCCAGATGCAAATGTTTCCTGTACTACTAATCTCTTACACCTTTTCTCAGATTCATTTGACATCAAATGTTTAGCAAGAAAATAGCAAAAGATTCCCAATTCTTTCTCCTTCTATATTTTGGAAAATTATTTGTTGTGATCACTGATCTATTCTAGAGGGTTTGGAAGTCCTATCTGTGTAGCGGTTTTTGAACCCCATTTGTCTGGTAAGTGTGCAACAATTAAGGTGATAGGATATATATTCTGAGCAGCAAATGGATCCCAATTGGGTTTAACAGCTGAAAGAAAACTTACCAGTGTTGTAGTGCTTTGTGCAGTAACCAAGTTCCTTTTCTTCTTTCAAAATAAATTGGGGCAAGGTCAATCCTTCAGCCACTTGCACTGGACCATCACTTAACCATTCAAATATCAGATCATTCATTGTGTACCCAACTAGAGTAAAGAAATTTTAGTGGTAAAACTGAATGTACCTTTTCAAGGAAGCTTGGAATTTAGCTATATAAAGAAACAACCAGAAATGTGTCTAAAGCAGAAACATGCCCAATCATTTCAAGAGCATTCTTAATAACAGAGTTATAATCATCACAACTATGTCATTGAAGCCAAAGAAATTAAAGCAGTGAGTTAATTTTGGATTATTTTTTGTGTATAATGAAAGAATGGACTCTATGGTCTATTTTCTTTTGCCTTTTTATTCACTCTCTCTGAAGAATAAGTAAACAAACATGAAAATCCATTGAAAATTGTGTTTGAAAGAGGTATGTTTGTGGCAGTCCAATAAGACAATTCAATTCATGGTGCCAGTCTTAGTGTTTCAAATGAAACTGTTTTCTAATTAAATTGATTTCATCACAGGCTTTCCAAAAACATTCTAATTGCAAAGTTGGCCCCTCTCCTAGGGTCTACCAGGTTTTTCTTTCAGAAAACTTATGTTAAATATTTATGGTCAACTCTCAATTATGTTAACTAGTGAGGAAGGCTATAGGCAGGTAACTTAAGAAGTTGTAGAATATTCAAATCAAGAACATGTGTTTGTGTTAATCTCTTGCCAAATAGAACTATTCATTATAATTATTATTATGGAGTAAAACAGATTATATGGGCCGGGGATTTAGCTCAGTTGTTACGGCGCCTGCTTTGAAAGTGCAGGGACCTGAGTTTGATCCCGGGTACCAAAACAAACAAACAAACAAAGAAAAAAAAACAGATTGTATATTTTGTAGGATTGTAGTGTTACAGGACTTGAGCCATCCAAAGTAAAATAATCAACATTTCAGTAAACCAGTTTAGCTCTTATTCTCCAAGTACCTACCAACTAGGCTGTATTCTGTCAGACATTTTTGTATCTTATTCCACTCCATAAATGACAGCTACTCTTTTATACATTATTTTTCTACCTCCCATTTTGCTTGTGATACTTTAACTCTTAAAATGAGACTGATAAAGAATATTATGTGAGGTTTGGGCTGGCCAGTACCCTCTGCATGGTTATTAAGTTTAAAGATTCTTATTCTTGTTTACTGCAAGAAAGTGACTCACCAAAGCAACCCAGAAACCAATGGAAAACTTAATTGAAATCTACTTTTCTCTTTCTTTTGGTCATTTTTAAAATTAAAATCCAAAAGACAAAAACATGGCAAATCAGGAATTGCAAAGAGGATCCTATAGAAGCATGGATGGCCCATGAAGGGGTTGGCTACTCTTCCCTTCCACCACAACTCAGAATGAGTGCATGTGGGGTACCAACAAATATCTGAAGCTCATCAAGTACCCGAAGTCCTTTTCTATTGAGCTTCTCCTTGGCCACAACAATAACAGTCCTGGCCGCCTCTTGAAGCCTCAACATAGGGCGGACAGAAGAGATAAAATGTGCAGAAGCAGAAGGTAATATTGAGTTAGAAAAGTAAAGAATATTCCCCACCTTCTGCATTTAAACTTAATAAGCACATCGCTGATTCTTTGATTTGATTTCTGAAGGATCAAGTATATTCACTAATTAAAGTTTTTTTAAGTCTTAAGTGAGCCTTAGTTGACAGAGAAATAGAAGTATTGGCTTGAGGCAGAGGAGAATTTGGAGTAAAAGAGGCAACAAGGAAGGAATCATCATGTAAAAAATTGTTTTTTTCTCAACCTTCTCAAGAGAAGGGGCAAAAGAGGAAAAAATAAATACATAAAGCCTATTATAAATCAGAAATTCTCATTTTATCCCTGACAGCTTCTTAAAACAAAGATGTTTCATTATTTTGTTTATTTGTGTAGGAAGTTCCAAGGGAAATCTATAGTGATTTTACATGATCAGAAAGAATCCTGTCACCATTTATTTTTCTACATTATACTTGATATGTCTTTTTATACTTATTATTTTTCTAAACCAAGAAGTTAAACATATTTCTTTGTTCCTGGCTCATTAAATCCCCTACCATTCCTGTAGATCAGTAGCACACATTATTGTTTGTGTTCTACAAACAGAGAAAATGGACAGAGAAAGCCAGGGAAAATGAAATATATCTTAACTGAAAATTTCATTACCTCGGAGGCATTAGCAATGTATGGTTCATTTCAAAGATTTCAGTGGCACCAGAGCTAGGGATGGAAGGGAAGAAAGGGTTTGGCATTTCCCTAATTCCTTCTCCGTACCTTTGTTCATCTATTGCTTATCTAAGGAAGATAGCTCCTACTCTGTCTTATTCAATCCCATCTCATACATCATATTTTTGTGTCCTCCAATGGCCCAGGCCTTTGTTTCTAGTTCTCAAAGCAGTTGTCCCTTCCTGCCAGAATCCTCTTGCAAATGATTATATGGGCATAAGACGGAAGGAAATACAATTTTCTGATCAAAAAGTGATTCATTATAAAGGTTGAATGACTAATAATCTTAATTTTCCCAGGAGAAATTTCATTTCAAAGAAGAGCTTATTAAATAAGGCATTTTTTATAGAAAGGGGAAGTTATTTGAAATTTTATATTGAAAGATTAATTATTTATATTGTATTAGTAATGAGCTTCTGCTATAAGACATGTACACATACATTTGCTTGTTTGGAACTTGTACCTTGATTGTTAGTAAGTAGGTAGAAAATGAGTATTATAAGTCTTTGCTCCTTAATGATACATGAAAAGAACAAGGTCATTGGTTAAAGCAAACAGGCAGTAATATCAACAGTGGCCACTTACAACTCTCCAGCTGCATTGTACAGGTCTGAACATCCATTGGAAAGTTCTTCAAGTCCATGGGACAGGATAAAGTCAAGGTGAGTCTTAGCAAAGAAAAAATTTAAAAACAAGTTTAAAATTATAACTGCCTCCCATCCCTTGTAATAGCCAAACACCACGATTCTTAAAAACGGTTTTGAGTTCTAAGCAACTGATTTAAAGTAACATGTTAGACAGGAAAAATAAATTTTCTCAATTATGGAGTGTATTTCTAGATATAAATATATATTTAGTTATTTTTCTCAGCATGATGAGCTTAATTCTGGGGGAAAGCTTAATTTTTCTGAGAGTACACCATGCACTCTTTAAAATAATCTTAGAGTAAAAAAACCAAAATGGAAATCTCTAGTGAACAAAAACCTTCCATTTTATTAAGGATGGGGAACCGCAAAGGGATCTATGGGCTTACAATTATTACCATAATGAGAATCTATTTTGTCTTTTCTGCTCACTTAAATAACACATATTTTCATCATGCAAAATATATTTTTCCTTGTTTATTGCCAACCACGCTGCAGAAAGATACAGAGCCTCAATTAGGAGAAAAAGTTTATTCATAAAGTGCTGAATATAATAATATATAGTGTACATTTCAAAGACAGTGAATTTCAAATGTTCTTATCAAAAAAGAATATTTCAGTGGAAATACATTAATTAGCTTTATATATAATTATTCCACATGTATCATAAATCATAACATCATTTTGTTTCCTATAATAATATACATAACAGTTACTTGTCAATTTACAAATCAAAAAATAAAAACTAAAATATGTTTATCAAATAGTATGTGGATAATTTCAGTGAATCAAAATCATAAAATTTGGAAATTTCAGTATAATTTTGAAAACTTTACCTTTGAAAAATTAGAAAATATTAATATTATGAAATATTTTATACTGCAAATGAATACATCATAAAGCACACACAACACAGAATTCAACTAAATATTATTTGATAATGGAAACAACTCAACTTTAATATCCCTAATCATATACTTGCTGAGTTTAATTCTTTTACAAATTGAACTTTTCACACTTATTTAGAGGCAGAATTCTCACACAAAATTATTCCTTCTTTTGTGGCAGATATAACAATCTTACAGGAACCCAGAATTTTGGGGGAATCAAAATTTTTAACATCACAGAAGGCCCCACTGACAGAAGTTCACAACAAATATGAAACTATCCCTGAATCTTGTCTCATCTGAGAACCCACTGGTACTTTTTCTCCCTTGTTTTTGTAATTTTTTTCCTAGATAATTTTGTATCGGAAGTCAATGGGTGACAATAATAGAGAGTTAACAGCTCTGCAGTTTGTTAAATCATTTCATCATCTAAGTAAATGGTATGGGGAAAAGATTATAAAGATCTAGTAGGTCTTGAGCTTATAATTTCTGATATCAATTTTCTATATATCTGAGCACTTAAAATCTAGGTTTTCCTCTTATTTTTGTTTTTCCTTTACAGTATACATTAAATAGAATAAACTAATATTGAGTTACAGCACAATGATTTTTAAAATCCATATTCACTCATGTAAAATGCATTCAGACCCAGATTTGTAATTTTCCTAGCACCCCAGAATCCTTCTGCTTTCTTCCTAGGGTAGAATCTCCCAAACTAACGATCATCTCATTTGTTTTTAAGGCTATTTTGTGATTTGAAAAATATGATTTTTGAGGGGAAAAAAACTTCATCTCTTTTGTACAGAGATGTAGAAATTGCACCCACCAAATAAGATTGATGTGTACAATAATACACCAAAATGTGAGCATTTTTTTTTTACTTTGACCTCGCTCTCTACCCATTTTTGGTGATTCTCATGGAATTAAATATTTTAATTGAGAAGCCAGTATTCTTCTGGATTTGCCTGGAAATTCAGACATTTTGCTGGCAGATGCTGTCTATATCATGCCAAATTTGTTCTCCTCTTTCCCACAATCTGAAATATTAAGGCCATTGCACCTGAAGGCAGTGAGCTAAGATTGCCCCTCTTCCTTTTCATTTTTGATAAAGAACTCATTTCCTGAAGCATTACTGCTGATTCTCCCATTGTCAGCATAGGTGACATACATGCATTTGGGGCACCCCATTCAAGTCTGCACAAGGGAAGAAATAAAGTTCCCTTACAGAGGCCCTACTTCTTTACCGAGAGTAAGGATGCTAAGCAAGCATTTAGAATTTAAAAGCAAAGAACAAAACAAGGCACAGAAAGTCAGTTTCCACACATCTTACCTTTCCTGCTCTTTCCTTCTCTCCTTCAGTTCGCCTTGCTCATAAAACCAGCTCTTGGTTTATAACTCACTTTAAGCTTAGGTTACTGATAGAATTGATTTAGTTACCTTTACAGGGTTTTTAATTAAATATTATAATTTTTATATTTTTTATTTTATTGTCCTCCCTGGCTATGATGCAAGATATATGAAAGCCAGGTCTGTCTTTTCTACCATGTAAGATTGCTGCAACAGTGAAGATATTCAATAAATATTTGTTGAACAAATGCATGAATCAGCATCTTGAAACTCTGGGAAAATTTCAGGCATTTTTTTTTCTGTGGGAATGGGAAAGGACAAATGATAGAAAAGTGAGGAGGCTGGTCATCAGAGCCCATGGTGTGTTGCCAAGTTATAGAAATGTTGAAGGAGGCCAGCAGAGCTTACCTGGACCCCTCTCTATGTGGTTAGAAGATTCTCACTGGAAATAGGCAAATCCACCTAAAGGAAAGCCAAGAAACATAGTCCACCTGTTCTTGAGCCTTGGTCGGGTAGGTTAATATACTACCAGGCCTGTTTTCACAGTTCTAGAAAAATGTAAATTAATCACTTAAAATTATAATATTATGGTAGACAGAGGCTCCTTGACTCATCAAACAACTACTAGTTCCTAAGAAACTCAGTGTTAGAATTGGAAATCCATTCCCAGTGAGATTCTTGAAGCAAAAATACCATTTGAAGAGAAAATAAATTTTCAAATATAAATACAAATTTTTAATGCGTGATCTGCTTGCCTAATGCAAAGGTGGCCAGCATATTATTTTGGGAGAGTTAATTCTAGTGGCTACAATGGCCTGTCTTATTTGGAGTGGAAGGACAAGAAAATGCTTCTACATTTCTTGGGAAGACCAAGAGAATATTGACACTATTGCTGTTGTTTTCCTATTGGGGACCATGTTTAACACACTATACAGGATGCTACAAATGCTTAGCAAAACGTGATACATCGGAGAAGATAGTACTTATGGTGTTCCTTTAGGATTAAAATACTTAGAACAAAATTAAAAGTGATTCTACTGCTGCTAGTATTAATAATCATAATTTTCTGAACTCTAGTCACGGGTCCTTTTGCAGTCGTGGATTACCTTCTCATGAAGTAACAGTATTAGCTCCATTTCTGAGATAAGTAATCTGAAATTCATAAAGTTTAACCCATGTTTCCAAAGTCACAAAATGAGTAAGTAACCCAAGTTAGATTTGAACCCAATTTTAATTAACATTAAATTACATTTACATGCCATTCTACCACATTTCCTCCTTAGGAAATTTATCCTCTTTGGTCTGTGATGCCAGAAGAGTTGGCTGTAGCCACTTCAGTCATCTTTTTTTCAACCATCCAGAATTATCATTATTTATCCTTTAAAAATCTCCTCTATCTTCTCATGGTAGCTGGGGCCCTGTGTGGTAGACTCAATTTACCATAAAGAGCATTCTCTGATCTTTCTTCCTCATCCACATCTCCATCCTGCTCAACATTTTTGTAATTCTAAATATTAAGTGAAGATTACTAGTTTGAAGCACTTCTTCACATAGGTAAATTTACATTCTTGAATATGGTGGAAACTTTAAATGCAAGTAACATTTCTTAAATAAAATAAGAACAATCCTGGCAAATAGATGAGACAGTTATTTCCCCCACAGGGCTTTGTCAAGAAGTATCCTAGAACATAATCAACTGTTTCTCAGAGAACATAGGACTTACTGTGCAATGTAGATCAGTTTAATCTTTCTTCCCAGTTGTACCTTGACAGTTCTGAATCATGTGATATTCTACTGTCAGGGAGATTTGACAGGATGCATCAAGAGTTGAGCGAGAGTGTCATCTTAACCCACCTAGACTTTAAAGTTAGCCTAGGGGCAAGTTAGAAGTCAAAAGTGCATTATTAATACAACCCACACACAATGGAGAAAGAGAGGAGGGAAGAGATAAGGAATTAGTGGATTAGAATATACTCCTAGGCTGTTTGATCAAAGTATCATTTAGCATAATGGTTTTCAACCTCTGGTGTGCACAAATGTCGCTTGAGGAGGTTTTGTAGAAATGCTGATTCTCAGGCACTCTCTAAGCAGCCTAGGTAATATTGATGCTGGTATCCCAGGGCACACTAAGAAATACTACTTCAGCATGTCCTGAGGGATGACTTTACTGTCAACATGATAGACTAAAAGGAGAAGGTTTAGAAATAGAAATGGGATAAAAGATTAAGAGTCTGCAATATTTCAGTAGCATTAGCACTCCCTTTGGGAAACTACTTTCTACTTGATACCACAGCCAGGCAATTAACCCCAAATAAACTGCTAAGTGATTGAATAGGGATAAGGAGACAAGCAGGGTTAATCAAGGACGCGGTTCATAATAGAGTGGCATACTGTAAAGTAAGGGCAGTAAAGCCCAGGTTAGTTCACTGGCAACCAAGCATATGGTGGGTACAGCTAGAAGACTGGGAGAGCTATTACAAGGGATGGGAGGCAGTTTCTAGTTGAAGTAGGGAAGAAGACAAGACCATTGTGCCTGTTAACAAACATGAATGTGCAAATGCCAAAAGTAGCCTAAGCAATTGTATTCAGGGAAGTGGTAGCATATCAAGTCACTGTCTCTGAAAATAGGCCACTGAGAAATTTCAAAAAAACCAGGGAGGTGGCTGCAACAGAAGTCATGAAGGAGAAGAGAGTACAAGAAGGACTAGCTCCAGGCCCTGAGTGAGGAGGGAATGTGTTAAGTAGGACTCCACGTGGGTTGTAAAACACAACTTTCACTCAGCAATATTTTGGCAAATATTTATTAGGCACCATGCATCACACACTTGAAATAAGACAGTTTCTCTCTTGAAGGAGAATGTGAATATAATGTCAGAATACACATAGATGTATATATAACAATAGCTGAGAATTTATTCTTCTTCTAATGTTTTACATATTCCTCTTGACAGAATCCTTTTGAATAATGGAAATCAGACCCAACTAAATCAAGTGAACAACCTCTGATGATTCTGTCTGGGCCTAGATAAGCACTCACACTGACTGGATAGGATAGATAAGGTACCCTTCAGATCTAGATCCTGAGAGCACCCTTTGGGCCTCTCAGAGAAGTATGCTTTGTGTTAATCATTCTATGGTCCTGAATTAAAACCCAAGGTGCCCACACAAGGATCCATCATTCTGAAATTATTCAATGAAATGGCTGCTTGAACTTATCCTATAAAGCAAAGAAAGTACCCTGACCATTCCATCCCTAAGCTGCTCACCTTGTCTATTGAAAGGAACAGATATGGCTGCACCCAACAAAACTTTCCATATAAACAATTCTGAAAATTCATGGTGTGTAAATTGTTAAGAATTCCAGAAAGGTATCATTGTGACCTTGCTTAAACCCTACCAACTCTTAGCTGTTACACATAATTAATAGACATTTCACTAAAGGCTCTCAAGACTAAGATGCAAAGCTACAAAGAGAATGTTTCAATCGCTCTGTCATTTCCTCTTTTGTGGAAATCCGTTGATAGATTCTCAGATTCCCTACATACATCCGCAAGAACAGACTTACATACTGCAAACATCAAGAGGAAGGATGAAACTAGATAGAAAACCAGACTCAGAACATTGGGGGTGGTTCCTAGAGATGCATAATTTTTTCAATATCAGCAAAGGCTGAACCTAAGCCCCAGGTTAGTCTTAACCTGTATGGTTAGACTCTCTCCCCTCAGTTAGTTCCAAATAAGCAGGTGTACTGACTCTCCTAGTTGAACTGGGGATATGGAGGACATAAATGGCAATGGCAATACTGCTCGCCTCATTAGCTATTCTACTCCTCTCTCCTAACTAAAATCCCAATGGCTGACTATGAAGGTCCATGTTTACCAAACATTGTAAAGGCATCCTAAAAAATATGCATATGCATTGAGCAGTAGTAACTAGGAAGGACAAAAATACAATATCTATTTCCATCTCTGTGTGGTTCCGTCAGACAATGTGCACACATACGGTTGGACCATGTTAATTAAGTCCACGTATGGATTGGATTCAACTCGGAGAGCAAATGATAAATATGCAGCTAAAGCTTTTCCAAATGCTTTCATATTTCCTGAATAAAATGTTTGCAAGGTGTTGAATATGAGATGGCTAAATTGAACACCACCAGAAAAAAGGACCTCAAATCACAAGACTTAATATCCAATACTGCTCACATTTTAGTTACATTTTAAGTTTCAAAGTCATTTCATATGTAGGATTTATTTATATATCCAACGATTTGTTAAGATAAAATGTTATTAGCCTTGCATTAAAATAATGACAGCCAACTTGACTATTGCTACTATGTGTCTAATGTTGCATGTATTTAACTGTGACGGTGAAGAAAGAGAAAGGCACAGAATAGCCATTTTCTTACATTTTGTGTAAGATTATCTTACTTTTGGCACAAGGAGAAAGAGAACACGTTGCAGCATTCTTATGAACTACAGATATGATTTTGAGAAACCAAAGTAACTTTCTACCTGTTGATAGCTGAGTATAAAGTATATGTTACTTTGCTAATGTTTTGCTGCATTCAGACATCTACTGTGGCAACTACTGGAGACTTGCTGGCTACTGTTTCTGGCGGCAGTGATTGGAGAGAGAACAGAGCTTCTGGTTAGATGGTAAAATGGTCCATCCTTGATTCAATAATAATTTAAAACTATTCATAATTCCTCAGTTTACTCTTAACAATGAACACAAAGGGGAAGCCCAGCACCAGCCAGCCATTTTCTGAAAAGGGATCTAAGTATCTATTCCTTTCTGAGCTATTTGTTTCCCAAAAGTTGGAATTCCAAGGCATAGATAGTATTCATCTGCTTTTTAGTGAAGCCTGGATGATACCCTTACTAAATAAGGATATGCCTATGTATATGGGCTAGGAAGGATGCAGAGAACTGTTTCTCCACTTTCTCTCTTTTATCCTACAGCAAACATGAACTAAAACATTCATTAAAGATTTAGTGTAACCCAGGAACTAAAAGAAAAATAAATGCAGCTCAAGGAAAAGTCAAATGAGTTCTTATAGTCATCTAGTAATGTTAGATTTGAATCCAGAACTTCTTGATCCTTAGAAATAACATCTGTCCCACACTCATGCATTCTGTATTTAATCCCCTATCTCATTTTTCATTGAAAAGTTTGAAATTTATGAAAATATCCCTACTAGAAATTAAGCATCTAATTTTTTGTTGTATTGTCCTTTGAAAGAGCTGACCGATCAGATAGATATGGGATGGCTTTGATCTGACAGTGTCACATTTGGAACCTCATATAATTATATACATAATTAATTGCGTGTCTCACAATAAGTGTAGTGATCAATGTTGTGCTCTCCACAGTACAGATATTGTTTTATAATTTGTAATGCCACAAGTGAGGACAAACATAATGGACAAACTGCTAAGTTTTACAGATGGACACATTTTTTTTCTCATTTTAAAATGAAGTGTCTTTCTTTTGGAGTGTATGCTATGGAACTCAAAGTAATTCATGTGCCTCATAAGACCCACAGTGATACTGTGCATGTTTATTTTGGGATTAATGACATCCCAGGAGCCCTTCAAAAGCAGCAGTATAGACCAGAAGGAACCCAGTGTCAACATAACTTGAGTACCCTCACTCAGACTTCTAATTTTGGCATTGGCTTCCTGCCACGAGAAAATTTAGGTAATGAGTACTAGCAGAGTAGGCTTTCACCTCTGCTGGTTCAAATCTACCACATAATTCCCTTAGCCTACATTTCTAGTCAATTGCTGAACCAGCCAACCATCACTGTATAATTGTCTACAAGTACATAAACCTATAATTCATTAAAGCATTTAAAGTAATAGCCCGTGGATACTCCTACTGATTGAATCAAAGGGTATAAATGATCCTGTTTGCAAATGAAAAAAAAATCTCAATGGGGAGCTCAACACTGATTATTTGTTAAATGTTTTAAGACCGCCTCTTAAACTACAGGTAGTCCAATGTTCGATATTCCACTTCCAAATCGGGTTCCTCTCCTTGGGAGTTGGATATATAGTTTGAGAGAAGAGTTTCAAGATCCAAAAGTATTTGAGATGGGCACATTAAAATTAGAATCTCCTCTTGCTTACTTCAAGCTCCAGTGGACCTGAAGAACCATTCTTATTTACTCACCAGAAATAATTTTTGTGTTTTGGGAAGGAGAAATAGGTCATTTTGAATTATAGAATTAGAGAGCTAGAAGTAGCCCTAGACTTTGTCTACTCTGCTAGTTAAGTTTGCTTTTCTATAGGAAACCGAGACAGGCTGATGACTTGATGAAGCTGGAGACAGTTCTGTGATACTGGAGGATACAGTAAATGACAGAAGGAACTATGACGTTCACATTGCCCTGAGCTGCTTTTTCAGTATTCTGTCTCTGCACCATCACCTGAAGAACAAACTGTAGTGAATGTTAATACAATGGAAAGCTACTTCTAAAAGGAGGAAAATCTTGCTACTGCCAGTCCAATCCAGTAAATAGTCAAGGACAAGTGGTTGTGCCAACTTCCATGTACTTCATTGGAAAGTTCCCTGTTTTCCTTCAAATAAGGTTAAGACCCTTACCTTGTCATATTTGAACCAATATTATTACCCATAGTGCATTTGTATTTATGAATTCAATCAGGACCTCAACGGAGCTTTCCAGCACATTGTGAGAATCTGTTACATACACTACACACTCTGTAGACTTTAATACTTCTACCCTCAGCTGCCCTGATTTTTAGGTCCCTCTCCAAAATTACCTCCTCTGAATGACTGAGATAAGCTCCTGCTGAATCCACCAGCACTATATGTATATGTATACACACACACACACACACACACACACACACACACACACACAGAGAAGCTCCTCCCACCCTCCTAAGTTTACTCTACTCTAAGAAGAATGGGATCATTGTGGTTTCCATAACATTTCCCAGCCCTTCCCTGATGATTTGCTGCTTAATTCCGATGTGAGCACTTATGTTGCAATCATTAATTACTGCATTAAGTCAAGTCACAAAACTAATGAAGATTTGAATACAGAGCTGGAAAATGAGAATGTAATTTTGCTGGATTATAAAACATAAAGATAAATGTGAAAATATGCACAGAAACAAAAATCACAGCCTTTCATAGCTGACTTATAGCAGAAAATACAGGCTTCTGTGTCTCATCAAAACTGACAGTATGATAATCAAAGCATCATTGGTAACATTCAGTCAAGTTTTAGTTCACTGAACATTTTATTTTCAACTCTGACATCTAAATAGAGTGCTTTATTTTCTTATGCCATAAGAAAAATCATTTTATAACTAAAGCTGGAATCTTTTGAAGTTCCTGCATCAGGCTGTAATGTGAGTCAAAAATGGGAGGCCATGTGGGAAATGTTGGCCTTTTATGTGTGTGGATAGAGTTGATCATTAGATAAGATTGTTTTGAGGGCACAGTTGGGTTTCTGTCTAGAAATCTACACCCCACCTACTCTGAGTGGTGCATGTAATCTATCATCAAAGGAAGAAGATATGTCAATCCCCATGGGTTCTTTATTACAGCTGAAGTACTACTGGGAAGGTAGAAGACTGAATCATCAACACCTGGAATTGTAAACCAAATCAAAAGGGTTAAGAAGAAAATCAACTCAAATGCCATAAAAGAATAACTTTCAGGTCAGATGAAGGCAAGAAGATGCCTTTTTAATACAGGGTGTTTTGCCGATGAGTGGTCTCCTAATTATTTATGGTTTGGGGGCCTCTCTATAGTTGGAAGAAAACATGAAGCCCCCAGACACCTGGCCAGTCAAATGAGACACTGAATGTAAACAGTATTTCTGTAACTTCACCTAAGGCATAACCATTCTGGAGATACACAACAAATTTAGAAGCAAAGCTCTCAACAGTTGAATGGTTATTGACTCTTTAATAAAAATAAGGATCTTTCCCTTTAAACAGCAACCTAAACAAATGAACAAACAAAAACAGATCTTAAGTACTCTAAGATACAGGATATGCATATACTTTTTTCATTAAGTTTATTGGTACTTTTTAAGTATACAGTACAGTTACATTCATCATTGCGATCTTGTAACTTGACATGACAGGTCTTGGTTCTCATTTTTTTTCCCCATGCCCCTGCCCTCCCTTCATCCCCTCCACCCTCTCCTATTTACAAAGACTTTGTTTCCATTTTTTTCTTTTCTCATATTTTTTCTTTTCCCTTCTTTCCTATCCCCTATCCTTCCCACTAACTCTACTCCTTTAGCCCTTTTCTTCCTATTTCACGTTATCAATTATGCAATTTGAATCTTAGTTACACTTTTAATTTTTCACACCAGAGAAACTATTCAGTATTTACACGTGTGTCCTATTTATTTCACTTAAGAGTATGGCCTAAATATTCATCCATGCATACACTTTTAAGAAAATTAAACTCCTCTCTGTAGTTTTCATCTAGTCCCCCAAGTTAAGAACTTCTACTTAATAGGGTTACACTTGAAGAGGGAGTCCATCTCTTCCTTTAAGTTTTGAGTTTGCTGGAATCTCTGTTGATCAGTTTATTCTTTGTTTTAGAATTTATGATAGAAATCTCAGTTATTAAATTTTAAGAAATATTAAGAGCCCTAGAGTGCATGGCAGTGCCATTTTAGAATGTCTATCAATTTAATGTATATTGTGCTCTACAATAATCTATTTTTCAAAGCTGAGGATAGAGATTAAGAGAGATAGCAAACTCCTCTAAATCACAGAGCTAGCATTGGGGCCAAAAATGCTCAAGCCCCAGAAGTGTTTGACTCTAAATTCTGTGTGTGCAGTAGTGACAGAAATACCCACGATAGTGTTTAGCACCATAAGGTTCAGAGTAGGTGTCCTAAACTGTACAACAAACTGAAAATTATGAGACGAGCATCTCTGTGTTGAGGTAGAACATACCATAGAACTAAATCAGTAACATAGATTTAGTGAATAAAATTGTTTATTAACACTGGTGGGCAAGACTTTTTAAAAACAAAAATATTAAAGTTACGTTGTCATCCTTCCAAAAATGGTGACCTTTTGTTTATCACAATAGCAGATGAAAGAAAAAGTTATTGGTTTACGTTTCTGTATATGGGATTTATGTTATTTAAGGAAGTGTTTCTTTCCATTGTTAGCCTAAGTTATTATTATTACAAGATCCAAAGAGAGAATTTCACATCTTCTCTGAGAATCTTCAAAAATCAAATGGGTTCTTGACAGATTGTTTAAAGCCAGGGAATTGACTTTATGACTTCAATAGGTCTCTTCAGCCCTTTGATCCCTGGAGTAGTAAACATTTTCAGAAAGTAGATATGCTACAAAAGTTATATATGCTGTATGTTCTCATCTTTAATCTTAATTTTTTCCTCCAGTCACCCACCCCGAAATGTTGGTTCCAAACTGACATATCTTTGGTATTGTATTTGTTTCTGTGTTTAGACTTGGCTTAGAGGAATGAGGAATCAATGGGGGGGGGAAATGACAGCACTGAAATAGAAGTCAAGGCCTTTTTCCTTCTTACAGCTTTCCTCCTACGGGATCCATTATTTGTGCTCATCTCATTTCTGAAAGAAGTCACATTCTTGTTAGTAAAACAAGAGTGTTCGATTGCGTACTTTACAAGATAGCTTCAAATTTCTTTTAAATTCCTCTTTCTATAAATCAAAATTCATACAGAAAATTCTTAGAATGAAGGAGATTTAAGCAAAGAAAAAACTGGGAAAAATATAGTGGATATGTGAGACAAATTACTGTTTTCCAAAAATGCTTGCCTTCTCGTTTCTTCTTTCATCTTCCCATCATATCCCATGCTGTCCTCACTTTTACTCCAATTCATTATATTAAATTTAACAAATATTGTTTGAACAATATATATGACACTCAAAGGTATTCGTTATTCCACTAAAGACTCAAGCTTTTTTAAGTGATGTGAATTTAGAATTTGATTTGCTCTAAAGGGAGTGTAAAGACAAGATGCATATCCTTCTTTATGCTTTGGTCAGGATGATCTACAATTAATGGGTCAAGTGAACAAAAAGCTCATAAAAATCAGAGCAGGCAATCAGAGTATGTGTTACAAAAGTGAATATTAAGGAAAAATTTAAAGAGATACAGAGTAACAGATTTGGCACTTTTTACGAGTCTTGCATCACTAAGATAGAGATATGACAAAACCTTCTTTCCTATTTAAAATATTTATTTCAATATCAGATATTTAAATGTTTGAATTGAGAGTTATGGAATACTGGTCTACTTAAGGAGTTCTGGTCCACGGGCCCTTGTTTTTGTATGCCATCGCCTTTTGGGAAACACACAAAAACTTGAGTATTGAGATCTTCCTTGTTATGAAATCCATGGACCATATAGATCTTTCTGTATTTTCCTGGACCATCAAAGCTTTGGGATTGTCTTTCATGGAAAATTAATTCTATATCTGCTCCTACAAATCTAAGAAAAACATGGATTCTTTCCTGAATAAAATACCATAAGCATTTTCTATAAGTTTCATGATAAAGTAGATATCAAAAATCAATACAGAACAATACTTTTTAAATGCAGATCGGATGCTTAAGTAATTATTTAACTGTGTAGGGTGGAGGCATTTCAAGACTTTGTCTTTGATACTTCTTGCTCCTTCCTTGTATCTTCCCCAGGCTTTCTTTATTCCATCCCACTTCTCCTCTTAAGGACCCAGTATACTTGGTCTCGCTATTCTTCACAAACATCAAACCTACTATTAAAACTAAGTCATATATCAGCTCCCTACAGCTGAGTATGAATTTAGCCCAACACTTTCCCTTTCTCTGCACACTCAGGTATTTGAATTGTAAACTCGAGAGTGCAGGGAAATTCCTTCCTAGTGGAACTTCAGCAAGGACTTTTCAGCACCTTTAAGGTATCAACAGCTCTAGCCTACTTGCCTTAAACTTGAGTCAAACCTTCAAATGTACATATATTAACACTAATTATTTCTTGGCATGTAGTTAAAATGACTCAAATAGAAGTGTGGATATTGACCAAAATTCTAGCGATATTTACATCATACAATTCATTTGCACAGTTAGAACCATTTTTCCTTTTACCCTGTTTATTCCTGTCTAACTCATTTATCTATAGTTCACCTGCCTCATTAGACTGGAGCCCTTCCACATTTTACTCAGATCTGGATTTTCCAGGACAAGCATGGTGTCTAGATAATTGGAAACCCATCCAGGTAAATAATTAGATTCCTGCAGCTTAAATCTGCCAAGAACTTGTGTTTCCTTAAAATGGTATCTCCAGTTCTCCTTCACCAAAGTTTTTTCCTCTGATTTCAGAGGATACTCCCAAGGAAGGAGTAGTCTAAACCAGCTTGCTAAGACAAACCTTTCCATCCAATCCAAGAAATGGTTAGGGTATTTCAGAGCCTGTAATGTATTACCCTTGGGAATGAAAGATACAATAATTGCCTATGGATATAGGCCTGGGGAGCATTATATCTTTCATTATTCTAGGATGTAAAGGCTTTTGTAAAATAAAAGGAAAACGGCAATAACAACAACCTAGTTTTATTTCAGCAATGCCTGCTGCCAGGTGTTTACTAGCGCAAACACCATCTGAGGCCCAGAAGATTAGCTGAAGCAATTGTTAGCCTGTGCTGCTTTTTATAACTCTCGTCAGCCCCATGTCTGCATATATGCCATTTCATCAGGTCCTATCAACTTTGGTCATACCCAAACTGCATCTTACTTTAAACAAATGTTTCACAATGCAGATTATTCCTTAAATAGGAAGTGGCTTTTGAGGGAAGTTTCCTGGTTCTTTGTGCAAGCAGTGGCTTTGGCACATTTTTCATATGAGCAGCCTCATTTATTCCATAAGACATCGGAGCTTTCAGCCATCAATAAGCTATGAATTTACTAGGTATAAGAATGAAATATGCAATAGACAATTATATAGAGAGTTGTTAAATGAGGTTGTGATGGAGGCAAGTAGGCAAACTTGTGACATTATTTGCAGGAACACCAGCTGTCCGCTTTTTGGGTGTATAAAAAAATTGGAGAGCAAAGGGTATATTTTATAAAAGACCTTTTAAATGCCAGTAGTTATTAAGTGTATTAAGTATCTCTCATATGGATTACACTGTCCTAGCCCTTTGGAAAATGGTACAAAAAGGCCAAATCCAAGTTTCTTGGCCACAAAGAGCTTATTATTTCAAAAAAAACATTTATTAAAAATTAAGGGCCTAAGGGCCAAGGATTTAGCTCAGTGGTTTTGCTGCCTGCCTCGCAAGCGCAAGAGCCTGAGTTCAATCCCTGGTACAAAACATAACAAAACAAAAAACAAGTAAGCTTTCTCCAAAAATTAAGGGCCCGGAATTCCTTTATTGACGCAATCAAAAATACATTTGTTCAGGTATTTATGCAGTACCATCGCCACCCACAATTTACAAAATACAGCTTTGTTGTACAGAATTACTCTTACGTGTCACACATAAGAGACCACAGGAACTTATGATACTCTATACCAACTTTAATATTCAACAGAAATTTAAATATTTATGTACAGCCTGCCCTAGGTCAGAGTTGACCTAGGAGAAGTGAACAGGTATAATCCATGGAGGCTTACCTGATACTGTAGAGCACTTTGCCATTTTTTGAAATGCGCAGCAACTTATTGTCAGTGGTGACATCATGGAAGTTGGCACCCTTCTCATTGGCAAAGAACAAATCTGGTTTCCAAATGGAATCTAACATAGATGGGTCCAAATCCAGGGAATCATCTGGATACTCGCTGTAGGCCAGCCGTGAATCATTCCACTGTTGTCTCAGAAAAATATTCACTCGGTAATCCTACAGAAATGTCATGCACAAGAGCTACTTATTCCCCACTCTGGCATAAGAAGACTGTTACTATTTCCCCTTCACTTTTCTCTCTGGTTTGCTACAGTGTTGGAGGCAGAGTAAACCAGGCTATATATGCCTTGTTAAAAAACAAACCACTTAGCTCTGTTAGGATTGGGGCTGAGGGAGTGAGAATAAAGAAAATTCAGTCAAACCAGAACACCAATGGGGCGGGTTGACTCAGTTGGATTTTTATGCTTAAATTAATTCTGAAATGAAATAATACTAACTCAAGCTGATTTTGCCATAGAAGAAGGTAATGATGAGTGCTGAATTCAGTAAGTGACAGAAGATTGTCAAATAAAACTGATTAATTTTTCAGATCAGAAATGACATGGTTTCTAGTCTCTTTCTACTCAGATCCTCTGAGCAAAAGAAATCTTACTTTGCAATTTGGTAGTGAAAATCTTATAAAACTATGACATGATGCACCAATACTTTTAAAAATCTTCAACATAAACATTAACATGCGTCATGTTGACAAAATAATTCCTTTACAACTACTTATTTGCAAAATTTGTAACCATTTTATAATTTTCTTGGAATGTGTTGTATCTACAGAAGTCGTCAACTTGATGCTTCATCGAGAGATCTTTTCATAAGTTCTCAATTTGATCACCTTTGGACAAAGTATTCTCCCTTGTGGAAGCCTTAAGTACACCCTTGGCATTCTAACTTGATCTGGAAATTTCCTTTGGTGCTAGTGAATCAGCTTGGGGCAGTGACTGCTCTCCTGGGAACTTCTATTCAGAGGTCTGTAGATTCGTGGAAAGCATTTCTTCACTCGATCATCACATCTAGATTTCATCACTAATCTGTAGTCAAACAGAGCTATGGTTTCAGAGCTAGTAGTTGTCAGCCCTTGCCACTTGTGTTTATTTAGGATGATACTTCCTGTTATAGTTTGGATCTAGAATGTCACCCAAAACAGCAGTGCACAGTGTTGGCCTAAAAAGGTTAACAAGCATATACTTACTACTCAAAATCCAGATCATTTGGAAGGCTGAGTTATTAAAAGGAAAAAAACGACATTCTCTATTGTATAACACAAGGACACTCTGACTTGGAAAATTTTATAGCAGACATTTATTTGTGTTGTTACCATGCCTGCACAGTAAATCCTCAAACCCACATTGTTTGCTCACTTGCTTCCCCAGTGAGTGGACCAAGGGAATGCCAGAACCTGAGTTCCCTTGACACATTTCTGGAATTGTCCAGAGACAGGAGGCGGTGATGAGAAAAAGATGATTACCAGTTCAGTGTCTTGTTGGGAAAAGGAGTTCTGAAGGCTTTGGAGTTATGTGTGAGTAGTGAGCTAGAATGTGTGATTTGTAAAAACAAAATAAGGTGCTTTTAAAATATAATAACCCAGTTTATATAAGTGCACATTAAATTCCTTTTTCTTAAAGTTTCATAAGGAAGAAAATGCAGCTTCTCCAGTTTTTGACACCCATTCATTTTTATTTCCCTAGAATGAAAACCAGGCCTTAAGAAAATTATTTGAGAGGAGTTCGTATGCTTGTTTCAATAGGAAATAGAAGATCCTCTTCCTTGGTCAATTTTGGAGGCAGTCTAAGAACCAGAAGTAATGGCAACTGGAAATAACAGAGGCAAATAGATTGACTAATTTAGACTATTGAGATGTCCACAAGCTAACCCTGTTTCACCAGGAAGTACTCCTGAAGTGGGAGGGGCATTGAGAAGCCAGATAGCACCAGGCAATCAAATCACAAAGATTATAAGTATTTATTCTTTTTAGTATATTGTAACTTCAATTTATCCATAATCTTATGATGATATAGACTATTGAAAAGTAAACAGTTATCCTTAAAAACATTTAAGGGGGCCCGAAATTTAGCTCAGTGGCTCCACCGCCTGCCTCGCAAGCGCGAACACCTGAGTTTGATCCCCGTTACCCCCCAAAAAAATTAAGAATCCTTGTGATTTTCGCTTGAGCTTGAGAATAATTTAAAGATGCATATTGAGAGATTTTAGAGAATATTAGTGACATGCAATATGAATAAAAAATAAAAATTTCAACATATATTTTCACAGCTAGTATACATCTTTTTAAAAACTGTTTCACAGGGGCTGGAGGTTTGGCTCAGTTGTTCCACTGCCTGCCTCACAAGTGCAAGGGTCCCAGTTCGATCCCTGGTACCAAAAAAAAAAAAAAAAAAAAAAAGTATTTCCCATGAATGTTCTCTAGATCTTCTATTTCATATTTTGTATTTGGAAAATGATGGAATAGCTCCTCTTATAACTTTAAAAAGAGCAGTAAGTCTATTATGTCACACTAAACAATTAAGTCTGTAAAGGTTAATTCAAAATAATTCCATTATTTATAAGCAAGGATACGTGTGAAATTTAGAGGAGAGACTATATTTTATGCCACAATTATAGCAATTACATGAAATAAGACCCTTGTTGGAGCTTTTGATTATAAGTATTTATCCTTTTTAGCATATAGTAACTAAAATTCATCCATAATTTTATTTATGATGATCTACACTATTCTAAAATAAACAACAAGTCTTAAAAACATTTAAGAATAAGAAAGAACACTCTGGGATATACAGAAGGAGATATTTTAAGAAATGATTTTCTGGAGCTGTGCCTGTGTAATTTTCCTAGTTCCCTGTCATTTTCAATATAAGGTAAAAATCTTACACATCTATCTATGCATTGTATCTGTTTATTGACAGGTTTATTTTTTTTCATGATATTCCAAACCATAGGAGAATAATTATGTTGTCCTGTCATCTTTCTTTGTCTTTACTTTTGCTTCTAGGTTTAATGAAATATTAAAGGGAAAGTAAATATTGAGAAACACACTTAAATGCAGGCTGAATTTTCTTTTACACTTCCTTCTGTCTCCAGGGATATAGATTCTATGTCAAATAAATGGTGTATTTCCTTGTACTAAAATTTGTTTCCCTATGATTGATCTGGGTATCGAATTAGGTAATGAAAACTACTCTCTCTCTCTTTCTCTCTCTCTCTCTCTCTGTCATATGTGTGTGTATCATACATTGCTCAATATATGTTATAAAGGTATCAAAGACAAGAACATGTTTTCTTGATTCCTCATAGTACCTATGTGGCATTTTGGTTTTACCACTGCCTACTCTCTAGTAAAACTTTTCTAATACTGAAACTAGCTTTAATGTAAGATGAGTTTAAAATTATGGGAGGTAGTTGCTCTATGCTTAATTCAGACTTTAATATTACTTTGGTAATTTGAAAGCAAA
>NW_022900951.1:10912028-10941727 GCF_012274545.1 Fukomys damarensis | reverse complement strand
ATCTGATATATATATCAGGTTTGTGGCAGTTTCTGAGTCATTCACTAAGAAGTCAGGAATAAGAAAAATAGCTTCATGCTATGTCTGAACAGTGAGCGTCTTTTTATGGTTTGCTTCTCTAGCTACAGAATGAAAAGGAATAATCAGTGCACAACATGCACTCCAATCAGGTTTGTCTCCTTTTTTATCTGCATTCCTTAGGAACATGATTTCAGATCAGAGGTAAAGTATGTCTTCACTCCTCAGATGTAACAAGCAGAGAATTGAATTTTACCTTTAGGGTCATCCAGAGTTATATTCTGGAGATATTCCCTGGGCAGACACATGTATACACTCTGAACTCTCCTTCCTATATTTTAAGTGATCCCTGGGTCAGGATGTACTGCTCTGACATGAGTAACGCTACAGCATCCATAGGTCCAAATCCCACAATATCTGCTCACATCTCCCAACCAAGTTATTTGGAAACTGGAAGAGAGCATGTCTTTCCATTTTCTGATGACTTAGGCTTGGGAAAAGCTGCATATATCCTTGACTTTTACCAACATTGTTAATATTCTCAAACTATGCCTTTATGTCAGAAAAGAGAGGATTTCAAATATATGCCCCATCCTGTAGATTCTTTTGCTATGAGTACTATAGAATGGAGGGGAAAGAAAGAAAGAGAAATGGTAAACTGCCATTCCAAAAACAGAATATAACTAGTGCATCCCTTACTAGTCTTCTAAGTTCTGGGCACCATACAAAATTTGTTCCACTGAAAACTCTTAATACAGGCTCAATTAACAATAACCACCAACACATTCCTGTCTCCTAATGAACAAAAATGTATACTTAAAAATAATGTATATCATCACACTGATCTATAAAAATATTTCTTAAAGTAATGCAAATGTGTTATCCTGTTCTGACAGGTATCAAAGAAGTGAGATTTTGTAATTGGCCCATAAGTAGGACAATACTTTTTGGGCAAGCAATATTAACAATAAATTAGTGGACTTTCATTAACCATGAGAAGGACAGATTGTATAGTACCAAAAGAAACTCACATTTAGCTTTTGAAACATAACCATTGCCTCTTCTTTAGAAACTGACACTCAAAAAAACTAAATTCTTCAGTAACACTATCTTGGTCATGGGGTAAGAGTGCGGTGTGAGGGAAAAGAAGAAAATCGACATGTTTAGAAACTCAAAAATTTAAAGCATTCTTGCAAAAATTAATTCCAGGAAATGTAGAGAAAACAACAGTATTATCTCCAGAAAATAGCACTAATCAATGCCCTTAATGACTTCATCACTGTACATAAAAGTTAAAGTTTCTTACTCCACCTAAAAGTGGTTGTGGGCAGAATCTGATCCTCTTTTATTTTTTGACAGAATTTTCTGAGTCAAATTTTGCAAAACTTTAAATTATGGATGGCAGCATCTTAGAGTTTTGGTAAAGGACACTAGGACTGTGATGACACTGTGTGAGTGTGCAGTGTACTAAAATGTGTGTGTCCTCCAAAAAGTCACTGTTGACCTAACCTCCTATGTGATAGTATTAGGAGATAGGGCTTCTGGGAAGTAACCAAATCATGAAGGTATAGCCCTAACAAATGGGATTAGTACCATTATAAAAAGGACCCCAGAAAAATTTATTTCCACAATGTGAAGATAAATGGGAAATGAGCCATCTATAACCTTAATAGATCCATCAGCAGAATATGACTTTACCAGCACCCTCAGAGTTTAGCTTCCAAAACAATGAGAAATAAATTGTGATCCACTCAATCTATGCTATTCAGTTGTAGAAGTCTGACCTGATTAAACAGGATGCATAAGGGGGATTCCCAGGCAGAACCTCAGTTATTCTGGAAGATAAGGCTCTTCTTCAGTGGAACGGTTGTCACTTTCTTAAGTGCATCTGAATAATGTCCATTTAAATATGGATGCCTTAGGTATGGGGTTGGCAGATTTAGCCCTGGCCTATTTTGGTAAATAAGATTTTATTGGAGCAAAGCCATAACCATTTGCTTACTATTATTTATGACTTGTGCTCACTTCAGCAGCACATATACTATTGTTTATGACTGTTTTCATGCCAAAAGGGCAGAATTGAGTAGTTGAGACAGTTGACAATCTGGCCTTCAAAGTCCTAAGTATTTACTGTGTGGCCTTTTAAATTAAAGTTTGCCAATTCCTACCCTAGGTGTCATGAGAATGTCTTCTTTGATATCAGCATGACAGGGTTTCCAAAAATATTTTTGTAGTTTCATACCAAAGCCATAATTGACAAAAATAAAATATATTTTTTCAAAGCCAAAGAAGCTTGTCATTACATCAAAAGCTAAGAAGTGAAAAAGAAAATGCATGATACACATCACTTTTCTAACCATGCAAGTGAATCCGTTTTTTTACAGCAGCATAGGTAGGCTGTTGATGTTACCTTTCAGCAATGGTTTCCAAACTTTTGTTAGGAAATATGACAAAGGAGACTTAATAAGTGGCCAGGAACCTCCCAAAACAGCTCATGTAATAAACACTTTCAGTTACTCTTAAAGACAGGAAAACAGGATATCCATGGCTTCCCTTTTCATTTCCTTAAATGTTTAGCTTATTCTTGCATTAATGAAAATCAAAAAAGTACATATTTACATTTTTGATCGAGAGTAAGATGCAATGAAGAGATTTAATCAAAGCAAATTAGGAGTCTAATTAATGCAATCAGCATTAGGTCGTGCAAATATTATCATTGAATGCCATCGTGCAAAGTTGGTGACAGTGATTTGGGCTACTGGAAGCTTTTTCCCTCTCTTATAAGAATAAGACCAAGAGGGAGAGACAGAAACTGAATGCCAAGTCCAGAGTTGGTTATTCTTTCTAAGCTTAACATATATTATGAGTCATTTAATAGGCCTATCAAAAGTATCTTTTTGGGTAAAATTCTTAATGCACTATATTCTGTCAGAGTTCCAGAAGCCTCATTTCTGGACAATGTTATTTCATGGTAATATTGAAATGGGTAGTGGAGATGCATTATGTTTAATTTTGTCAGTAAAAATGAGTAGTAAAAGGTAGATTAATTCTTTCTAGCTTTGAGGATATCACAGAGTACAGTAATTTATTAAACGTGACTTTAGTAGCCTAACAGAGAAAATTCATAGAAACAGAAATGTTTTTCACTTCTCAATCTTATTGTCTTCATTATTTAGGTTTTAGATTTATAAAACATCAGGCACCACAATACTTGGTTGAGCTCAACTGTATTTTATTTTGGTATCATGCAATAATATGACTGTATAATTTATATAACAGTGCAAGTTAGAACCAACCAACTGATTAAGGTTTTAAAATAAATTATATAAATACTAGGAAAATATTTTAGACAAAATGCAATCTCCATTCTCTAATGCAATATGGAGTTAATCTAACAGGCATGTCACAAGCTATATGATGGTGACATTTATAAGGAGTCTTGGTGGATTTCTTTGTTCCTCTTTTTTTTTCTTTTTTTGCAGTGCTGGGGATTGAATCCAGGTCCTTGCACATACTAGGCTAGCACCTCACTAGTGAGCTACATCCTAGTCCCTGAGGATTTTATAGTATCTGACATCTTTTTAAAACTTATGAAAGATGTTCAAACGTACCCTATACTGAGCTTTAATTTGGTTTTATTATTTATATTTTATTGAAAATCATGCATGCAATGTAAATACTGTAAACTTTCTAATGCCAACAGAATTGTGTGCATGTGTGTGCTCTTGTAAATCCAGCCTCTTGACTTATGTCTTAAATCTCCATCATAGGAAATCTTGACTAGGTTAAAATTTCCTTTATATATAAAAGACTGGCAATAACATCTCTCAAAATTTGAAATTTATACTTATGAAATATTGAAGATGTGTATACCTTAGCTATACACCATGCTTTTTGCTGATAATTCCACCAGTGCCTCACTAAACATCAAATATTTTCAGAGTTTCTATGGTATGATAGATTAAAAATCATTGAATTTTAAGTAAAAATCACTTGATAAATTACTTTCCAAAATGAAGGAGTGTGAATTATTGCTTTTTAGGGGTAAGAAAAGTTGGACATTGGCACTCAGTAGGTGTCGCACAAATAGGCAACAGTGCTCTTTGGTCCCATATCCCATTCCTTCACACGATGGCTTCAATGCTCAGCCCCACTCACCATTGTAGTTTCTGCTATTGACCCAAAGCTGTTGATAAATATGTTGCAGGTAACATTTACAGGAGGCCCTGCAAGTTGAACAATAGAAAATTTGACAGGTTGTGTTCATGGCATTATTGAGTCACGTTTTTCTCTTGCCAGTGGCATTGTAGCACTTACCATGGTGGTCTCTGTGACGGATCCAAAACTGTTGATAAAAATATTGCAAGTAACGTTTACTGGAGGACCTGCAGAATGCAATAAGAATATTGCAATAGACATTGAAGCAAAAGTACAGCTCCATCAACATCAGTGCAAATGGCTAGAGATGTAAATAAAATGCTGGAAAGATTACAAAACATGGTTTTATGCAGACATGTATAACAAAAATAACCTTTGCACTAGTATTTTGGGTAATGACAGCTAAGCAATGCTAACTTACCCTGAAAATTTTTGAATTTGGAAGATACAAACTAAGACAATTTAATTAAATTCATTGGTATAAGTGGCTGTTACCATAACACTTTAGTTGTGTAGCTTTCCCTGACCTTAGCCTCAACATTGCAAGCATCAACAGTTAGTAATGAAATAGCTTGGTTCATGGGGTCAAATTGGAGTGCATTTTGGACTATGGATGGATCAAGATTATCCATCTCCTTTGGTTCACCACTCTTTTAAATCAGTGCATTGATTTGATTCTCTTGACACCTCTGAATTTACCCCTTTTATTTATAAATTGTGACCCCAATGATGTACAAAAATACAAAACAAAGAAAATTAATGTATTTTAAGACATAAACACAAACAACAGTGTTGCCTAATATCCATACTGTTGCATGAGCAAATGTGGTACAAAGCAAAGATAATTACATCTTAGATGTGCTTCGAACAGAGTCTACTTCTCTCTCCAGGCACCCAGAGACTATGCTGATTCCAGCTTTCTTTTCCTCTCACCTTTCATTAACAGGTGAATCACTGTCTCATGATTCTGTACCCCATTGGGAATATGTTTATTGCTTGCATGGAGTCTTCTTCTAATGCTTTGTGAGATAAGAAAATACTGCCATGAAGCATATATTCACTCACTGCTTTTCCTTATGGAAATGTGTCTTCCTTCATTCTGCACAAACTGAGCAGACCAGTATAAGAAACACCCTAGTTGGCTCTGTACCCAACCAGCTGGTAGGATCTGAATGAACAGGAGTTTGGCTTGAGGCCTCCCTCAAAGGCTGGTAGTAAAAACACAAGTTGTGGCCCTGTAATGTTTTTAAACTGTTCAAGTCCAAGTTGGGTTCTTGAAATGATGGAAGGAATCTTGGGGTAAAAAACCATATAAGTCCCCAGGCAACATCTTTAGGCAAAAAAAGGAGTAAGGTGCCGTTGTAAAAGACATGTAAGTTGTTTTTCTTTGTAAAACAATTCATTTTACTTTAATTTAAAAATTAGATTTTTTAAACGTTTTCAAGTATAGAATCAGAGGCCTCTAAGTCTTTTGTTTTGCCATCTGCCAATATTTTTTCTACATGGTCATTTCCTGTCTGCTTGATTTTGTTTTTGTCATGTGGTTACTCAAAGAAAAATAACAGAAAGAAAAGAGAATCTCTTTCTTAGCCATATAATTCTATTCTATTAAAATAATTTTTTTCTTCTAATAAGAAATGAAGTAAACAAAGCAGAGGCAAGTCAAGAGGAATTGTGTATCTTTGTTTTGTCTTTTCTCTCCACAAAGAAATATTTCCTTTTAGGTCATCCAATTCACAATTGAAAATATTTCAAATTTTTTACATACTAGATAAAAATGAATGATAAGAGGAAAGAAAGAGGAAAAAGAGAAATGTCATTTTATCATTCTTATGCAAATAACTTTGGAATATCATCACATTTTAACAGGAGGAACTTGGAGATTTAAACTTTGCTTTTCTTTTGTTGTGCATTATCTGTCTGACTGATCCAACTGCCTTGGAAGCACTTAGAAGGCAGGGTCATACCATCATTTATTTAGTTTTATCCTTCCTAGTAAGTGGCAATGTGAGTGTATTGTGAAACTCAAAATATTTTTGAGTTAACATATCTTGACACACTGTTTTAAGTACATGAGAAATTATCTAACTAAATTATCACAAAAGAGGAATCTTTTTCTTTTACTTCTCTAGTTAATGTGTAAAAGCTAGAGGTTACAGGAGTTAAGTAACTTGATTAAAGTCCTGTTGGATTATGTAGAAAAGCATAGGCTAAATTTATTATACTAATTTTTAAGAACCCAAACTTTCTCAAGGTAGCTGAAACTCAGCTACACCACTCTAGAGTAAAACAGAATTCCAGGGAATCCGACTCTAGGAGGCCAAGAGACAACTCACTCAAAGCCCTGCTCTCACCACACCGGAAGCTGGTGAGTCTACGCACGGCTGAAGAAGGAGAACTACAATCTAGATATAGACTCTTATATTGTGTCATACTGTTATGAGTTATTATACTTCTAAATTAAGAGTTTAATGAGCCTACAGATGATAAAAATATGAAAACTTTTTGTGCTCTGGGAATCCTAATCCCCAATTTAGCTGTCTAAGAGATGCCTTTACAAATTGCTGTGACCCCTTAGCTAAAAATTTAAGTAAAACAATGAATCAAGGATTTGATTCTACCTAAAATCAGTGGGGATTGTAAGACTTGAATAGGCCAAAGTCAATAGGCCAGACTGTGCTTCTTCATATGCTAATTGCTACCTTGGTTAACAGCCCACCCAGGGGCAAATGGTTTGACAAAAGGTGACTGTAGAACATTTCCTGCATAAGGTAAGCAATGTGTTTGCAGTCTTGTTCTGTGAATTCCCTGACTCTTTGTTTAGAAAAACCTTATAAAAAGCACCTCAGCCCCTGAGCAGTTGCCTCTCTGAGCCACCTGGTTCTGGGAGTGCCGTCTGGCCAGACTAATAAAGGTCTTTTAACATCTTAAAAAAAAAAAAAAAAGAACCCAAACTTTCAACTCCTTCACTGCACTGCTTTCATTACACCATATTTTCTCTCCTTGCCCTGTTAATCATGGTATCCTACACTGTTTTATGTTTCTTGATCCTTTATATAGGACTTCTTAAGTGTTGGGCATTTTGTTTTAAGGTTCATCTTCCCTTATAAATAAAACTTTGGAAAGAAAAATGTGAGCTATCTTTATGTGGTGGATTAGCACATATTTATGCTAGAACTGACACAAATTAAACATCACTATGTACCAGTGAGTGCATTCTTTCATTCCATAGTTAGGGAGTATCATGACCTCCATCTTAGGGATAAGTAAAACTGAGGCATAGAGGTAGTTAACTGATTTTTCCAAGATCACACATTTTGTAAGAAGCAGGAATTGCCTAATTTAAAGGAGACTTTTAACTCTAGGTAAAATTTCCAAGGTAAACAGCATTGCCCTAACAATAGAAGCTATTTAATTAAGGGACTTGACCCCCTGGTACTTTGTGGTGAATGATAGAATTGTGTCTTTTTTCCACCTCCAAGTATTGTCCTGATATGTGCTAGTGCATCAGTGTTTTAGCCCAGTGTCCCAGTCACTTTCCTCATTGCTAAGACCCAATACCCCACACCGATAACTTAAAGGAAGAGAGGTTTATTTTGGCTCAGGTTTTCAGTCCACTGGCTCCAATGGAGGACAGCCTAAGCGAGAGGCATAGCAGGGGAGAAGCTGCTCAGTCATGGCCACCCAAAAGCAGAGCGAACAAGGGGGAGCTGAGAAGGGAGATACACCCTTCCAAGTCACACCCCAGAGACCCTCCTTTTCTGAAAGACACTGCCCCCATGTGGAGGACACCACCCCATAATGCAGTCCTTCCAAAAATCCCTGCCCATAGGTGCATGAGGCTCTTGAGAGACATCTAGACATAAACCATAACCTCCAATAATTTGCTCAAATGTTTTGATTAACAAGAACATGTCCTTAGACATGACCCCGAGTGAATACATGTGTTATGTGAAATGTAGAAATAATTTATACTAGTTAACCTCCTCGAATTGATTTTTAGCAAAGTAATGATATTCCAAATTGAGTTGGATGAGACTGCCTGGGCAAAAGAATTATGTTGACATCTACTGTCTCATACTATTTTCCTTCCCTTCTTTTCTACCCTGTCTCCTCTCCCCACTCCTCCCTCTCTCAATCCCTCTTTCCCTTACTCTTTTGCTCTGTTCTTCCTTTATCTTTGCTTTTGTTCTTTTGAGATAGTGATCTTTCTATAACTCAGCTAAAATGAGTTGCACTGAATATATGGATCATTTTGGGTAGTTTTGACATCTTCACCATTTTCAGTCTTCCTACCCATGAACGTAAAACTTCTTTTCACTTTTTAGATCTTCATTATTTTCTTTCAGCAGTTATTTCTTTCATTTCTTTCATTTAATTTCTGCCTTGGTATTTTATTCCTTTAGATACTATTATAAATGGAATTGGTTTCTTTTTTTAAATTGAGTTTATTGGTACATTTTAGGTATACAGTACAGTTACATTCATTATTGGGATTCTGTACCTTTACATGACAGGTCTTGGTTCTCATTTTTTCCCCTTGTCCCTGCCCTCCCTTCATCCCCTCCTACCCTCCCCATTTACAAACACTTCATTTCCATTTTTCAGTTTCTCATATTTTTTTCTTTTCCCTTATTACCTTTCCCCTACCCTTCCCACTTTCCCTACACCTTTAGCCCTTTTCTTCCTATTTCACATTGTCAATTATCTCATTGGAATTGGTTTCTTAATTTCATTTTCAGATTGTTCATTGCAACAGTATGGAAATACAACTCACTTCAACTTTAATGAATTCATTTACAAGTTCTAATAATTTTTTAAAAATTCTTCGGAATTTTCTATATGCATGGCCATGTCATTTGTAAATATAAAGAGTTTTATTTCTTTTGAATTTGGATGCCTTATTTTGCCTTTTCTTCTCTAATTGCTCTGGATAAAACTTAAAGTGCAATTCTGAATAGCAGTGGTGAAAATAGGTATCCTTGAAACTTTCAATCACTATTATTGAGCATGCCTCTTATAGATAGCTTATAGTTGTATCACATTGTTAGCTGTGGGTCTTCATAAATGTCCTTTATCATGTTGCAGAAATTCCCTTATGTTCTGTGTTTTATTTTAGTCATGAAAGGATGCTTGACTTTTCAAATGCCTTTCCTTCATCAGCTGAGATGGTCACGTTTTTTTCTTCATTCTATTTATATAGTGTATTACTGTGATTGCTTTTTAAATAGTGAATCTCCTTTATATTCCTGAAATAAACCTGAATTGGTCATGGTATGCTATTGGATACGGTCTGCTAATATTTTTTTGAAGAATTTTGCATGTATTCTCATAAGGGATTTTGGCTTGTGATTTTTTTCTTGATAAATCTTTATCTGTCTTTAATGTCAGGGTAATATTGGCCTCATGCAATGACCCAGGAAGTATTTCTTTATTGTCTACTTCTTGGAAAAGTTTGAGAAGGACTGATATTAACTATTTAAATCTTCAGTAGAATTGATCAGACAAGCCATCTGTTCCTGAAATTTTCTTTGTTGGGAAATTTTTGATTGCTACTTCAGTATCATTTCTTGTTATATATCTGCTAAGATTTTCTATATTCCATCTTGAACCAGTTAGGTAATTGACGGGTCCCCCAAGTTGGACCCCCGCCCAAGCAGACCTTCTCCCTGCATCTGTAGGAGCAGAGAGATAACAGGAAGCCAGCAGCTGTCCTGCTGCTCTCATCACCACCCTGTTTATCAGCCAGCCCCAGGCGCATCACCCAGGAGACTAAAATTTTCCACTCTCTTGGCCATTGACCCCTTACCCACCTAAATGCCCATATAACCATGAGCACCCTCCTCTCAGTGCCAACAGCTTTCTTGCCCTTGTCCCAACTGTGCTCAGATGGCAATAAACTCATTGCATGTTGCTTAGACTTTGCCTGCCTTGGTGGTGGCCTCAATCCTGCCTTGGTCTGACCTTACAGTAATTAGTGTGTCTCTCGGTGCTTTTCTATTTCATCTATGATACCTAAGCTGTTCATAATCTTTTACAATTTTTTGTAAGATCAGTAATTAATTCTGATGTAACTATTTGAATCTTTTCTCTTTTTTCTTTGCCAGTCTAGATAAATATTTGTCAGTTTTGTTAATGCTTGAAAGAGTCAACTTTTGCATTTGTTATTCTCCAATTATTTTTCTTTCCTCTATTTTATTCTTCTTGCCTCTGATTTTTATTATTTACTTCCTCTGCAAAGTTTGGGTTTAGTTTGCTCTTCTTCAATTCCTTAAGGTGTATGAGTAGGTTATTATTTTAAGAACTTTTTAAACTGCAGATATTTACATTATCATTTTCTCCCAGGGCACTACCTTCTGTGCATCCCATAAATTCTAGTTTTTGTTTTTGTTGCCTTTATTAACCTTTAATCTTCCTTGTGGTTTCTTTCTTTCTTTCACAGGTTAAGAATGTATTATTTTCCAAATATTTGTGATTTTTCCAGTTTTCCTTCTATTAATGATTTATAGCTTTATCCACTGTGATTCAAAAAGATAATTTAAGTAATTTCAACTTTAAAAGCTTACTGAAACTTATTTTATGGCCCAATATTTGATCTTCTGTGGACAATGTTCCATGCACACTTGAGAAGAATAATGAGATAATGGTGGTATAATGTATCTGCTAGGTTTACTTGGTTCAGATTGTTGTTTATGTGCTCTATTTCCTTACTGATCTATCAGTCTATCTATTTATCTATCTATCTATCTATCTATCTATCCACCCATCCTATTCATTACTGAAATGTGGTGTATTGAATTCTCCAACCATTATTGTAGAAATGTTTATTTCTCCCATCAAATCTTCTAATGTCTGTTTTGTGTATTTTAGAGCTTCATTGAAGGTTATTAAAAAGTTTGATGAGCCTGTAGAATTTTGAACATAAATTAATGCTAAAAGTAGAGGTAAAGAGCCAATCAATGTATAGAATAGGAAGCAAAGCTCTGAATTTAATCATCCTATTTGGTTTCCTCATTGGATAATAATAATTAGAGTTGGAATCAGCCTTGCTTCAAGGAGAATGTCAAGTAGGATTAGCTCTACGGTGGAAAATGTCATGATTAAGAGTACTTGTAGAAAGATCAGTATTGAGATATGTACTTGCATATGTTTATGATTGTTATAATTGCTTAATGAGTTGACCCTTTTATCAATATATGTCAGAGTCTTTATTCCTTTTATGTAGCATTTATAATGACTATATTAAAATAAGCTTGTTAATGTGTATACATTTATATGTATAATGTATTATGTATAATATTTGTGTTGACCAAGCTTTCTTTCTTTTTTTAAGACAGGATCTAGCTATGTTGCCCAGTCTGGGCTTGAACTCGTGTTGATCTTCCTGCCTCTGCCTATGAAGTGCTGGGATTACAGGTGTGTACAACCACAGCTGAAGATCAGATTTCTAAGTCAGCAATAAATGTTTTTTTTTTATCCTTTTTTGGTACATGTTTTTAGCACATAAAATGATTAGGAATAACTGTCATTTTTTAAAAGTTATGTTTAAAAATAAGTATCAGGATGGAATAGGAGATCTTGTGTAACACCAAGATAGTGAGTCTTTAATTGTTAGTCTTGTCCCAGTTATTTTCCAAAATTATTTTAAGTTGAAAGACTCCTTGACAGACAAGAACCATCTTTAAGTTCCAAGATGAAAATGTTGTTTTCTTCTCATGTCACAAATAGACAAGACTGGCATTTTCATTTTGCCTTTTATTTCTTGTAAATAATGTCCTCAAGTACCACAAAAATTGCTGTAGTGTGGGGCCTTTGGTTGGAAATGGAATATTCAACTATATATTAAATTTTATATATATATATATATTATTTATACAGAAATTAAATTTCCTGTGAATGAGAAGACTTTGTATAGCAGATAGTTCTTGCCATTGCCTCAAGAGATGAAAGGAAAATAATCCAGAAGGTATAGGGGTAAGTCTCAGAGCCTTTATTTTATAACATGGCTAAACACTGATTTTTTTTTATGATGGCTTCCTGTATTGTATGGTATGTTGATGCTCCTGAAAAAGACAATTTTGAAAGATGGGAGGACTGCAAAGGGAAGGAATGGCTTTTCTTGGCAGAAGGTAATTGGTGGTGGTGGGGATTTGAGGCATCTAACCTGAAAAAATGTAGTTTTTAAAGTCATAAAGAGGCACATTATCTAACCCATGGCATCATTTTAATCTTTTTGAAAATTTCCTATGAGTACCACTGATTCTTCTGCTCAATACAAGGGCAAAATGGTTTTATCAGTCCTACTTAGTTCATTTGTTTGCTGATATCTGACCTGTGAAAAGGGGAAACCATTCAGTGGTAAACAAGCTAGATATTTACTGACTCCCATAGCCTGATAGTCCAGCAAGCCATTTGCTTTGGATCAGCCACATGGACAGAAAATGAGAGTAATTAACACATAATGTATTTTAAGTATCAAGAGCCAAATGGCAGCTTAGGTTAGTCCTCACTAACAGCTACCAGTTGTCAACTGCTTCCTCACAAGGTTGTTCTGTATGGACACATGGGCATATGACTTAGGTCCATGACAGAGGACCCTGAAAATGCTGGCCAATTGCTATTGTTGCATGCTACGGATTTCTCCATGGCTTAAAGAGAGGGTATTGGGATAGAATGGGATACAACATCTTATATAGGGTGGTCACTTTTAAAAAAGAAAGAAGATGCTATTGATACTTGCACAGGAATATCAGTCAGAAACCAAGACTATACTGAGAAAAGCTGGACTTTGTGTCATCCTTATTAAAATATATATTTGAAGTATAGTGGCTACTTGTCTATCTTAATCTTTAATGCTATCTCTGGTTATTACCACCTATGGATTTTAAACAGATTACAGGAACTCTCTGAATATGTTAATTCTTCTTCTTTTGCATAGAATCCATGCTGATTAACTTGATAGTGATTGTGAGAATAAGTAGTAATGTATGGACTATGTATGACATTTGTTTAAGAAATTGTAGTAGCTATTATTTATGACATTAACCATTGATAGTCAATACTACCATTACTACAAGTTCCTTGAATTGTCAAAATTCACCTATGCAAAAGGTACATCACCAAACTTATTTTTACTGTTGAGTATACTGAAATCTTGAGACTGCCATTTAAATCTTCTAACATCCTCTTACACTAGTCTCTAGAGAAATGAAGCCCATATCATTGAATTTTCTCTCTTCTCTCTGTAAAAAAAATTTCACCAATTCTACAGAGCTTCCTGGCAGGACTCACACACTTACTACCCATGTCTTCTAGGAATTATATATAAAGATTATGTCTGAAGAACCCTGTAGCCACCATAGTTTTTTTAGATGGTTGTTGCTAGCTTCTTCATTTAGAATTTGGATTCTCAACCTTGGGAACCATTGGCATGTGGGACTAGATCATTCCTTATTGTGGGGAGTTGTTCTGTGAATGCAGGATATATAGCAGCATCCCTGGTTTGTACTCACTAAGTACCAGTATCACCCCACCCTCACAGTCCATGTTGTGACAAATATGTGCCCATGCATTGCCAGATGTCCCTTGGGGTGCAAAATTGTCCTCACTTGAGAACCACTAATTTATAGAAGAAAGGTAAAAATGTCAGATGGGTAAAAAGTGATTTTATAAGGATCACATTTTATGTAATAATGGAATGAACTGTAGAGTATTTTCTGTTTTGCTGAATAAATGCTAATGTCATATTTCACAGTCATATGACTTATAAAAGTCATATGTTAGCAGAGTATGAATTTTAAAAATATTTAAACGTACTTTTTTGAAAAGATGGATTAGTATGAAATATATATATATATACATTTTGTTGGATTTTTCATAAAGAAATTAAATTTTCAGGCATGTGTTAGTCTAAATAGTCATGTATAAATCTTCAGTCTATTATTACATATTACAAATTGACAAATATTTATTAAGTACCTATTATGTACTATTATACTTGGTCTTCTACTGATTATCATCTGCAATTAGATGGTGAGTTGTAGAGCTAAATATAAAAAGTCAGGCATTAAGAACAATTCAGAAACAATTTTCTGAAAAACCCTTCAGTCATTCATTCTACATGAAATGTCAGATGAAACAAAAAGTTTCTGTCCAACCAAGCATCACAGAGAGGACATTTTTACTAAGCCTTTTTCTAATACAAGTGAACTGCTGCTTGTTTTGTTCATTGCAAGATCATGGTGACCTTAAAGTGGGATTTTATATTTTTGAAGATTCGGGACATTTTACTTGTTGGAACAAAATTCGTTTTTTGTTTTAAAGATCTCAGAGACTAAATGGGACCCTCAGGTTGAGAATAATTTATCAATGTAATCTACATATATTTCTCTTTGTGCTATAATAAAATGTCACCAGATGGAGAACCACTGGAAAACATAAGATTCTTCCTATCCTGAAACTGCTGCAGATAATAAATAAAGATCAATTTACCCTTAGAAGAAGACAATTTCAAATACCAGTTGAAATTAGTTTTGAAGTAACAAGACTTAAGAATTTTTTATGAACCAAAATGACATTTCCTTTCATTTTAGGAGGTAACAAAAATAGAATTAAAGATGACTTTCACTTGTTAATTAAATCCTCTACTATTCTGCAAAATGAGTAGCAAGTTCATCAACTTGTTAAGTCCTGACAAATTGAAAATAGAATTTTTGCATTAATAATTTTTTAAAAAATAAACTATGCTGTGCTTAGGATTATAATAATGGAATTGGTGGGTAGGATTGACATACACACATACATATTTGTTTCCATGTTCAACTCTTCTCTTCCTTCAAAATCAAATGATACTTACTCAATGAATTTCTTCATGATTCTCCCCATCTGAATATCATCTCTCTTGGCATTTCCATATCATTATAACACTTACTACGTATTGTAGTCACTTTTTTTATATTTTTCTAATATTTTTATTATGCACTACACAGGGCATAGTTTATATCTGATTCGTTGTTATGTTCCTCTAGGCAGTCAGTATAATACTGAACACATAGTAGATACTGAGTAAATGAATAATGTATAATATTGATCAAAATATAATCATTGTGTGTAAGGAAACCAGTAACATCCCAGGAAATCTGATTCGGAACAATTTTCAATAGAAGGTATTTTAACTCCATCAAATTGGCTTCCATCCCTTCAGATACAAAGGGTTGTTCACTCAAACGATAATTCATGGGGCTGGGAGTGTAACTCAGTGGTAGAGTAAGTAAGTGGTTAGTCTGGATTCAATGTGTAGCACCACAAAAAAGGAATTCACTTAAATCAGTTGTCTTATCTAAGCCTATGAGCTCAGAAAAAAATTGTTATCTCTCTAGAGCACTCAACAAAATGAGGAAATTATGACAAAAATGTGATAGTAGAAGATGAGAAGGTTGGCCATGTGCTCCTTTGAAACCACTACCACGCTGCCCTGTTTGATATGGGGATCAGGAAATAACTTGACTGTTGCCCTCCCTCCTAAAATCATTCCTTACCAGTGCAGCATGGAATAATGGGAAAAAATCATAAATATCAGACCAGATCACTGGGCTTA
This sequence comes from Fukomys damarensis, assembly GCF_012274545.1. NCBI lineage: Eukaryota > Metazoa > Chordata > Mammalia > Rodentia > Bathyergidae > Fukomys > Fukomys damarensis. The sequence goes on along the minus strand of NW_022900951.1, from coordinate 10,925,955 downwards.
CATTCTATATACTATTTGTGTGATCCTTTGTAAGTTAATTAATTACTCTGGGTTCTGGCTTTCTCATTTATGAGAGATGATATGTTCTTCTCTTAGGTTCACTGAGAGGACTGAATGAGATTGTGTGTGTCAAATGCCAGCTATTTCTTTTCTCTCACCATCTCTTCCTATAAAGGAAGGACCTTCTTCTTGAATCTTGAAATTTTCCATTTATTTAGCATTTTGAGTTGTACTTTTCTCAAGCACCATATTGCTACCCTACATTTTAATACTTTTATCCTACTCACATTGTTGTATCCTACTCACTTGGCTTTTTAAAGTATAAATAAACTCTAGGAAAAATCTGAACATCTTATTGAGGAAGGATTACATTAACAACTGTAACAATTCATGAGTATAAGGGAAAATATGTTTCAGTGTAAAACTATGTATAGTCTATGTAGCCCACCCTTCAGTGTTATCTGGCTCTGATTCTATGGTGGCTGTTTTACAGTGTGTAAATTATATAACTGATAGTATTGCAAAGCATCTCTTGTTTATAGACATGCAAATTCTACACTGTAGAGATTCTAGTGACTTCCTTCCCCTGCTGTGGAGTAGGCTAGTTTTGCATCCAATTTACATTCATTTTAATATTCTTGATCTATAAATGTGTTTGTTCTTTGGAGTTTTTAAAAATCTGTTTTTACTATCTCCTGGCTCCTCATTGATTAATAAGTTAAATAAAATCTTTAATGAATATTCATTTTATATTGGCATGACATTCATGATTTTATCTTGTTTTGGAAAATTATCTTCTAATATATAGTTTTCAAAAAGAGGGGGGTGTATTATCCTTTGGAAGTCTGAGACTCAGAGCCAGTCTGGGAACCTTGGGTACCTAAATCCTGTTCAAGACCATTGCATTCCATTTTGTATTTAGCTGTCAAAAGAGATCTTAACGCATCATGTCTGCCAATGAACAGTACCTAAACTCTCATTTTCCCTTTCTGTTCCTCTGTGGCTTCCACAAATGGGAACTTATTTTCTCCTTAGGCATTCTGCACCATTTCTCTGAAGGTGAGAAGGTCACCATTGTACTGTTGGGAACTAGGTTTTCTGTGTCAGCAAGAGATCTAAAAATAGAAGACAGAGTTCCCGATATGCCCTCTTCTCTGCTAACAACTAGGACAGCTGCTTCCCTACTGCAAAGGAAAACCCTAGAATCAAGGTGCTTGTTGTGTTTACAAGTGCTCACATTTGATTGTTAGGTCCCTAGTGCTTTTGCAGTATAGTACTTTGATATCTTATCTCATGTTACACTATGTGTCTTTGTAATTTAGTGTAATTAAAAGGGCATTTATTACACTCCTATTGTATGTAGTATGCTTGCTTAGAGGTCTCCTGAAGTCAAGAATTCAGGTGAAAGTAATTTGCTAGGAATATGACTAATACACTAGATGGCAATGGGGGAAAAGAAGCAGGGTAGAAAAGGAAGACAGGAGAAGATGTATTAATAAATTCATTATCCTCTGATGCTAAATGAAGCTCTATCCCTTAACAATTATGGAAAGTGCTATAGGCACACTCCTGAACTCTTCTGCCCAGGAGGAGAAGGAGCTTTGGTAGTTTGCATCAATTCCTATTAATCATTAGATGAAAGTACTCTTGGGAGGAATTAACTCTTCTTCTGATCTGCCATAAGCGTGGGAAAAATAGACTGGGTTAAAGAAAGCCTTCAAGCAAAGGTAAGCAGTTGCTGCCATTTGGAAGTCAAACTGTGTATTAATCTAGTATGGAATTGGGAATATGTGTGAAATGCTGGTACTGGTGCCTTGTCAGATCTCAGGAATACCAAAATATACTTCATCTCTGCACTCAGTGAACTCATGATCTGTGATGAGACTGCAATAGACTGTGATAATGACAGTGAAATTTTAAGGGAACACAGTAGAGGAAGCATTGAATTGTGCAGGCAGAAGGGAAAGGACAGGAGAAATTCACTTCAGGCAGTGTTATGGTTTAGATAAAAGGTGACACCCCAAACTCTCACGCACTCAGAGGCATGGCTTTTGGAAGGTGATTAAATCAGGGGGATACAACACTCACCAATGGATTCATCCACTAATGAGTTCAACTGGGAAGGGGGAGCCTGGTTGAAGGTGGGCCATTGAGGGATGACCTTGAAGGGTGCCTCTCCCTCCCCGACTTAGCTCCCTTCTCTCTCTGCTTCCTGGCTCCCACGATGTGAACAGTTTTCCTCCACTCAGGCCCTTCTACCATACCTTTTTTGCCTTGGGGCCAGCCAGTCAGGAACCACAACTATGATCCAAAATATACCTCTCCTTTTTTAATTTGTTGGTGCCAGGTGTTGTTTCTTAATGATGAGAAAGTGACTAAGAGGCAGGGTTAATATATCTTTTCATATGTAGAGGGGAAGACATGATTCTGTGTTATAGTGAATACATATATCATTAGCCAAAATGTAATCAGCAATTGAAGACTGAACCTTCAGTATTGTTCCTTATTGCATATCCTCCATTAAATTTGAAGACCCCTCAATTTTGAATTGTTAGAGTTTTTTTTGTTTGTTCATTCATTCATTTGTTTGTTTGTTTGTTTGTTTTGAGACAAAGTCTTCATGTGTAGTTCAGCCTGGACTTGAAGTCATTTTGTAGCCCAGGCTGGCCTGGAACTCATGGTGATCCTTCTGCCTCAGCCTCTCAGATGCTGGGATTACAGGTGTGCGCCACCACATCCAATTGTTAGAGATTTTTAAAGTGATGTAGAAAATTCCCTGTGTCTGTATCTTGCTATCATATATTTCTATCTCCAAGTGTGAGGAGATCTTTGGTGCTGAGCTGAATAGACCTGTCCCTCCAAGAGTGAAGAAGTTATATGACCTCTCGTTCACCATAGTTGAGGTCTCATGTGAAGTACAGGAGGTCATTCTCCAGCTAGATACCATCACTTCTTCTGAGCTCATGATGACAAGCAGCAGTGTCACCTCTGCCCTTAAAAGGGTTATATTTTGAAAACATGACAGTCTGGATGATCTGCCAAAGAAATAGAATGGATTCTATATCCATGATTCTTCCCACTAGAAGCTGGATTTGTTGAGGCATTAAAAAGGCTATAATTCTGTATGTTGTGCAACACACAGCAGAGCAGCATTATAGAAATGAAAGACCTTTGATAAGAAATAGCCTAATTCTCGAACCCTCAAGCAATGCAGGTATAAAGTCCGCCAAGTCAAAAGGCAAGAATCTGCTTAAGAGCATCCTCTCTCTGGAGGTTAGCTGGGCTGATGAATACAATACCTCTTCAAACATTCACCTTTAGTCTTATGTGCTGTGCATTTGCAAGCTCAGACACTGGTAGCTTGCCTGGGCCACCATGAAGAGCAGTACAACGGTTAAGTAAGGGAGCTTCAGCGCCACACTACTTGGATTTGACCACCTGCTCTGCCTCTCACACCTATGGCAACCACAGTTCAACATCTTAGTTTCTAGATCTGGAAATGCAAATTAGGAACCAGTAGTACTTACTGATTTTGTGGGGGAACTAATGAGAGCACTGATGTACCACACTTGTTGCCTGTCACGTTACGAGGCATACATTGCCTTTGCAAACCCATTCATACTCCATATCCTCTCATTTTCCCCTTTCTCTTATACTTCAACCATTATCAACTCCCTTTATGGAGAACTTGTAGTCTTCGTGGCATAATTCCATGTATAGCTGCACAACTGTATTTGTAAGAGTTAGCTTGTGTTGCTCAGATAGTTTTGATGACTGTTATTTGCTCAGGAAGCTGATACATTGCTATAGGACAATAGAGGTCTGTCACTGCTTCTAGACGTTCTCAAAGTTCCTCTAATTTAAGTGCATCATACTGTCTATCTTGTGAACAATTTGTACCTTGCTACAAAGACATTTGACTGTGTACACAGGCAGAAAGTCCTCCCTCCTCTTAAGGAGAACGTCAATTATTTCAGAGAACAGTCTTCTCAGTTCTGAAAGAATGCTACCCCAGCAAGCAAACCTGAGAGCCTTCTCTTCCTTGTTCCCTGAGCAAGTTTAGGCTTTTTGTATGTGCTGGAGGGTAATAAAAAGAATAAAATGTAGACATCAGGCCTCAGATTTGGAGTTTTCTTTCACTATATCCAAATGATTGAGACTATTAAATAAAAACTTCCCCAGGGCCAAGACAGTAAATTATACTGGGAAGTATACTAAAGGACTAGATAAAATGCCAGCTGGAAAGGGCATGCTTTTGGTATATGAGAGTCAGCATTTTCCTAGGAAATGTTTAAATACTTACAAATTTCTTCTTCGTGGAGATATAAAATTGACTAAAACTGCCAGTGGATTGAGACAAAATTGTACAATGTGCAACCCATGAAGGCAGCAGACTATGGCCCATCTCCTTTCCTCAGCCACAAACTGTCCCCTGCCACCACCACGCCACTCCTAATATACCAGTTCATTTCAATACATCTCAAGCAGAAAGCTGTTGGGTGATGGGAGAGAAATCAGCTTTGCTTGCTCATTTAACTATTCACCAAATATTTATAAAGGATTAAAAATGTGCTTAAATTGGAAGTGTAATGTTTAATAATAAACAGATCTTCAGGAACAAACACTCCAAGGCCCATCCAGGTCTCCAGGATCATAGACTTCTAGAATGGTTTTGTAATTGAGAAATTCATGGCTAACTTATGAGCTTGGTATATATTTGACTGCACAAATAATTTAAGGCCTTTATTGTACCACTAATGGTAATAAGGGAGACCTTCTGGATTCAAATGCCAGTTTTGCATCTTTACTAGTTGTATGATTACGAGAAAATCAGCAAGCATATGAACTCTTTTTATATTTTCTTATCTATAAAATAAAGATAATTACAATATTCATGCACTTTTCTATAAGGTTATTAGAAGGATTAAATAAGTTAATATGCCAAGTTCTTAGAAGAATGCTTGACACTTAGTAAGAACTCAATTAATATAGCTAACATTGTTAGTAACTATTTCTGGGGCCCAAAATGAAAATGATGGATAGATGGGCACAGTGAGAAATAAAGGGCTAAGAAGGCATAGCCTAGATACCAAGTCTCTTTATCTCCCTTCATCTTTTGTGTAAGAATTGTGCATGATACCTTTTGGATTGACTTTTTGGTATGTTTAAAACAGAAAATACACAAAATATTTTCCTACTCAAGCCAACTGAGAAGTATTTTTGATAAATCTCTGTCTATATGGTGTATTCAAAATTTTGACTGCTTTAAGAAAGTCTTGGTGGTGTGTCCCAATGGCAGAGAGGAAAAGTAGCAAAACGTCAAGGAACGTGTTAGCTTCATAGTGACTCCATCCAGGATCGGTATATGATGATGGAAATGGCCCCTCTGTGGCAGATAAAACAGCACTACTTCCCCAAGGAAGCAAGAAAGTTGGTTGTGAGCTCAACACTACTTATCTTCCCCTCCACTTATAAACTTATCACAGTAGAGAAATGGTATCTCTTTTCAGTGCAAAGATAATCTCTCCATCTATATTATGAGATTGATTCTTCCTGTTCCTTTGAGAACTGTGTTCTATCACCTGTTCTCTCTTGTACTGTACTTTTAATTTCATTTTCTTTTGTTCTACAGACACCTTCTTCTTGTCTTAATTTTTATAACTCTATTGCTGCTGTCTAAACCCAAACTTTCATCATCTCACTCATGGGTGATTATCAAGGCACCCTGGTCCCTCATCTTTCCAGTGTATTCTTAGAAAGGCATATTGAATTATCTCTTTAAAACCACATCTCATCATGCTCCTTTTCTCCTTACAAAACTTGTTTACTTCCCTGCTACCTATTGTTAAATCTATTCCTTCATAATCTCCCTCACACTGACCCTAACTTCATTCTCTAACTTCGTTTTTTTTTTTTTTTACTTCCTCCTTTCTTCTTCTAAATATACTCACTTTTGGTTATTCCATAAACTAGCCTTCTTTTCAGACATGGACAGTTCCCTACCTGAAATTCCCTTTTGCACCCATCAAACACCTACTTTCTCTCAAGAGACAATGAACCATTCAAGTACCATGAATCCTTGACTTAGGAACTTATTGATAACAAGAGGCAGATGAATCGTCCATTAACCTAATTAACCCAAGTTGTTCCTATGTCAGGCCAGTTGTAACTTGTGGGTCCACTGTTCTACCTCTTTTATGGATTTTTGGAGTTTCTTCTTTTTCTCCTCTGTAGGTTCAGTTGTTATGAATCAAGTGCTCTTCAGAAAAAAGACAAAGATTATCACTGTTGGTGGGTGCCATAATGGGGCCTTCAGCCCAGCTTTAAAGATTTCTGGTTTATTGACTCATCTGGGAGAGTCCTGCACCTTAAAAGCTACTTGTAAGTTTTTATAAGGTTGCAAGAAAACTGTAATGGAGAATTTCAGAGGTTACTGAACCACACCCTCACTGATTGGAAGGCAGTATAAGGGCTATAACAATAAAATGAACCTGTTATTACCTTTGTAGTCAGAACTTTCTGGCAATTCAGGTATATCTAATATCCAGGTAGTATTATTGCGTGTCTTTAGTTTTATTTCCTAAACACTGCAGACACTGAGTAGGAGAGTTGCCTTAGGCCCATGAGTTCATTTTGGGTAGGTTAAAAGCCACCACATATTCTTTTTCTAGTGTTGGGCATGAAAAATAAAGCTTTTTATAAATGGGATGTTAGCCCTGAAATAGTGATAGAGTAGAATAAGGTAGGCTAGTAAAGTTTTAGATGCTGGAAACTTGACAATTTTCCTTTTTAAAAAATTAATTAATTTTATCAGTACATTTACGGTATACGGTGTAATGACATTCATCATTGGAAATTTGCACCTTTACATAATCCATCTTGGTTCTTAATTTTCCCCCAATCCCCTGCTGTCCCTTCAACCCCTCCACCCCTCCCTAACTACAAAGACTTTGTTTCCATTTTTTCTTTTTCTCATGCTAATTCCATTCCCATCTTTCTTTTCACTTTCCACTCCCATTTCCCCTGACAATTTTCCTTTTACTCATCCTCTTCTTTGTACCTAACACTGTGTCTATATGCATAATAAATGTGTGATGTATGTCTATATGTGAATGAATCCACTCAACATAAACATTAATTTCCTACATAAAGAGGAAGTACATAAAAGCTTGGGCTTCAAAGATAAATTAGATTCAATCTGTAGCCGAAAGGTGAATGGCTGATTTAAAAATACATTCGATAAAGTATTACAGATTGAGAATAAGTATCACTGTCATCATTCCTTAATGACCTACATTCCTCACCATCCTAGGCTGTATGTATCTGGAAAAGGAAAGTAGTGCTTGTCTAAGTCGTGTTTGGCAGCAAAATAACTTTTTCTTTCTCCTAAATAACAAGAGCAGTAAACAAAATTCCACTTGTTGTCTATTCAAGGAAATGCAGTAAGGAGTCAAATGAGATGATGCATAGGAAAAGACTTCATGCATTTTAAATGAATCACAAATATTGGTGGATAATAATTTATTATTTAGTTCAGTTGCTCATATACGAGTTTGTATTAGTACAAATTCTGAGATTAAAGGGATTTAGCTCAGTGGTTCTGCCACCTGCCTCGCAAGTGCAAGGTCCTGAGTTCATCCCTGGTACCAAAAAAAAAAAAATTAAAGATTGGCATTTTTATTTATTTGATAAATGTTTATTGGCTATCTATCTACTGTCAGATGTTAGAGCTGCCATAGGGAACAAGATAAACCCAATCTTGATATCCTTGAATTGGCATAGGACTGAAAGAGACAGGGAAACCACAAGATAGATTAAAAACTGAGTATGTAGGAAATGATAGACCTTTCAAGAAAAAAAATTATATGAAAGCTGAGGTCTGAAGGATGTGTAGAGACTAGGCTTGTGGAAACGCAGGGACAGTGTCAAGAAGTGAAGGTGCGAAGCACCACAAGCAAAAGGTTTGAGAAAGATGAAATAGGCATTGATCCTGGAATGCAGGGTGTAAGGACATGACTAGAGATGTGGAATAAAGATTTTGAAATGGAATACCTATCTTTCATCCAGGTTCCCTGCATTCTGTTTACCATTTCTTTTCCTTTTACCTCAGTATGCTTTGGTTTCCAGTAGTCAGTCCTTGTGTCATTTCACAAAGGACTGACTGAGACCACCAAAGCTCACTTGGTCGTATGAGAGGAGACAGAGGTGTATCTAGATATAACCCCACCCATCCATAATACCCTGAGGGAAGTCCGTAACCAATAGCAGATGGAAAGAGGAGTTGGAAACTCCAACTTTTTCTTCAAATCAAGGCAATTCTGGGGTGTAGCTTACACTCGAGTTCCCCTGAGGGATCCTGCAGATCTCATCCTCTGTTGGACTTGTCTGCATTTACACACTTGCTTGGCCTTCTCTCTTCCTCATCTGATTTCTTCACTCATATTTTCCTTTGTTGCTTATCCTTGAGAGAGAATTTGCACACAGCCTCTGCTTCTTGAAAATCCAACCTCAAACAGGTATAGACAAGAACCTTACCAGATGGGTGTGGTGGCACACACCTCTAATCCCAGCACTCGGGAGGCTAAGGCAGGAGCATCGCTGTGAGTTCGAGACCATACTGGGCTACATAGTGAGTTTCAGGTCAGATTCAACTACATAGTGAGACCTTGTCTCAAAAAACCAAAAAAAAAAAAAAAAGAACCTTACCATAAAAACCCTTTTAAACCATATACAAAACTATGGACTTTATCCAAAAGTGCTAAGAAATCCCAGAAGAGTTTTGAGAGTTATGAGAGGCCCAGAACATGAATACAAGGATTTTGAGCCCTGAATTCCTTTGGGTGACATCTCTGCCTGCTTTTTCCGTGCATTCTGATAAAGATATAGTCAATCAGGCACTCAAGAGCAGCTGCACTATGGATTTTCTAAAAAAAGTACAGGAGTTTATTTCTGATCTTAGCTTTCCTTTAGGGTTTCTTTGGCATCTTTGCACCTGCCACATCACCCAGCAGAAGTCAATAACTTTTTTCAAAGGTGCTATTCTGCTATTTAAATGGCATATTGCATGATATCATTGATGGATGTTTTTAGTTAATAACCTTAAGTTCTTTATTTTGTTGATGAAGCAGATAATTTATTCTGGCATTTATATGAAAAATTGGGCACCAAGGTACCTGTTCATTTAAGACTTCATGTATGCGCTGTTTCTTATGGCATATATCATTAGCATATGGCTCCAAATTCTAATATACTTATTATACTCTTTGAATCTGTAGAGGAATAGAAGAGGCCCCACAATGAAGGAATAATTCAAATATTGAAACTTCAATGTATAGATCCATTTCCAGTGCATTCCAAAAATTAAATATACATTGGTAACTCTTAAATAAATTTAGCCAGGGGAGACGTTTCTCCTTAAGGTAAATATATTCTATTGCTGAAGAAATTTTTATTTAATGGGCTTTAGAATATTTGCCCCAAGTGTCATGCCTTCTGTGCAGAAGGCCCTGGCTTGAAGGAATAAAAAAATGAAGTGGAGTCTCTCTGTCTCTGTGAAACCCACGATGTTGCTTCTCTATGTATGGTCTCCCAAAGGACAGGACCATGCTATTGTCACAATTGCTCAACTCTTCCTGCTGCTCTTTCACACAATTCAGGCCCATGCACATGAACAGAAAGTCACAGAATGCTGCCTGATTTTAAAAAGCTCCTATCAGAATTTAACTGCTTGGCTTTCTCCTGGCCCAGGCCAAAGGCCAGCATAAAGAATTGCCTCATAGCATGCCAACCTTCTCCAAAGCCTGGGAAACCGAGTGCTGGCCATGCTCACAATGTCGTTGCAATTCTGCTGCATACTGTCCATCCGTTGCTGGTAGTTTCTTTGGATGTGGAAACATTTTGCATTGCTTGACAATGCCAGGGACCTGTGTCCATGTCTGGCTCACCCAGGCTCAGATTGTCTCAGCAGCCCACCTTACTCAGCTCTTCTCACTCCACCTGTTTCACCAGTGACTTCCTGAGTCAGATGAAACCCACAGCCTCCTCTCTTGTCTTTCCAGCTCCCTTCAGGGAAACTCTGCCACCAGACACATCAGCAGGAGGCAGCATGCAACTATTACTACCTTGCCAACATCTTTAATTCTTTACATTTTGGAAAGACAGTGCATACTTCATTTGGAAAGAAAATATCCAAATTCTGGAGAAAATGTTACCATCTTCTGCATTTTCTATAACATACATGTCTAAGGATTCTCTGTCTCCAAATAATCGAATGCTACCCCAGCAAAATGGAGAAGCAGTGCTGTGATATTCGAAACAAATCATAGCAAGGAATCCAAGTCAGGCCCCAAAGTAATACAGATAAATAAAGACTTCACCAATGTATCTTCATCTACCACGTGAAATAAATTATGTAGACCAGATGAGCCACACTTCTCCCCCACATAAGCAAGTAGACCCACACAGGATGAGTGGTGTCTCCCAAGAAGGATCAAGCAGGCCCACACATTGCCCCTGATGCAAGGCAATGATTACGCACCAACTCCAAGATGGTTCTACATTTCACTTCCACAGAGCATGCTGCAGCAGAAGTGAGAATTAGCCAAGTGATCTGATGCTGGATGAAGACAACACCTGGGGAGGGAAGTGAACAACCAGACTCTACAACTGTGGACTCACACCCCTGCCTTGCAGTTCACATCCAGCAGATATCAGAGGGCTGATCAGGTTCCCCATTTACTAGCAGGAGCAAGGATATGGGACTGGGATGGAAAACACATTCTGGGGGAAACAGAGGGGCCTTAGTTGCAGAAAGGGCATCTCAAAAACCCACAAGCCCTAAAGCTAGATACAAAAATCATGACTGGCTGGACCACAAGACTGCAAGTCTTCAAAAGAAACACCTCATTCAGTAACACAAGGATTTCTTCATTGACTCAATCACACTTTGATTTTTCTACTTTGTATTATTTTTGTCTGTCCTTCACCAGGTTTTGCGGTGGTTTGGATTTCCCTCTCTTAGGTTATTTTTTTCTCCTTTTCTCTTTCAGCTTCCTTTCTCTTCCTTTTAATCTTTTTTCCTGTTTTTTTAAATGTTTATAATTTTTCCTATTTTTTAATTTGTAAACTGTTTCCTGTTTTGCAGCTGTTCTCTATAAGTATTAATTTTGTTTACTACTTAATAGAACCCCCATCTCACTTTCTCCTCCTTTTCACACCTTATTGATTAATTTTTCAAATATTGTATTTTTCATTCTCCAGTTCCCTATCTCCTCTACATTTATTATTTTAACTAGTTAACTTTATGCTATTTCTATTGAATCTATTCTATTGTTCATATGGTAAAGTTTTTCCTTTTAGTAGATATTACTGTAGGTCAATAGTAGGTCTAGATTTGGTTAGTCTTAATGTTTTCATGCTGTAAGTATAGCTGTTTTCTATGGTTAAAGATGGTACTATATTGGTCCTTAGGGTTTGTCAAGATTCAGTTTGTATTTCATACGATTTTTTTGGGGGGGTACTGGAGATCGAATTCAGGACCTTCCACTTGTGAGGCAGGCAGAGTCATCACTGAGCTAAATCCCTGGCCTCTTTGACACTCTTATTGATTCTGATTTTACTACTATAGCCAAGGGGTCATAGCAGTTGCTTTTAATTAGTTTTCTTGGGATGCCACAAACGGGATTACCTTGGACTCATTAACAATATGTGGCCCATTCCTGGAAAACTATGTACTGGCCTAAATGCACTACAGCCTCTCATCCCAGGTAAACTGAGGTGGTTAGATCCTAAGACAAAAGACCAATAGGTAGACATGACCAGAGGACACCACTGCAATGTAGACATTAACCAAGGTGGTCTCTATACTAGAAACAAAGATTTCCACTACAATCAACCTGCAAGCCTCAGTACACACACACACACACACACACCAAACAAACAAACAAACAAAAATAGAAACATGAAAAAATAAGCCAACAAAATGCCTTGAAAAACTTCTAACTCTCTCAAAGCCGATCCATGAGGAGGAAATCAAAAGCCACATAGGCAAATTATTGGAAATTATCAGGAGACATGACAAAACAGATCAATAAACCATTTGGAAAGCTCACAGAAGACAGAGGTAATAAGGTATTGGGCCAAATAAAATAATCATTGAGTCTACAGAAGACATTAGTAAAAAGCTAGCAGAGCTAAAAAAAAAAAATGTAAAGTATGAAGGAATAGCATAGAAAAGAATTAGTCCAGTAAAGGCTCCAAATAGAAATTCAGGGGATTAAAACTTCTATGGAAAATATGGGCAGCAGAGCTGACCAATGTGAGATGCAGTGTCAGAACTAGAAGACACTGCTGTTGTTGGTGACCAATTAATGAGATACCTTGAAAACAACAAGAAAACATGAAAAATAGATCCAATAGCCCCTAGATGACATGAACAAGATTAATTGGAATTAGCAAAAACTTAGCACACAGCAAAATTGGTGTGAAAAAATGTTTACTGAAGTAATAATTACAAACTTTTCAAATATGAAAAATAATTTGACATACAGATGATTGATGCATGTAGAATCCCAAATAGCCACAATCAGAAAAAAAGAATTTTGCCACAACACATCATAGTCAAAATCCCAAAAGTCCAACACAAGAACAGAATCTTAAAAGAAGTTAGAGAAAAGCAATGAATCACTTTAAAGTAAAATCTGTTAGAATTACAGCAGACTTCTCAAAACAAACTGTAAAGGCTAGGAGAGCTGTGGAGTGTTTCAAGCCCCAAAACAGTTTCTAACCTAGGCTGATATGTTCTGTAAAACTATCTTTCAAAATAGATGGAGAAGTAAAATACTTTCATGACAAACAACACCTTTAAAAAATTCATGCCATCAAAAGAGCACTTGAAAAACTTCTCCTCGAGTATAGCCTAGAAAGAGATAATGAAGTGAACAGTGACAGAAGATCTATTAGAATGAATACACCAAGTACAGTTAGCAGTTAGGTAGAAGGGAAAACAATAGGAAAACAAGGCAATGACATGAACAGGTCAGTACCTCTCAGTAATAACTCTCAATATGAATGATCTCAATTCCCCAATCAAAAGACGCAGTGTCAGAATGTATGAAGAAACAAAACCTAATGATATGCTGTATTTAAGAAACACACTTCACACACAAAAAAACAAAAATAATAGACTAAAAATATCAAAGGATAGAAAGTAATATTTTATGCAGTGGAAACCTGAAAAAAAAGCATTTTAACTATACTATATTTAGATGAAGTAGACCTTAAGCTAAAACTGATCAGAAGAGGTGAAGAAGGTCACTACATATTGTTTAAGGGAATCCAACAGGAAGACCTAACATATATGTACCAAACAATGGTATATCCAACTTTATAAAACAAGTACTACTGGACATAAAAGACCAGATAATCACAAATAGAATTATATTAGGAAAACTCAATAACCCACTATCACATAGACAGATCAACTAGACAAAAAAATCAATAAAGAAAATCATAATTAAACAAAATCTTCAAACAAATGTACTTAATTGATATTGACAGAATGTTCTACCCAATAACGGAATACATATTCTTTTCAGCAGCACCTTTAACTTTCTCCAAAATAGGCAACATACTAGTAAATAAAGCAAGCTTAAGTAAATGTAAAATAATTGAAATTATAACATGCATATTAAAAGATCATACCTCAATGAAATTAAAAATGAGTGACCAAAAAAAAAAAAACATAAAAACTAAGGAATCCATGGAAACTAAACAATTCTCTTAAATAAACAATGGGTTACAGAAGACATCGTGGATGAAATAAGACAGCTTCTAGAAATAAAAGTTAATGGCAATAAACCATGCCAGAAGTTATAGGACACCATGCAAGCAAAGTTTATATCTTTTTTTTTTTTTTGGTACCGGGGAT
>NW_022900951.1:10896474-10911891 GCF_012274545.1 Fukomys damarensis | reverse complement strand
TTTATTTCTTTTTTTTTTTTTTGGTACCGGGGATCGAACTTGTGTCCTTGCACTTAGGAGGCAAGCCACCGAACCACTGAGGTAAATCCCCGGCCCAAAGTTTATATCTTTGAATGCCCACATCACAAAAACAGAGGGGGTCCAAATAAAAAACAAAAACAATCCAAACCCAAACCTAGTACAAGGAATAAATTATAAAGATTAGAGCAGAAGTCATGAAATTTAGACCAAAAAATAATTAATAAATTAAAGAATTAGTTCTTCAAAAGAATAAACAAAATTGGCAAATCCTTAGCCAATCTCATCAAAACAGCAGAAAAAAGACCCAAATTAATGAACTTAGAAATGAAAATGATGAAATCACAATCGTTATGGCTGAGGGCAGAAAGATTATTAATAACTGCTTCATAAACACGTGCACCAATAAATTGGATAATTGGAAAGAAATGAATAGATTCTTTGACACATATGAATTACCAAAACTGAACCAAGAAGATTTAAAAACCCTAAATAAACCAATAAAAGGCAATTAAATTGAAGCCCTAATTTAAAAATCTACCAAGAAAAGCTCAGGTCCAGGTGAGTTGACTGCTGAATTGAACAAAAACTTCAAGTATGTTCTAACATCAATATTTGTCAAGCTTTTTAAAGAAATCAAAAGGGAAGAAAGACTCTTAAAATCATTTCTGGAAGCCACCAAACCTGATTTCAAACCCAGACAAGGATGAAACTAATGAGAGAGCTATAAACCAATATCTTTAATGAATACAGATGCAAAAACCTTCAACAAGATACTGACAAAGAGAGTGCAATGAATCATCAAAAAGATTGTACCTCATGACAAAGTAAGTGTCATCCCAGGGATATAAGGATGGTTCAACATGCACAAAGCAATAAATGTAATGCATCAGATAAACAGAGCCAAGGGCAAAAATCATATAATTATCTCAATAGACTCAGAAAAAGTCTTTGATAAAATCCAACATTCTTTCATCACAAAACAATGAAGAAATAGACAGAGGAGGATCTTATCTCAATCTGATAAAAGCAATGTAGAACAAACCTATTGCCAACATCATTAATATTAAATGTGGAAAAACTAAAAACTTTCTCTCTCAAATCAGGAACAACACAAGGATTTCCACTATCACCACTCCTGTTCAACTACTACTTGAAACATTAGCAAGAACAATTAGGCCAATAAAAAAAAAAAGAAAAAGAAAAAGAAGGGATATGTGTAGGAAATGAACACGTTAAATTATCATTATTTGCAGGCATTATGATTCTCTACACAGGAGACCCAAAAATCCCACCCAAAACTCTTAAAATTAATAGCCAAATGCAGTCATGTAGCAAGATATAAAATGAACAAAAAAATCAGTAGTGTTCCTGTACACTAATAGCCCACCGAGAAAGAAATTAGGGGAAAAACATTCAAAATAGCACCAAGAAAAATTAAATATTTAGGAATTACCTTAACTAAGGAAGTGAAATATCTCTACAGTGAAAACTGCAATACTCTGAAAAAAGAAATCGAAGGATTAATCTCTCATGGTTTATATCTAGATGTCTTCCCAAAGCCTCGTGATTTCATAAGTGGATTTTTGGGAGGTGACTGGATTATGGTGGTGTGATACTTGTCAGTAGATTAGTCCATTGCTGAATTTATAGGTAAATGTGATGTTGGGAGTTGCAGCCTGTTTAAAGGAGATGGGTTACTGGGGGCATGACCTGGATCAGTCTCTACTTCCTGCCGGCCAGGCCATGATCAGTGCCCTCCTGCCATGCTACCCTGCCTTGAAGTCAGAAGACTATGGTCTGAAAAATCTACAAACTGTAAACCAAAATAAACCTCTCCTTCCTTAAATTGTAGGTGTCAGGTATTTTGTAAAAATGTGAAGACCCTAAAGCAATGCTAGAAAACGGGAAGTATCCCCTGTTCCTGGATAGGCAGAATCAATACAATCAAAATACCATAATTCATTAATTGATGTACACATTTAATGCAATTCCAATCAAAATTCCAATAACATTCTTCATAGAAGTGGAGAAAACAATCCTAAAATCCATATGGAACCAGAAGAGACCGAGAACAGCAAAAGCAATCCCAGGTAAAAAGAACAAAGTAGGGCCGGGGATTTATCTTAGTGGTTCGGCGCCTGCCTCGCAAATGGAAGGACCCGAGTTCGATCCCCGGTACCCGCCCCCAAAAAAAGAACAAAGCAGGAAGCATCACAATCCTCGTCTTGAGGTTATATTACAAAGTTACTCTGATAAAAACAGTACAGAAATAGCACAAAAATGGACATAAAAATCAATGGAACAGAATAGACCTTGCGGAAATACCCCATGCACATTCAACTATTTTATCTTTGAAAAAAGAACCAAAAACATATACGAGATAAGATAGCCTCTTTAATAAGTAGTGTTGGCAAAACTAGCTATATACTCACAGAAGATTGAATCTAGATTCATTTCTCTTACCCTGTATTAAAACTAAAATCAAAATAGATCAAAGAACTAAGTGTTCAAACAGAAACACTGAACCTGCTAGAAGACAAAATAGATGAAATTCTTGTAGTCACAGGCATAAGCAAGGACTTTCTGAATAGAGCCCCATTTGCACAGGAAATAGTGTGGAGAATAGGGCAGGGGGATTATATCAAATTAAAAAGCTTCTGAAGAGCAAAAGAAACGGTCAACAGAAAGATGAGGCAACCCACAGAATGGGGCAAAAATTTGCCAACTATTCCTCAGACAATAGACTAATATGAATAATACATTAAAAATAAAAAAGTTAGACTGCCTACCCAAATAAGAGATCTAAGGAAAAATGAGCAAGTAAAATGAATAGACATTTCATAGAAGAAGTATAAATGGCCAATAAATACATGAGGAAATTCTCAACATAACTGGCTATTAGAGAAATTAAAATGAAAATAATACTGAGATTCCATCTTACCCCAGAAAGAATGGCCATGGTCAAGAAATCAAGTAATAATTAATGCCAACAAGGCTGTGGAGACAAAGAAACCCTTCTACTACTGTTGGTGAGAATGTAAACTAGTACAACCACTATAGAAATCATATAGAGATTACTCCCAGAACTGAAACTAGACATTTCAACTATTCCTCATCTAGGTGTCTTTCTGAAAGAGTTAAAGACATCATATTACAGTGATACATGCATATATCTTATAGCAGCACAATTCATAGTAGCTAAATCTTGGAAGCAGCCTATATGTCCATCAACAGATGAATGGATAAAGAAAATGTAAAATATACACATAATGGAGATAAACTTGAGTTATTTGTAGGAAAATAGATGCACCTGGAAACCAGAATGTTAAGTAAAATAAATCAGACCTTCAAGCTTAAAGGTCACATAGTTTTTATTATTTGAGAAACCCAAAGCATAAGTGAAGAGCAAAATAAAAGATAGATGATAGGATGTAGGGGGATAGATCTTTCTCAAATTCAAAAGGGATCAAGAGATGAAGGGAGGGAATGGAGAGAAGGGAAAGGGGTTGAAAAAAGGAATTAAATGTGTTATATAAAAGTTTTGTTGTGTTGGTGAACCAAATTCACACTAGGAATGTAACTATAATGTACTAAAAACATACTAATAAAAATGCTTTTTTAGAAAAGAAATGATGTGAATCAGGATCCATTGCTTAAAACTAAGGTAGCTTTTCTATTTCCCCATCCCACACTTTGTTATTTTTATATTTCTAGGGCTCCGGAGTGAAAAAAGTAAGAAAAAAATCACGCTTACTTACTTGACAAACACTTTAAGAGAAAGGCTTAGAAAGGGACTAGAAAGGTAGATAATAGGAAACAGGACATTGATCTTTTGCAAAAGGAAAGGAGACTAAAAGAGATAGAGGGACGGGTAAGAAAGGGGAGGGGAGGGATTGGAAAAAGTATTAAGTTATGTTATGTACATGTACCAACTCCCCACAGTAAATTTAATTATCATATACTGCAAACATGTACTAATAAAAATTTAAAAATGAAAATATACACTATATTTTCAGAGTATATATATATTTTTGGGGGACGGTACCGGGGATCAAACTCTGGTCCTTGTGCTTGTGAGGCAGGTGGTGGAACAGAGTATATATTCTTAATATATATTATATTTAAAGATGACTATATATATGTGTGTGTGTATGTGTGTATCTCCTTTTCCTTAGACATTTAGTGACATTTCAAAGACATTTCTCTTTCTGCATCCATATCCACTGAAAAGAGTTTTCAATAGATTTTATGGAAATATATATATATCAAAATATATGAAATGATCATTTTTAAGCACACGAACTTGGTGTATATTTTAATATTGGTAAGTTAAAAAGCTAATATTCATTATACATGAGATAAGATAAATGTTAAATACATTTAATTTTAAATGAAATGTTTTAGCATATATTCAAATTTTTAAAATTTCATTTTTAAGGAAGCTATGGGGAAAATTCTCAGTTGTAGAAACGGCACAAGTACAAGAATTATCCATGTTTGAAAGCTGCTTAAAAAATAAAGTGGCAATCCAAAAAGAAATTCTTTATATTGGTATGAAACTTTCTCAACTCCTGCTGAAGAGAGGTCTAGTTCAAGGTTAAAAGTCACTTGTTTAAATGTGTATCTGTCACTCGGCTTGCACATCATAAAGACTAAAACAGAAGGTGATTATGAGATCAAAATATTCTCTCTTGACTAAGGTCTTTTCTCTTCAATGTTTGTTTTTTCTAAAATGTCACTGTTTATTTATTCAGGTAAATGAAACAGAGATAAATAGCTGTCAATAATATGATACTCTACCATGTAAAGTAACTTTCTTATGGAATCAGAATGCTAATGTTCACCATGTATTAAAATGAAAGCCTTGACTAAATGCAAGTGATGTCTTACATTTATGAGTATTATCTTTCTAGTAGATCATTATATTTAGTGTATATTTAGATTTTTCGTCATCATCATTTGTTTTAATGGCATTTTTTAGACATCTGGATTTTTTAAAAGACTACCTTTTCCCAATATTTCAAAAAATACTAGCACATTCACATGTTTGTCACTCTTTATAAAGAATCTATAATCAAATCAGCGGGGGGAAACTCTTATGTAAAAAAGTCTTGAAAATATTTATCTATTGGTCTTTCTATTTTTGCTGCAGGTTTTCTCAAATATTTTAACTTGATAATAAATATTAGATCTTTCTCCCAGTGTATTTTACAAAATTTCTCATAATTTGACATTTCAAAAACATATCAGAGAAAATTTCATAAGACTAGTGTTTTGAGAAGCATCTTTGGCCAAATGCCCATCTGAAATACGTGACAGCTACTTTTCCAGAAGCATCCATTGCATATTGATTTGCTACCTCTAAACTAAAGGGAAAGCAAAAATTTGTAAGTGGCTCTTTTTCAATTACTCTCTCATAAATTTCCAAGATCTTCCTGGAGACAATATTTGAAGTATCAGAACTTGAAAGTAAGGTATTAATGATTGAACAATGTTCTGGACAGAATTAATAATTTCTTGGAGTAGAAATTGATTCTCTGGGAAGATTGGATAAATCCAAGCTTTTCTATGGGTGAATAAATACTTTATAAAAGAACATACCCAAAGATTTAATTTAGAAGATCAGGACCAGGGGTTATCAAATTTGGAAGGGAATGAACAAGACATCTTGGTCCAAGTCTTTTATTTTAGAGATGACAAAAGTAAATCCGAGTGAGGTTAGGTGGCACATATGTTCCTTGTCACAGGTGTTAAAACTGGCATTAAAAGCAGGCCTTATGAGTCTCAGTTTAGATTTTTTTCTCTTGTGGGCTTTTCACCCTTTTCTTCATCAGGTAACATACTATAGAGAAGATATCATCCTTCAGATACAGTTGCAAAAATTTCTCATTCTATCCCTGTACTTAAACTGCAAGTGTAATTGTTTAAATGAACAGTCTAAGATCCTTCTATCCAGAGAATCTGCAGAGGTAGAGCTAGAGAGGTGTGGAGCTCAGGATGTACTTTTTAAAATGTTTTTCTTTAAAAATTTCAATGAATACACAAAATTGTACATATTTATGGGGTACCATGTAATGTTTCAATACGTGGATACAGCTAGAAACAGTGGTACACCCCTGTAATCCCACCACTCTGGGAGGCTGAAGCTGGAGGATTGTAGGAATGATTCTAGTCTGGGCAATTCAGAGACCTAGTGAGACCCTGCCTCAAAATAAAATATAAAAAGGGTCTTGGGGATAGAGCTCATTTCAGAGGCTCTGTGTTCAATCCCCAGTACTGCAAAAGAATAAAACAAAAGAAAACAATCACACAAAAGCAAAAAACAATGCATGGATCCATTATGCAATGCTAAAATCAAGGCCTCAAACATGTAACATTTCTTTGTGGTGTAAACAAGACCGTCAGGTGACTGTGGAGCACTTCTGAAAAACATGGCTTGAGCATACATCTGATTAGTTACTAAATTGTTTTCATATTGAATGTTAAATCCTTTGATTTGACATAGTCTATATACAGATATGGGCTTGCAGTAAAAGCAATTAATTCAAAGGAAACATGATACAAGAAATCCGTATTATACTGAAACCACATTGTCTAACTTCAGTTGTTACAGTGTGGTTTGCCAAATGCATGCATTTCTTACTTTCAGAGAATTTAAGCTTCCATGTTAAGCAAACAGCTATCTAAGTTTCTGAATACATTTGGTGAAGGGGAGACAAAAAATGCCTTTTCTAAGAGCCTGATAAAAAGGAATCTTGACTGCTTTTAAGATATGAAGTGTTCTTAGGAATCAATATCTTGAAGTATTTAAATGTAAACAATTCAGAGGAAGATGGATTATATTATCTTCTGTGTACACTTGGGTTTTTAAAGCGAAAGAAAAATTGTGTGGTAAAATGGTTATGAGGTTTTTCTAAAGTAGCAAAATTGCCACAATAAGTCTCTGTAATTCAGGTACCATAATCAAACCAGCCAATGAGTGGGGGGAAAAAAGCAACTGTTCCAAGCATTGGCTAATTCCTGGAAATACATACTACTCTGTTGTCATTCTTCATCATCTGTTATCCCTTCACCCAATCTTTCTCTCCTTCCTTCCTTCCTTCCTTCCTTCCTTCCTTCCTTCCTTCCTTTCTCTTTCTTTTTCTTTCTTTCTTTCTTTCTTTCTTTTTCTTTCTTTCTTTCTTTCTTTCTTTCTTTCTTTCTTTCTTTCTTTCTTTCTTTCTTTCATCATCAAGCTACCTAGCTATCATTTTTGCAGTACTAATGATTGAACCCAGGGCTTTTGCACTGAGTAACCCTACCCCATCTGCCTTTTTCTGCGATAGGGTCTTGATAAGTCCCTAAGTTGCCCATGCTGGGCTCAGAATCCTTCTGCCTCAGCCTCCCAGAGCACTGGGATTACTGCATGTGCCACTGGGCCAGTCTACAACATTTTCTTCTAAAGTGCCTCCAGCTCTATATAGAACAAAAGAACATGAACAAAAGAATGTGTCTCGTATATGCCAGCCTAGAAAGGTTTGGCATTGCTTAAGTCAAATCTAAGCCCCACAGTACACCTCAATATAGAGCATTTGAAGAGAGTAACTATAGGGACAGTCGCAGGAATATTAGCAGACATACTTAATCAGGCTGAAAGGAAACTTAATTTCATATGATCCACCAGAATTTAGACCTCTCACTCACTTTCGCACCATCTCTTCCTACTTTTCTCCCTCTCTGTCTCCTTCCCTCTGTCTTTCCTCCTTATTTCTCTTTTCTCCTCATCCTCTCAGATTTGTCATTGCTGCTTTTTCAGGTTTCAGTTGAGGAAACAGAACTATTACATCAATGTAACATTGCATTCTTCTCTTTTCTTTGCTTTGATGGCATTTATCTGTTAGGGCAATGTATCCAAATTATATCATTTTCTAACTCGTATTCCTTCCAAGACTGGCAATAGAAGGCTTGCTAAACTTGTCACCAGGTTTGGAGATGTTCACTTGATGACCTGAAGGTTGAGAGGAGACTTTGCTTACAAGTTGACATTTGTACTGTTTATTTTCCACACTCCCACTGGCAGAGACACCCCTTTGTCTTGTCTTTGTATCTTGGGAAGTTGACCATTGGTGTTTGCATTAATGAGTTCTCTTGCCCTCTGGCTACTAGGTGAATTTGGCCAGCCTCCCATAGGAGATGAAAGGCAGAAGGAGAGAGAGTCCAGGACATTTACTCTCTATCTCTTTCCCTACTAAGATAGCACATATTGATCACTTTGCTGCTCATCAGTTGCCACCGGGTGGCTTCTTTTTATAGCTGTTTTCAGTAAGTTCTAGTAACTACTCCCTTTATTGCTTCTTCAAACTACTGTTGATAGTCCCAGAATATTGGATTTTTCCTTTTGTAGTTGGGTTTCCTAAAAGATCTCACACCCATTTAGTCTTCGATGACACAACATTCAATTTACAAATTATGTTCCAATCATTATTGAACTGAGATTATAGTAGTGAAAAGTGACATTTAAAGGCTTCTATCTCTGTTTAGCACTGTACACTCAGCAAATAACTTGGTCCCTTGCAAAAGGTAACTACCCACTATTTATTAAAGGATTAAACAAGTGAGCTCTGTATTTTTAGTTTCTTAAATTTTTATTTTTATTGGTGTGTTAGTGGTACATAGTCATTGCATTCCTCGTGGAAGTTGGTACACATATATAACACATCTTAATTCCTTTTCTCATCTTGTCTTTCCCTCGCCCCATCTCTTGGTCCCCTTCCTTTTGCAAAAAAAATCTGTCTCTTTTTTCCCTATTATCTATCTTTTACTTTGCTCTTTATTTATATTTTAGGCTCCTCATATAAGAGAAACTATGTGATATTTAAGCTTGTGTGTCTGATTTATTTCACTTAACATTATGGTCTCAAGGTGCATCCATTTTCCTCCAAGTGACTGAAGTTTATCCTTCTTTATTGGCAGAGTAGTAATTCGCTGTAT
The DNA here is from genome assembly GCF_012274545.1 of Fukomys damarensis. NCBI lineage: Eukaryota > Metazoa > Chordata > Mammalia > Rodentia > Bathyergidae > Fukomys > Fukomys damarensis. Next base: position 10,902,900 of record NW_022900951.1, on the reverse strand, counting down.
ATAAATGGCACCTTTTCTTTATCCATTCTTTATCCATTCATCTAGAACAAATGAACTATGTGTTTAGACTCAACTTAAAGATCTAAAATCTTTGTATGGCATTTTTGCACCCATATATATGTTGCCTGCCATAAATTTATTCTATTGCTTTGAAAATGTGTAGGTAAGCATGTCCTGTTCCTCCCCTCAAGAAAATATTCCCCACTCCCATCAGAAAAAAAGGAAGAAATAAAAAACAACATGTGTTTCATATTTGTAATTATTCCAAGGTTTACTTTGCCCTTTCGGATGAGTGTATTCATAAAACAGAACCATCATTAGTGCACTTGTATTAATTATTGAATGGTCAGTACACAACCCAGGGCAAGACTCAGAGAGGGTCCGTCTTCCATCATGTATCTGCCTCATGACTATCTAGACTCCAAAAAGGTAACCAGGGACTTTGTTCTTAAATGTTCTGCACACCTTAGAATACCACTTACAGACCTATGCCTTTTGCTCATAACCTTTCTTTAGTAGCTTTCAAAAGGCTGAAAGTATCTGTAATCAGTCCCAAGTGTCCAGAGTAGCCCTTTTAGGAGAAAAATCCATGAACAAATGCTGCATGCTACTGTCAGGACAGCCTCTTCTGAGTTAAGTGAAAGAAAAGCCCAGAATGCTTTAAGACTTTGTTATGAGACTTGATCAGATATGTTCCCATGAATACTGTATTATAAAACCCTATTCTAAACTATCTGATCAAACACACCAAGAAAAATAGCCAACGCTATTAAGAACAAACCAATGACTATATTTTCCTCGCTCTAAATCTAACTGCTCCAACTGGACACCTTATAATGCCCAGTCACTAAGTACCAAAATATAATGATAAGGATGTCTATCATTTTTTTTTGTAAATGAAGTTTCAGATTATCTACAAACTAGACTAAATTGTCATTCAAAATGGGAAGGACAACAAGTTCGATAGAAATCAGGATAAAATATTTAGGCTCTTTCAATAACAAAAAATAAGTATATGTGATTATCCAGAATCCACCAGGGAGTAATGCATTACCTTCTCAAAGACGAAATTATGGGCTTCCATTTCTGGTTAATCTGCCATGTCATAGAGATCAAATGCCCTCTTTAAAATACTCATTCTAAACTGGGTGTGATGGTGCATGACTGTAATCCCAGCACTTGAGAGGCTGAGGCAGGAGGATAACCTTGAGTTTGAGGCCAGCCTCGGCTACACAGAGTTCAAAGCCAGCCTCATCTACAGAGCAAGACACTATCTCAAAATAAAATAATATAAAATAATTTTAAGATAGAAAATCAATTTGGCACTTTTGTGTGTGAACCTTGCAACTACAATCACTGGACAAGAGGATGCATCAGAATTGAAAGTCATTATTATCTCCACTTAAACTTAGGGTCCTCTTTTCAAGAACCAGGTGAAATTTGTTCTTTATCTTTTAAAAAAGTCCAATAATATTAATTATCTAGAATGAGGTTTGAATGGAGAAAGATTCATATTTCCCAGAAGAAACTATTTTTTCATATTTAGGAATATGAAATAACCTTTCTTTTTTGAAAAATTTCTCACTAAACTTATGAAAGGAAAACTAACCAAAACATGTGACATCTACATAATAGTTTCTCTGATAGAAGTCTAAGATGATTTTTCTGATTTTCTTCTATTAAAAAATCAACTCTGAAGACTGAATCACCATGAAAGAGAAGTTTCAGCAGTACATAATAAATATTGGCTGTAAAAGAAAATTGAAAAAGTAGTAATAATTTAAATTGTTTGTAATAATATTGTCAAAAACAGTTCATTCATATGTATCATCTCATTTGATCCTCTGCACAACTTGAATGAAGTAAGGAAAGGTAGAAGAAAATTGGAAACATGGATAGGTATGAAAACCCCTTTTCTCAAAAGTAACTGACATGGACACGAACCTTCTGGATCCAGGTCCAGGACTCTTTCTACTATATTACCCAGTCATCATGGAATGGAAAACATATTGACACATCTACTGGAATATGCTTCAACAGAGTTCATTAGAAAGTATAGTTGTTTTGTTCTTGATGCCATCTCAAATCCTGGACAATTATTTTGTGGGCCTACCATAGGAACCTAGTGTATACAAATGTGTAGATTGGTGTTCATACAACACGGAAAAGCTAAAATAAATTATAACACAGCCAGTGGATTTCAGATGTCCAAAAATCTTCATCAACATCATTATTGAAAAAAAACTATAACATATAAAATTGCCATTGTTATTCTAAGCCTTTTTCACTATAATTTTGCTCCATTTTTTTTTCTCTTTTTGGCTCATCTTACGATAGCTAGGGACCACATGTTTTCCACTAACTCCAGACTAAAACCAAATTCTTCCACTTAAGTTATGGAGAAAGTGACTGATTAGCTTACCCTCAGTTCTATAATGTGATTTTAATGTGAGAGGGAACTGTAACACAAAGACAGAAACACAGTGTGATGCTAGCTATGGTAACAGCAAGCTACTTTGGGAAATATATTGGGCAGGGGATTTCAAGCAGACGTTTGAAGTATTATTGAAATCAGGACGTAAGAATCTTGCTTCAGATAAAATGACACAATCTCTAATCTACAACATTAGTCACACTACCCAAGAGAGGATTTCCTTGAATTCTACCTCTTTATAAGTACTCAACCATTAATTCTTTTTTGGAAATATATGTAATGATCAAAATTCAAAGGTCATTCAGAGATAATCAATTTTTCCTCCTATCCCTGTACCCCTGGTATCCAGTCCCATTTCTCTTAGGCCACCAACATTTCAACTGTCTGGTATATCTTTTATGTATAATGGGTATACGAGCATGTATGTCTCCATATGTACTATTCATACATATTTCTCCAGACATTGCAGGGTGGACAGATAAGCACACTATTTGAAGTTTGCAAGGTATTTTATAATAATTTATCCCAAAATAAGTCCATTCTTCTTTTCACCCATATAATTTTATTTATTTCTTTCTTTTTTCCTTTAGTTGTCTTCTAGTTTCTCCAAACACTGGTACCCAATGATAGCTATTGTCTATGTATTCAACCAAGAACAAATTTCCCCAGTGGGAATGTTAACTTGCAATTGTCTTGCCATTGGGCTTAATGCTAGCCAGTTGAAATGGATGTTGTTAAAATTAAAAGATAATGTCTCAAAAATCACATGCTGTATTTATATCCTTTAAAAATATTCACGATTGACAACTCTGAATCATGCTTGACATTTACAGACACCTGAAACTCATTTTTCTTTGAGTAACTCTAACTTGCTTGAACATTGACTTTGTTCCATTATGCCTTTTTTCATTTTAGCACTTAAGGGGCAACTTACTTCAAGTCTGTTGATTAATTAAGGGATGCCCAGTATTAAGGGAGAATAGGAATTCCTATGTGAAGAAGGCAACTTCCTAATAGATACTCCACATAATTTCACAATCTCTACCAAGGTAATTTATAATAGAGCCAAAAGTTTTTGGTGGTTCCTAATAAAATTATAATCTCAGCATGACAATGGCCTAACCCTTTTTGGTGTCTGAAGTTTTGTGCTATTTTCTGCACTCAAGGCTAATGCTTCAGATACTCATTCTACTCCTCTTTCTTAGGGTCCACAGTTATGTCAAATGCCCTCATCCACCAGAATGATCAACGAAATGGTCATGCTGGGACTTCAGCATCAGTAACTGAGAAAAGCAACCTTTTCAATTGTGCTGCTGAACATTTAAGTTCAGACATGCCCTATAGGGGTTGGGATTCACATTTGAACTTGAGTTCCACTTAGCTATAGAAAGTAGAATTTCCAAGGAGCAAAACATGAAAACCTCTTGTTTCATGGAAGTGGATCTAGTTCTATTTAAACTGTATATAAAACACCCTTTGAGCTTCTCACTCATTGGAAATTGCAGGAAACCATAATGCATACAAATGTAGGTTTTAATGTATTACATCATACTTTCAAAGCAAGATGTGGAAAAATTAGTTTGCGTTACATATATGAAGAAGTGGAGAAAATAAATTTTGGGGGGGGGGACTGTGGATTGAACTTGGGACCTTGTGCTTGTGAGGCAGATGGCAGAACCAGTGAGCTAAATCCCCAGCCCAAATAATTATTTCTTGGCAGTATTCATTCCAGATCCTACCCCCAAGATAATACTAAGGTAAAATACATTTTGTCACATTGAAATGAAATTCAGAATATAACTCTAAGATAATATTATTTACAAACAAGTCATATGTGTGTGTGTTATTTCAAAAATGAGAAATTGAACAAATGCATTTTGTCCAGGTTTGAGAATTTCATTAAAAGCTTAATATTTAAAGTGATGCTCTTGATTCAATAATACCAACAAAATATATCTATTAGAATGATGGAATAACACCATGATAAATCAATTGAAATGAAACAAATCCCTCAATAAGGAAAGAGGGTCCTTTGTCATTATACAATCAACATGTACCATGGTTTTAGAATCAGGTAATTGTGAATAGCTTGTGTTTTTATCTGAAGTGAGGATTTTGAAAATTTATGTTTTGACTAGTTCCAATCCAGGTCTCTATGGATCTTATAGATAAAATTCAATTGGTAACTCTGACTCATGACTTTGTTTATACACTTGTGCTTTGGCACATCAAAAAAGTTATTTTTTCTGTAGTTTCTAAGAATGTCTCTCAATTACAGAATTTAAGTCTGAATCATTTCTGGTTTCCTTTTCTAGCATATACCCATTTTTCTTCTTGTATATGTGCTCATTATGACATTTTTCAGAGCTTGTAGGAGATGTGAAATAGACATGCAATATTTTATCGACTTGAAATTATGTAGAAAAAATTCCTCCCACTAAGAAATATTATGCACATGCATTTGTTTTTCTCTTGCCAGTGCAGGGCAGCAAGGAAAAGAGAAACATGCTAATATTTAATAATGCTTCTACAATAGCCACACTCTACTTCAACATCCCATAAGTGGCGCTTGTTTTAATTTTTATGGTGAAATTTTTGCCTTCTATATTCTTATTAATCACTGTTGCTATTATTAATCACTATTATTAATAATTGTTTTTGTCACTGTCAGCATCATCATGTTTATTGTTATACTAGCCAATTTACCTTTGGGCATTTACAGGGAGATTATCACTATTCTAGTGCAGTTGCATTTATTAATTGCTATTCATTTCTAACACCTATATAAATTTTCTGGTTGATCCATTGCTAAATTAGTATGGTAAGTACTATTATGTTCTTCATATTTCAAGTTACATAATATTTCTGATTTTTCTTTCTTTCTCTTCAGTTCAGCTAAGATCATTTTTGTTTGCCATTTTAAGTACTGCCAAACTTCCCACCTTCAACTTCTATTATAACTAACTGAAAGCACTAATCTTCATATTTAATATGTATTTCCCCTTCTTGGTCCTTATTTCCCCATTCTGGAGAAAAGATGACCCTTTTGTTTATACTATCAATATTTCATGTGAATAAAGAATATATATTTATAAGTAAGGCACCTCCATGCTCTCTTAAATACAACGCAGGATGGATGGATAAGACATAAATGTGCAAAAGGACCACAAAAGACTTATAAAGTTCTATGGAAACGCAAAAGAGGGGAAATGATTTTATACTAAAATAATGGAGAATCATTTACATTCAAAATGCCAAGGGCAGGGGTTGTATCTCAGTGGCACTGTGCCTGCCTGGCAATCCTAAGGTCCTGAGTTCAATTTGCAGTACCAAAAAAAATAAAAGCCAAGCTCCCCAGAATGAACAGAACTTTGACTGATGTCAAGTAATTTATCTGATGTAAATGGTTTATATAAATAAAATTTGTGAAGGAATTACAGTTTTCATTGAAGTAAAGAGTTGAAGAGAAAAGACAAACTTAATGAATATCATTATTTTTAGAATTTGAAGTGATGCCCACTCCATCTCTCTTTTATAAATCATTAAAATATCCTGTATTTAGGCTTTTATGTAGTTGATAGACCACAAAAATGTAGCAATGCTTTGCTAAACTTGACTTTCTCCTTATTCATTTATCCTTTAGTACCATAATATATGTTATTTTCAAAGGGTGATATCCCCAGAAAAATTCAGAAAAAAAACCTGAAAGCTTATTCTGTATGATCACTTAAAGTTGTAAAGGCATCATGGGTATTTGATTTATTATGCTTTGCACTTTTTTGCACACTTGAAAAATTATTTCTTGAGAGAAATGAGTAATAACTGCTATCAAAGACAGCTCATAAAATAGAACAATTTAAAATCTCTGGATCTTCTCTATGAAATCTTTCATAAATTGCTTAATAAGATATTATCTCTTGGCCGGGGATTTAGTACAGTGGTTCCACTGCCTGCCTTGCAAGCACAAGAACCCAAGTTGAATCCCCGGTACA
>NW_022900951.1:10882122-10896112 GCF_012274545.1 Fukomys damarensis | reverse complement strand
AAAAAAAAAAAAAAAAAAAAAGCTATTATCTCTCCATTTCATGGAATCCAGTGATATTGCATGCATATAGTGTTTTTTCTATGTAATATTTTATTCCTGGTGGTACTTAACTATTTCTCATATAACGTCTCTTCCCCACGGAAATTCCTGATGGGATTACATGAGCCTATTTCACCTTTCTAAAGCACCCAAGAGTTAACATTTTGCATATAATTCAGACTCAAAAGTTGTAGATTAAATGTGTGAATGAGAAATCCCATTGAAAGCTGATTCTTGGCTTGTTGGTCATAAGATTTTATTTCAAATACTGACTTTCAAAGCAATGAACACAAAATTATAGGAAATGGGGTGAACTGGAATTTTTTTTTGTCTCTTCTGAAGTACTCTAAAGTCATAAAAACACTTGTTTTACCAAAATTTTGACATATTTCTATGAAATGTACCCACAGCTGGGTATATTCAGAGGTGTATCACTTAATTCAGAAATGAACTTAAAGTTTAGTTTTCAAGGTTACATTTGCCAATAATAAAAATTAATCAAAATTCAAGGAAAGCAAAGCAATCAAACAGTTAATAAGCAAAACCAAAACAATGCATAAATTATTACATAATATCTAGAATATTATAGATTTCTCATTTTATAAAATAATGCAAACATTTCCCAAGGAATTATGTTAAATTCAGTTATAAGTTAAAAGGCAATTGCCATTTAAAATATGTATTTAAAAATGAAAACATAAAAATAATTCTTTTTCATTAATAACTGACTCTTATTACAGTTTTTCTGATTTAGAATTAAAATATGCCCAATTAATTAAACAATTCTACAGATTATTAAGTACATTTTTGTAATGTTAAACAAAAACAAAATCTCTTCTTTTTGCTTCTATTTGAACAAAGAAAGTGCACATTTTTACATGTGCATTTTGCCATTCTATAATTTTGTTAATTTCAAGTAAATAATAAAAAATTTTAAATAAGTGGGAATCAAAATTTTCTAATGTATTAAATTACAGTCTCACTTACTTGTAAAACTTAAGAGTCCTGAAAGGGTATAAAACTGGCATGTCTTATATTGAGATTTAAAGTTCACTAAAAAAAATAAATAAAGTTCACTTTGATGTAGATATTTAAAATTAAAACCAAATATTTTGGTGAAACCACTGAATCAATCACTGGACCCTGGTAGATATTCATGTCAATCAAAGCCATCATTTGTTCTTGTATTCACTTCCAGCCACACTCCCACTTAAAAAAAAGTAGGCACAGTGGCAATAATCTCTGCCACTAGTGCTATTTCTGGAACAGAGTACAAATGAGGAAAGTTTTTAAACATGGAAAGTGATGGGTAAAATTTAAGATATTTCAGTTAGTAACTAGTTAAAAATGTAAAGTAAAATAAGCATCATACTTGTTGCTTCCATTTTGCAAAAAAAAAAAATTAGATAAACCTATAATCAGAATAAACTATTCAAGCATCTGGAAGGTTTCTCAGAGTCTTTAACATCAGTTTAGGTGACATTTACCTTTAAAATTTGGCCTGATTCTCGCATCATATCCTGATGTCCTTCCCATTAATTTGTCCAAGAAATCTGAAGGAGATAAGGTCTGCGAAGGTTGTTTTCCAGACCTGGTGTCATGGTCTTTGCAGAAAACTGCCCTAAAAACATCATTAACTCTTTTAGCAACAATTCCACCCTCAATCCCTGAGAAATAATGCTCACAAAATATTTAAATCATGGCTAGATAAAGACATTCGGTATGTTAGCAAGAAGAAAAATAGAAAAATACAAACTCTTTGGTCAACTTCTGAACTAAAGTAACTTTAAATGACAAGAGGTATAAATCCTGAGTCATATCTCATGTTTCCGAACGTTAAACATGTTAGAGTTCAGACAGTCTTATAAATTTAGCTTGTAGATTTTATGGACAAATAGTTGAAACTGCTTATTTGCAGGAAATATATATGATGGACTAAACAAAGTAAATAGTGCAATTAATTATTATACTGCTTATTTTCTTCCCTGTTAGATTCTATTCCATTTAACAGCTATTAATATTTTTCAGTGTGATGTTTCAAAGAGAATCCTCACTTGGAATTTTAACTTAATTTTAAAGTAGGTCAAGAATGAGCCTTTTTTTTTTACTTTTATCATTTTATCATTGTTATTTATATGTGAACATTTAAATTATTGACTCTAATAAAGTATTAATTAAAAAAAATTCTAAACACATTTATATTTTCCATTACTGAAACACTCAAAGTTGACCAGGGAATTTCTCAGCTTATCATATCTAGGTTAAAAGTAATAAAGTGCTTCTCAAAAACATTTTGATTTATAGTAAAATACAATACATAGTCATCGACTATGTTGATTTCTTCAGTAAAGAATATGTTTCAATAGACTTGTTTTCAATAGTTTAATAAATAGTGTGGTTAATTCTATCACTGAAGATACGTTCTTTCCTGTTTTTCAAAGAAGAAGAGTTAAACCTGAGTGCAAAGATGATATAAACATTTGATAAGAGTTAAAAATTGATTCAATCATCCAGAAATACTCACATTCCCATAAGCAGATTCATCTGATTAATCAAGTATTGTTTGATTATGATAGTGATTGTAGTGGTGATGATGATGATGATGATGATGAAGATGATAATTCTAATAAAACCCAGCCTACAATATTTCTTAATCATAGTAGGAGGTGTGAACCTGAAAGGAACATAGTGGGTTTTCCCGGTATTCACAATACTATTTCTACATTTCCATTTCTCTTGGTTCTGTGAAAAAATACCATGAAATTTGGGTGAAAAATTAATGAAAGAGTTCCATACTTTGTTGTAAGAACATCTCCTCTCTCTATTCTGTTTTACACTCTTTGCCATTAGATGGTTATTTCACTTACTAGTAGTGAAATTGATACCTTGTCATATCAATTGATTTGGTAATTAGTAAATGATGTAGAAATGAAAGTGTGCTAGTAATTGTTTCTCACTATATCAACTCTGCACACTTCCTTTGTCACAAAGACATAAATACACATATGTCATATTAATTGAATTTTGATAGGTAATCAATTTCCCAGGAGACTAAACAGTAGAATACATTGGTAAAAAGAAATTTTTGATGTTCCAAGAAAATTTCCGACATTCAGTTCTCATAGTATGCTCCTTTCTAGTTGAAGAAATATAACAGAGGTCCCAAGTTGGCTGAGAATTGAGGTTCTTTTATATTTTATATAAGATGAACACTCTCTTGGCAAATTAACACAACCCCTTCCACCATGTGAAAAACATTGCACTCAATAATATCTTTAAATGAATTCCAAAATAATTTAAGAGCAAAAATATAGACCTTATGCAGAAAGGTAAAAAGTATGCACCCTGTCAGACTACCTTAATATAACATTGGCTGTGAAAATGTGTTGAAATAGATAGAGTGCAGCTATGCAACATAAAAGTGGCTTTTCTGAAAATTTATTACCCTCCCACCGTAGTTAAGCTTTTTAAATGAACAAAAGAAATTTAACTTTTTTCTACAAAATTAAAATAATATGACCCAAGGCACAGAAGAGATAGATAATTGCATGACACTTTCTCTCTCATTCAGTTTTCATATAGAAAATATCAACATGCAAAGTCGTTTCACCTACCTGAAGTGGTTTGTCTCTAAGAAAAATGCAAACAAGGCTGTCAAAATGTTCACTAGCTGCCGGTTCATTCCTGTTTCTGTGAGGCTTGTGGAAAATATTCCGAAATGATTCCAAAAAGAAGCTAGACAAAGTATCTCTTTATTGTCCAGACTCAAAATCTGGCAGGAATCTAGTTTCCTTGAAAATCAAAAAGAGATTTGGATTTGTACAGTTTGCTGAGAAGAAACAAAAAGTGCCAATCCTGGGCATCATGATCAGGTCAAACCGAGGCTTGGGACCATCACTTAGCCCAGGAAAGACAAAGCCTCAGAACTGATGAATCCCCCAGCTGTTTCTCCTGAATGATAATAATAATAAAGCTACCTTAATCACATCACCATGCAAAAGGGACTGGTGAAAATGCCATGCTGGAAGTCAGTTGCTGTGGCTTTTGTTTTATATTCTTTCTGTTTAGAAAAGCTCCTTTCTCTGGAAAATGTTCTCTTTTTAAAAGAAGTTGTAAATGAGGGAAAAGAAAGGACTCTGCGCGCTGGAGTGTTTAGGGGGAAAAGGGGGATATTCGCTGAGATCCTGTGCTGGAATGAGGTCTACAGAGAGACTGAGACGTGATCTTACCCAACCTATAAATTTCAGCACTCGGACAGCTCCTAGCTCTGAAGTGCGCATGTTTCCTTTTTCAGTAGCTTGGGGCGGGGGTCGGAGAGAGGCAATCAAGAGGGGACGTGCCGGCCGCTCATAGGCAAAGAGTGACTGCCTGGTTGTTTGGCAGAAGGGTGCGATGATGACAAGGGGAGAGCCGAGGTAGGGAAAGACGGAAGGGCGAGAGCGGCTGGGGTCTGAGCTCCTGGAAATACTAGTCTGTCTCTGAGTGGGCGGGACGGGAGTTTGAAGCAGAAGAGAAAAGGGAATAAGGTTTAGGCATGGGGATAGAAAATTGTGGAAAAAGAGACCAGTATTCCGAGCACTAAAATTGTAACAGGAGTGTGGTTAATTCACTCCTTGTCAGTGGAAGCCAGAGGCAAAAGAGAAGTCCTGTGCTGAAAAGGAAGGGACATTTCCTTGGTGTAGGTAGAGAAGTCCGTGTACAGAAAAAAAGGTTCATGGGGATCGATAACTAAATTTAGAAGCCTTTTTTTTGCTTTTTTTCTCCTGTTAAGTGCTTTAGTCTGATTTTAGTTACTTGTTCTCAAAGGATCTCTCTACCTCTCTACTACGGAAAGCCCCTTCCACTGAGCTTTTCTTCAGTTGCTCAATATCCTTGGGCATTCTCTTCAAGTCACATATGTGTAGAGAAGGGAAGAAAAGACAATGGGCCAGCAGGGGGCAGTAGCAATCTTTTCCTGCTCTAGTTAAAGGTTACAACAGGGCTCTGATAGCAATGCAGCAAGAAAAATGACTGGGAGTGTAGTTTCTTCTGCCCCTTCTAGATTCTAATCACCCCAAAGGGTCATGAAATAAAGTGTAGAACTCTGTTGGCTTAAAGAGACTGAAAATAGTGGATGTTTATATATCTAGTACAAAACCACAATAGGTAACCCTGCTATTTCAAGTTAAATTTACAAGTATTAATAAAAAGAGGAAAGGAAGATGACTCAATGCACACACTTAGTAGCTTTTGGGAAATGGAAATAAAAATTGTATCCTACCATGAACTGAGTGAGTAAATTACATTTTGTCTGTGAAATATACCTCATTAGTCAAATTGACACTCCATGGACTTAATATTAAAACAAAATAATATCATTAGTTTTTAGTCCATACGTGACTAACTTGTCCTTAGATGAGTATACATTTCACAGCAAACTAACAAAACATTCTAGATTGTGAGGAAAACATGAGAAATTCTTTTAATGTTAATGTAAGTTACCTAAATATCCAGTTGAAACACAAATTCTGACACAATAGGTCTGGATTGGAGCCTGAAATTTTCTAACAAGTTCTTAGCTAAAGTTGACATTGCTTGTCCACAGATCACACTCTGAGTAGCAAGGCTCTATGTGCCTTTTCACCTTTATATGCCCATTCCATGCCACCAAGCCAGTGAGAATGTTTGTACCTCTTAGTAGTGTCCCAGTGCCTAAGGAGTCTGCTTACATACAAATCAATTCTTTGGATGTATTCCTTAACTTTCGAAGCCTAGAAAAATTTATTAAATTTAAAAGATAAACAGTATGGTGTAGTGTGAGACATTCCTGGACTGTAGTTTCCAATCTCCTCACTTCCAAATTCATCCACGTGGGAACTTTAGACCTGATTTTATCCCTGCAGTCCTGAGCACCCCAAATAAAATCAATTTTTGGAAATATCTTTCTTCAGTAGGTGCTACATGGAAAAAATCATTTGAGGTTTTTTGTACTCAAGATTCTTTCCAAAATGCAGATGTAAAAGTAGAAAAACTGATTTATTCCAAATTTAAGGTTGTAGTGATGCTTAAGTCATACACTCTTTTCCAAACATTTCTTTCAACAGCACACATATGTTATTAAATAGCAGTAGGTTGAGTAGGTAACTTGTGACAAAGGGAGGCTCTGGAGAGCAGATTGAAATGATATCATATTATTTTAGACTTTAGAGAAGATTTCGATTAGCCTCCTCATTTTACTTCTCAGCTCTCCTCAGTTTGATTCCAGTCCTGTTAATCTACAGAAACCTCTCTCATTAAGTCCGTTAAGTCTGCCAATGAATTCCTTGTAACTAAAGCCAAAAGACATTTTTCTGTTCTCATCTCACTTGGCATTTCCATGGTACCTAGCATCACTGGCTTCTTCCTTCTTGAAGTACTTTCCTTTTGTGACAGTGAACTCACGATTTGTTTTCTATTCCATCTCCTTGGCAGCCATATATTTCTCTATCTGGCCTATTAAAGTTGGATTTCCTAAAAACTATGTTCTAATACTGTACTCTCTTAGACAATGTTATGATAATATAACTTCCATTGTCTTTTTGTTCAAACAATACACGAATATATACTTGTATATCTGTTCAGACATATTCATTCGGCTACTTCCTAGATAATTCCTATTAAATGATTTAAAAATCTCCTTGAACTCCTCATGTCAAAACCACATTTTTGAAGATTTCTCCAAATCTTGATCCCATTCTTTGGTAACTGCTTAATTGTCACAAAACAATGGCCAAGGCATCATCCCTGAAATTCCTTCTCCATCATTTCCCATACCCACTTTTTAAACCCAGACCTATGCATTTTTTGTCTCCCCAATATTTCTCAAGTCTGTATTTTCCTCCATCTCAACTTCCATGTTCCCAGGTGAGATATCTTTATCTCTTCCTTGTAGTACTGCAGCAGTCATCTTACTAGTCTACCTGTGTCAACAGAAACCCTCTTCGTGTCAACAGAAACCCTCCTCCATTTTGTTCTGTACACTTCAACCACAATGATTGTTCAAAATCAGGATCTGATTATGTCACATTCCTTCAGAAATATTATGGCTCTCTATTAATCGCTGAGTAGAACAAGGAAATACTTAACATGACCTATAAGTCACACATGGTCTGGTTTCTGCCTAAATTGTCCCTCATCTTATCTCCTATTCATCTCATTCCTTCTCCTCTAGCTATACTGGTATTTTTAAAGTCCCTTATGTCTGCTATATTACTTAATCCCAAGGAGTGCTCATGGTTCCTGTTTTTTATCTTGTTAGCACTTGCTCAGTTTTCAAATATCTGCTCAAGAATTTTCTGAAGAAGGACTTCTCTGAGATGCGTGGCTCTGTCAACTCTCCCTATTACCATCTCTGCAACTCTAAAGCACATCACTATTGCATGTATATTTGTGTATGATTGCTTGTTTAGATAATGAACTTTGCATTGAACAAGAATAAGAGATCATTTAGTATATCATTTTTATCCTGATATATTTAATGATAATGACAATAATTATAATAGTATTAATGATAACTAGGAAAAACAATTAGATACATTCCTAGAAGTGCTACTTAAAATAATATCTGTAAATATTTAGAGTTCACAAATACTTGTGTCAAAAGTTAACAAGTTAAAACTGGGGGTATTTGCAAGGAAACTAAGTTTCATGGCTCAAAACAGCACATGAAATGAAAATCAGTGTAGAAGCTTATGAATCTGATGTACCTAATTCAAGTTCTGCTTCTAACAAACATTTTTATGAGACTTTGCACAACTCATTTATTCCATCAGAGCCTCATTTTCATAATGTAAAATGTAAAAAATATTTCTTTGTAGAATACTCCTGAAAATCACACAAAGTCATAGCTAAGCAAGTAAGTGCTTTAGGCTCTTAATCTCAGTTCTTAGCATTTACTTACTGTTTATGTTTGGGCTTTGTTCCTTGGACAATTCCACTTTAAAGGACAGTAAATCTCAGGAGCTTTGGAAAGGTCTTATTTGGAATGCAATGAAATGCTATAGTAATCCTCCTATGCTTCCAACTCACCAAATTACAAGTATTTTAGATATGTGGCACTCTCATTTTGTACTTTTCTTCCTAGAAACAAGAAAATTTTTACCCATCCTGTGATATTATAATTATAAATGCCATATTTGATCTGTATGATGCTTTGCAATTAAAATTTTTGAATAGATATAAGCAAACATTTCTAATGAATATCAATATCATCTACTGATAAATAAGCCTTAAGAACCTTTAGTGTCTACATATTACTTCACAGCCTTCAAAATATCTACTGTGGCATAAATTAATTGATATCCACATTTTTTCCAACAAGGAATCTAAAGTTCACGTAAATTGATCAATTTTCCCTATTCTACATGATTAAGTGACAGACTCATAGTTTCTGTATTAACACCAAAGTGAATAGTTTTTTCTCATCACATGTGATTGCTGCTACTTTTCCAATCATGGAAGACTATCATCTACCCACAACTATTTTTAATAGCTGTGTTCTGATTACATTTCATTGCAGTAAATGGCCTTTTCAGGTGACGTTTTGGTCACTATTGTATTAAGATACAGACACACATAACTATGTATACACACAAATATGGTGAATAGAAAACTCATATTAAAAGTCTCAAAGGGGCTGGGGATTTAGCTCAGTGGTGCTGCCACCTGCCTCACAAGCTCAAGGTGCTGAGTTCGATCCCTGGTACCAAAAAAAAAAAAAAAAAAAAAAAAAAAAAGTCTCAAAGTCAATTTCCCTAAGGAAAGAGCAAAAAGATGTACAACATATCAATATCTTGAATCAGAACTTTTAGTGAACTCTTGTGAATCTTAGTATGTAGAAATGGTCTTTCACAAATATTAATTCCTCCATTTGAAAAAATGAAGTAGAGGTTTAGAAATGGCCTGTTAATTTACAATTGAAATGCATTGAGGCTTTGAGGCAAATTAGAGAGGGAAAGAAGTTTTTTCAACAAATCTTTAATTGCTAGGGAATGCTTCCTTACAGATAACAGTAAAGTCAATTTCAACTTGTTAAAAAGTACCTCGAAATATAGGAGATATTCTTCAGCTGCCTCAAATGGACCTTCTTCCTACAATAGGGCCCTAAGTTAGAATAGGTTTCCAGATGAGAAAGCTCATTGACATGAGAGGGTGGTAATTATGATGTTTATTACACCACATAACTCATGAGATCATCATTAGTGATTACCATGCCTTAGCTATATATAATATTGTGTGCACATAGCTAGATAGATGAGAAGCGATTTATTAATGTGATCAGTTCGTGTAATGATTGAGGCTGTGGAGTCCCACAACAGATGACTGACTGACAGCTGGAAACCATGGGAGGCTCAGTACAGAGCCAGAAAAGTCTGAGGGCCCAGAGGGCCATAAATCCTGGAGTCTAAGACCAGAGAGTCTGGAGTTCTGATGTCCAGTGGTAGGAGAATATTCCAGCTCCAGGAGAAAGGAAATGAATTAGTTTTTCCTCTGCCTTTTTATTCTGTTAGAGTCTCCAGCTGACTACTGTGCCTGCCCACACTGAAGACAGATTTTCTCCACTCAGCCTACTGACACACCAATAGCCTCCAGAAACACCCTCACAGACACACCCAGAAATGATGCTTTTCAAGTTCTCTATATTCCTCATCAGTCAAGTTGGCAGGTAGAACTAACCCTAATATCTTAGAGACAGAATCTGTCCCTAAAACTGGAACATTTGACCTACCACTGTACAGTCTACAGTGGCTCTTGACTTTCATGGTCACTCACTGGCCCATATGACCCTTATTTACTTGCAGTTGGTAAGGAAAGTCGCATTCTAGAGCCCACTCCTTTGGATTAGATAAATTGCTAGGATGACAGGAATGAAAAAAGGAAGGTGAAGGCTGAAGCATTGTTCCTCTATGTTCATTTATGCAGGTTGTTATAAACATTAGTACTAATGAATTTAAGGCTGTGTTTAATGGCCGTCATTGCCGACAGAGCAAGAAGGCCTAAAGAGCTGATGTCATTCTCTGAATTCATTCTCCCTCATTTTTAAAAATGCAGTTTGACTCACTTCATTTTTGTGGGATGCATAGAGATACACAGCATGCACAACGGCAAGCTTCAAGGCTGTGAAGCCTAAATGTAAAGTCTCTGCTCTTCAAGGCTGCAAACTGACAATTGAATGTCTGTCCAGGACATCTCTAGATTAAATTACTTGGGAGTCATGTTAGGACTGGAACTATTCTGTGTATTAGTGTTCAGTGTTCATGGACCACAAATGTGTCCAACACTTGAAATAATTTCTATTTGTAGCAATGATTCATGGCAAGTGATTGCTCCTCTATTGGCTACTGTGAGAAATGCAGCATTTCTTTTCATAAACATTTACAGGGCAAATGATATTTTGAGGATAAATAAAATGTAATTTCATTTAAATACATTAAAATCATCCCACCTTTACTACAATTCTAAAGAAGAAAATAATCAGTATCACTTCTCTTTGAATCTCCTAGGTGTGGCTCTGCCACTAATATAAAAACTGCCTTGACATCACCTTCATTATCATAACACCCTACTGAAAATTTCTTTTGGGGAATTCTCAGATTTTCAAATTTTGTTTCTGACTTCATTAATGTCTACCTCCTACCCCATCAAATGTCTCTTGTGGATTGCCTTGGATTCACAGAATGCTGAAAAGAAGCTGATTTTGCAAAGAGTGAACTACTTGAACTTGAATAAGAGGAATAGTTTTAGATTGACAAGTAAGCTAACTCTTGGTAGTTGAAGTAGAGTTACATTCATTATAGCCAATGATGACATTTTTATACTGTTGTGAAGCATAATGCAGATGCTAATTGGTAAATGTATTTGTAGCCAACAATCCTGCCAATCACCCAGTCCATAGATAACAAGTATGTACTACATGCAACATACTGTATATTTCTGCATAGAGGAGGCAAAGTAATATTAGATATGATTTTTATACTCTAAGAACTTAAGATTTATATGCAGAGGTAAGAAAAATAAATATTATAGAAGTGGGACTCTAGATCAAGATATCATCTGAGGAGACTAGTTTACTGACATCACAAAAGTTTCGAAATATGACACTCACATATTTATTCTTCGCAGTCTAAATTGTTGTTCTTAGCTTGGCAGGTTCGTAAAATTAATCATGTTAGTCCATCGAATATGTTACCAACCAGAGAAGTTACATACTAACTTTGAAATACCTAAGAGCCTGACATATATATCAGAATGAAAATACAACCGTTGGACTGCTGGGAAACCCATGTAGATCTGGGCAGTGTGCAAGGTGCACAGTATGACATTAAAATAATGGAATCTGACCTTAGGCTTGAAATGTGGGAATGTTGAGCAGAACCTATCTCAAACAAATTGATGGAGTAATCTCCAACTTCATAATACCTATTCCAGAAACTGGAAATTTACATCATATATTCTCCTGACTCATTCCTTGGACAGGGATTTGATTTATCTCTTAAATGTCTCCCTTTATGCTATGTTTCTGATTGCCTCCATTGTTAATTGACATACTCATGTTTTGAAAATGGTACATGCTTATAAAAATCTGTATGTGGGATATGTGTATATTTTATATATAGTAATAATAATAAACCAAATTTCCATAAAACCATAGATATTGCCTAGACACAAAAAATAGTCAATACCTATGAAAATTTCTTATATTCTAAATATTTTTATCATTGTCTTTCTTTGCCTTATTGTTTTAACACATTCATATATTACTTAGGCTCCGATATTTAAACTGTACATAAATTGAATGAGACTCTATCCTTCTGTAGCTTGCTTTGCCTGGTCAATATAATGTTGTTGTACATAGCAAGAATTCACTCATTTTCATGCTGTATTGCCATTATATGAGTGGTCCACAATTTATTTATCTGTTCTGCTGTTGATGGAATTTTGGATAGTTTCCAATTAAGGTTTTCTTTTCTTTTTCTTGATATTTTTGACACAGTAAAAAAATGCTAGATAATACTCATGTACATTTCTTTAGCCATACATGTAAAACGTTTCTCTAGGATGCATATTTAGAGAAAGAATTATTGGGTCTCAAGATAATGCATACCTTCAACTTTATTAGATGATGTCAAATTGGTTCCTAAAATGTTAAAACAATTTACACTCTTACCATAGTACACCAAAGCCCTAATTACTTTTTGTACTTACCAACAACACTTAGCGATTTCAGGCTCCTTAATTATTTCCAGTCTGGGGAATTTTAACTAATATCTCACTGTGGTTTTAATTTGCATTTGTGTGATCACTAATAAGGTTAATTGCCATTTCAATACATGTTCTGATCATTTGTATTTTATATCTGAAATAACTTTTTCTTTTCAAAACTATTCATTTAGTTTCTTGCCTTTTCCCCGTTTTTTATAGTTTTAATTGTGTTTATTGGTACATTTTAGGTATACAGTACAGTTACATTCATTATTGGGATCTTATACCTTTACATGACAGGTCTTGGTTCTCATTTTTTCCCCTTGTCCCTGCCCTCCCTTCACCCCCTGCTCCTACAAACACTTTATTTCCATTTTTTCATTTTCTTAAATGCTATTTTATAGAATTCATGTGTTAGTGTATGTTTTACAAATGTCTTCCCCAGCTTGCATTTTCCCTAGATATTTAAATTTTATTTTAATAGTTTTTATAAATGAAATATTATTAGCAAAAGTTATTAATCTTTATTCTTATGATTTTTAATCTTGTAATACAAATATATTAAGAATCCAGTACTCCTTTTAGATTCATAGTAATAGAAATACTTTTTCATACTGACATTATGAAAATACATTCCTATATTTCTTTTAAAGTTCTTTAAATATCATTCACATTTTAAGAAATAATGACCAGGGTAAATAGTATATTTTAATTATGTGATTATCATGCACTAATAGTTACTGGCATACATAGATCATATGTGAAAATACCAAAAGTTAGGTGCTCCCCTTCTAAGAGTTTGAAAATGAAAATGCCCTATAATGCACCTCAAGGTTTTCCTTCAGCTAAAGTTATAATGGATATAATCTGCAAAACACAAATCACAGATGTGTAACATAACATGGGCTCTAAGGTCCAGGAGAGTCAATGAGTAACAGAATAAGATATTCATATACTTTAGTTTCAATGAAATCATAGATTTGAGGAGGTGATTTTTAAAGAAGTGATAGCTAACATTTTTCAGAATTGAGGAAAAACTTGATTAATAAGTATTAGGAATTCCCTTGAAATTCAGGTAGAATAAAAGATTTCCATACATAAAACATTGTACTGAAAGTTAAATTAAAGGAAAAAAATTAAAGATAAAAAAGACTTTAAAATGAGTCAGAAATAGATTTTAAAATAATAGATGAGTTATCCACAATGTGCAATAATAATAGGATAAGAAGATAGAAAAAAAGACTTATTCAATATACTGAAGGACAGTAGCTGCCAATCTTGGATAATGTATCTGCAAAGTTATCTTTAAAAAACAAAAGCAAAAGATTCCTGTATGTTGTATTGGCTGGATATCAACCTGTCACAGATTAAAATTAGACCCTTATCTTTCGCCATGCACTAAATTAAAATCCAAATGGATTAAAGATCTAAATATTAAAACAGAAACATTAAACTTGCTGGAAAGTAAGTTAGGTAGAACTCTGGAAGACATTGGTATAGGAAAAGACTTTATGAACAAATCCTCAGTAGCACGGGAACTAGCAGAAAGAATCAACAACTGGGATCTCATCTTACTAAAAAGCTTCTGTACTTCAAAAGAAACCATTAGCAGAACTAAGAGACAATCTACAATGTGGGAAAAAATTTTTACCAGCTGTACCTCAGACAAAGGACTATTATCAAGGATATATAAAGAACTCAAAACAATCAGTCCCCCCAAATATAAAGACCC
>NW_022900951.1:10846126-10880672 GCF_012274545.1 Fukomys damarensis | reverse complement strand
TAAAAACAAAAAAAAACAAAAAAAAAAAAAAAAAAAAAAAAAAAAAAAAAGCAAAAGTAGAAAAAATATAGACAAACAAAACTGAGAATATTTACTAACAATAGAATTTCAAAGAAGGGCTAATAGAAAAAATAAAATGGAGTGAAATACTAATTCAAGAAGAAAGAAACTACTAAAAGGTATAACAGATAATGTGAAATAGGAAGAGGGACAAAGGAGGAGAAATGGGAGGGGTAGAGGGAAGGAAAGAAGGGAATAGAATTAATATGAGAAAATGAAAAATAATGGAAACAAAGTCTTTGTAGGGAGGAAGGGGTTGAAGAAAGGGCAGGGGTATGGGAAAAATAAGAACCAATAGTGATTATGTAAAGGAACAAATTTCCAGCAACATGCCACTATATTGTATACATTAAATGTGCCAATAAAATGAATAAAAAAATTAAAAAGCAAGAAAATATGTGGTGCGCATAGAAATCTCCATACAAATGGGTAGATGCAAATAAAAGTTACCCGTATATATTAATTTTAAACAAAAATAGATTTTAAAGGAAAAAGGAAAGAAAATCTTATTAGAAAGAGCCAGGAATTCTACCCAGAAGAATCTGACTACAACTACACTGTGATACTACAGTGGATTAGAACAGAAAGAAAACCAAGGAAGATGAACATGTGCTGACACAGCAAATAGAATGCTAGAAGGGCATCGTGAGATGTGTTTAAATGCTAAAAAAGGTTGAAAAGGATTAATGTCTTCAACTGGAGAATCAAAGACTCTTGATCTCTCTCCCTAATTCCAAGCCTGCTTGGTTTTGATCTACTCCATGGTCTCCACCACTTTAAAAAGATGTCATCCAATAGACAAAAACAAACAAACAAACAAAAAAACAGGTTCTTAGAGACCAATATGTTAAAATTATTTCACTTTATATGAGAATGTTAAAGGATGATGCAGTTGATGTCTTCGAGAAAATAAACTTCAGTTTCTACAAGGTGCTAAATTGGAGTACTTCCAATGTTCTTTCAAGACAGCCATGTAGAGTCTGTAAGCCTAATATGTGTAAATGGTGGGGATATTATATTTGCCAAATAGTTGATTATTGGGGCAGACACGGGAGAAATGGAAAGAATATCTAGCAACAGAGCTATTTTAAAGAATGTGTATTTTTAGTGAGCATATTCACCACCCCCAGCTCTATGAAGCTATGATATTAATTGAAAATTTAAAAGAAATATATTCAAGTTCTAATTCTCTTGCTTTCTAGCTTTGCAATCTTAGACAGTTTAACTCTCTGAACTCCAGCTTTCATTTCAATGAAATTGGAGATAATATCACTTTCCTTGTTTACCACCCCAGGTTGAAACACAGATCCAATTACAAGGGTTACAGAGCTATATTATATAAACTTTGAGGACTCTAACAAATGTACATTGTCATTTTTTAATAGATGCTTCCATTAGCACAATCACATAAGGCTAGTTAAATAATAGCCTCCTTAATCATTTCCTTAAACCTAAGTAAATGACTATAATTTGTATTCAACATTTCACATTAACTTTGGAAAAAAGAACAAAGATGTATTTTTAAATGATAATGAATAGTAAATGTAAAATATATGTGGATAAAGAAGATAAAATCCTATTTTTTTAGATAGGCTATTATTGTATGAGCCACTGGAAAGAAAACATAATTCAACTTTTATGTTACTAACTTTATTAATTCCAAGCATGTTGAATAGCCATGCCAAATAACTTGGATAAATTGCTAAAGATGAATAGAAGGGAGAATTATGACACAAAGGGAAAGTCTTGGCAGAAAAAAAATTTAAAGAAACTGAAGGTGATTTAATATAACCATAAGACTGGGTCTGTGAAAAATACTCAGTTGTGTTTGTGCCTTGACCAGCACACCAAAAAAACATAGTCAACTGGACACAAACACTTGAGTAAATATCCGTCTTCTTCCTTTTACAGAAAGCTCTTTATGTTAGTTGGCAATGCCTTGAAAATAAGGGCTAATAATATTGCAAAATGCAATCAGTTTTTAACTAAATACTAGACAATTTCAGTTGTGTAAGCTTTCATCATTTAGTTAGAAAATAAGCATTTGTATTTAATAGGATGTTGTTAAAAAAGGATAAATGTTATCCTCAATGTCATGTCTACCAAATCGCACTGATGCAGATAAGAATAAAAAATTAATCATGAATAATGAATAACAAATCATTTTCCTGGGTCTCCAGGAGACACTTAAAATAAAACTTGCCATGTTTTGATATCCATTATCCAACCTCCCTCTATCCTTCTCCTCCTATACTTCCCAGCCTCTAATAATCACTATTATGCATTCTGATCTAAGCACAGCCAGATAGAAGTAATAAGTTCTAGTGTTCTACAGGACAGTAGGAATCTATAGTCCACAATAGCCTATTACATATTTTATGAATGCCTAGAACAGAAGAGTTTGAAATCTTCCAAAACAATGTAATAAAAAAGAGATGGAAACTTTAATCACTCTTTGATTAGTACATTTATTGCAGTCTCACACTGTACCTCATACATTTATGTAATTAAAATGGTAATTAACCTAAAAGGATACCGTGATTAACCTTTTGATACATAAGGATATCTGAAGCAATCTTCCTGTTAACTTCAGAATTCTTGATTCTGTTATGTTGAATCAACCTGCTATGCACAGGGAAATGTCCTTTTACCATGGAGTTTTAGTTCCCTGTACCAGAATGGCATACTTTCTCTACTTTTCAGTTCTGTGATAGTCCATTATTTTCCCAGTGTTTTCTAATATTCCAGGGCCCCTGGCTCTTGAGCACTGCATTTTTCCTATTTATCCCTTCAGATTCCCTCTCCTGCCTTCACACTGCTCTATGCCTCTGGAAGCTGATGTAATATACTGCATACATTAGGCTTCACTCACATGACATCTGGCTTCCAGTTGACTTTGGCCAATAAGAAGCACCAACAGGATGTTTGGAAAGTAAGGTTGGGGTTTTTATTACATCAGCTATATCCCAGTTGAACAGAAATTCTGTAGTGACTTTGTTCTTAAATTGAAGGCCATATTTCCTGGAAGGTGACTTTTCCCTTCAGTTACATCTCTTTCCAGTAATGTCTTTGAACACTTATTGTTTTCGGGCATATGATGGTAACAGCTTCTTGCTCTTGCAGGCACCTAGGTGTTTTACCATCCTTAGTTGGATTTCTTTTAATTCTGGTCACAGGTCTTTGTAAATGTCTGTTTAGTAAACCCTCTCTAATTACTCCAGTTAAGTGTACCCTCTGTTTTCAGGAGGACCTATTCCCATATAAGCCCACTATCACCCATGAGATCATTTTCAAACTCTACTATTTGATCTTTAACACCTTTTGCTATTCTTGACTTCTCTCTTTTGCAACCTGTGAGCCGACATTACTTTGCCCTCTTCTATATCACTTCCAGCCCATGTTTTCGCTGCTCTGTTATGACTTTGAACTGTATTTTAAACTCATATATAGTTATTTACTTAGCTATAAGTCATATTTCACCTAAAGATAAGATCAAATCCACTCTTCACATTTATGATAGCTTCCAAGCCAGGAAGAGAAACCAGTTTGGTGCTGGACTGAAATTTTAATTATTTCTTGACTTACTTCTTTATATTTCTAAGCATTTATAATTTTTTTATCCTAACCTTTGTCTCTAATTTTATGTTGGGCCCAATTCTTATAACCCTTTAATTTTCAAGCCCCTTTTATAAAACTACTAGGTTATGGATGACAAATCAAATGAGTCTCTGTTTATAAGTCTGAAATTCACTGGCTTCCTCAAAATAACAAAGTGAATCTTCTACTCCTCATAGCACAGTACTGAGTTCATTTTTCTTTTTGTTTGGAAGATCATAAAAAGGAGATCAATTTACTTTGAAAATGCTATCATTTTTACATAAACAAAACACTTTTTCTATTATTGTATTAAAACATTCAATTGAAAGATACTTTTGGCAATATACATACACATACATATATATATGGCACATAAGGCTGTTGGGAGAGAGAATATAGAGAAGGCTAGAATAGATTTTTAGAACCACGACACACTTTGGCTTTGTACTTCAATCTATCACAATAGTACCTCCTTTTCATTCCTCCAAAGACCATCTTGGGTTCTTCAAGACAAGGCCAGAACACCAGAATATATTTGCCACATGAATATAGATAGAAGGGGGACTTCTTTAGCCACAGTGAAAGCATCCAGTTTTAGTTTCCTAGTAATACATTTGAGAGGCACCGCTATATATCCCTCCTGAGAGAAGAGTGAGAGAAGCAATGGGTAATAGCCCAAGTGAGATCTGGGGAATGATTGGCACAGATCAGACATTCTGGAACCACTCTGCTGGTGAAGGCCACGGCATTTGTTTCTGGTGTCCTCTTTTGCAATAGGCTATAAAACTCTGGAATTGGAATGCTTCAGGTTTCATTCCTGATCCTGCCATTTACTAGGGCCAAGTATTCTGGGCTGAATCAGAGACAGAATTAAGTTTCTATATGTGTTCCAGATTTGGTGACCTTGAAATTTATTTACTCATTTAAGAAATATTTTAATGCATGTTGACTATGTTCAAGGCCCCATTCTACAGAGAGATGGAGTGTTTTAAACATGGAAGAAATTGAAAGTCCCTAACCTCATAGGATTTACCATGACTTTTCAGAGTAGCCTTCTCTCCAGCTGTCAACTGACCCTAAAAAGGGTAGATGGCACATTGCCCTCCTGTGTCCATAGGCAATCATGCAAAATGCACTAATTAAATGTCTCCATAATGACTGTGTGTTTCAGGAATGGCCTCGTGCCAATGCCTTGAAAAGTCTGCTCCAAATGCCATTCTTGTCCTGAAGCTAATGGATAAAGTGACCACTGTATACGTTTAAAATTGATTGTTTTCTTTAGATTTAATCAAGCACTCCTCTTCTTCTCCTTTGAAAATGTTAATGCTTTCTTTCCACTATGGTTACTATACGTTAACAGAAAGGAATTAAATTTTCCCCTTTGACTCTTAATTATCCCCTGACTGCTTTGAGAAATGGCACAAGTAACACAAATCAGAAATGCCATTTGGCTCTGGAATGCATCCCATGTACTTTGAAACAGATTTGCTGAGTTACGTTTTGAACAAATGTTAATGTTAATTTGTGTTTCCTTAACAGACACCAACAGCTAAGCAGAAAAGTAAAGAGGTCCTTCACAGATGTAATGTTCTGATAGGGAACTTTCCAGGATTCATAGTATACTATGCAGACAATCAGCAAGTAAAAAATGACAAAGTCATTGAGCAGTTCTTAAGAATGTCTTTCCAGGTGATATATATTAAGGCATACATCAAACATCTATTCAGCTGAGGTTCCATCTATTTCAGTGCTTCTCAAAGTAACTGTGGGGGAAGGAATAGCCTTCTTTTTAAAGAAAATTTCCAATCTGAAAGGTTTTAGGCGCTAACTCTCCATTTCTGCACTCTTTTCATCTCAGAGAAGTAAATAGCAACTGGCACTGGTCTGCGAACCATCTTTTGATTAGCCCTCCTCCATATAAAAAAATGATCACCATTCAAGGACAAGATAGCATGACAAACATTTTATAAATATCATAATTTAATCTTCGTAGTAATTCTGTGAGGTAATTTTTTCTGTTTTACTATTGAAAAGGAAAGGTTTAGAGAGCTTAGGTAATTTGGTGAGAGTCAGAGAATAAGCATTTTATCCTGACTCAAATATATCCACCATCTTTTAAGGCTTAGTAATTGAATAGTATGAAATATGCAGGGTTATTGACAAAAGAATGACATTGCAAAGAATTGTAAATACAATAGTTCACAAATTAATGCTGGAAGGAAAAAATAAAACAGAAGACTCTAGTAAGGCCTGTGTCAGGTATTTGGAAATTGACAAGAAAATATTTGAAACTGGGTTGGCTGCTGGTTCATGAACTGTGCCTTATTAGCAACTACCCCAATAAAAGATTTTGATTTTGCTCAATGGTTTTCCTTCTTAAGGTGGCCAACCATACTAATCACAGCCGCCCGATTCTTCTACCACCTTTCAAGGAATTGTCTGGGCCTCACTGTACTTCAGTGATCCTAATGTGTTTTAGGTAATAGAATCTTCAATAGCTATCCATAAATCTTTGTAGTCCTTGGAAAGAGGAAGAGTATATTTGTTGGCAATATTTGAGGCTTACTTGGAGGGTCTTCATCTTCACGGTAATCAAATGTATACTGTCCAGGGTCACCATATTCGAGGGCATGACTTCTCCTTATCAAGCATCCTCTTTAGGGAAACACAGCCTATGAAGCCAGAAGAATTAGGAGAGGATCCCCAACCCCAAGGATGAGATATGGACATGACATGATAACTAAGCCATTTTTAGGTAGGGAGGAGGATTTCTGGAGGTGGGGGAGTAGCTCATAGGGAGACCACCAGCAAGAATGTGGCTTCTTAGAGCTGCATCAGTCCCCTGGGGACAAAGGACATGAACCCTAATAATATAAAGTTACCTTGCAAGCCAAAGTAAGAGCAAATTCAGGGTGGAAACTAATATTTGAGAAACTGAAAATGTGCATTACAGAAGTAGGGATGGAGAAAGGAGGAAACAAGAAAACAGAGTCTGAGCAGGGTGAGCTTAGTACATCAAAGGTAGTAGAGAAGGCCAAAGCATTTCAAAACCTGAAGTTTGGCACACGATCAGATAAATAACATATTTAAATTGTAAAACATACAGAAATAGACACACTACACATGTATACACACACCACAGGCAATCAGTCACCCATATTTAAAACACCCAAAGATAATCATTTAATATGCTTTCACTGCATTATTTGACTTTGAGTGTGAGCAAAGTCCAACCAAGCTGGTTCCCTAACTGTGATCTGAGAGGTATGTATGCTGAGGAGAGGGTTGGCATCTTGAGAAAGGGGCTCAGGAAATAGGGACAGTTAATTCAGTTCTGAAAATGGGGGGAGGGCTTTGCAGATGACCAAAGCATCCTGCGATTTCTTACCCAAAAGGAACTTGAAGATCATCCAGTTGGTGGTTTAGAATGTGGTTTGTTGAAGCTATATATGTCCAGCACAGATGCCTCAGGAGAATTGAGTGTACATCCAAGTGGTGAGGATTATAGGCCCCCTAACCTGACTTCACCCCAGTAGCTCTGCTTTATATATTCATTTCTGGGTAAAATTTCATTTTAAGAAATGGTTCTGTTTCTTGTAAACAAGAAAAAAGAAACACATTGAAAGTTGTAGCCTGGTGGTAGAGCACTTGCCTGACACATGAGAGGTACTGAAAAAAAAAAAGTCATTGGGTCATTGCTCTAATCCCAAATAATCATTTTGAAGATATGAAAACTGAAGTTTCAGACATGAAAGAATATTAAGAAGATCTCATGGCCAAGTGTGTAACCAACCATCTCTCTTTTGCGTAGACTGAGAGGTTGCCCTTTCAGTGCTGAAACCGAAGAAGCCCTAGACAAACCAAGATATTTGGTTACTCTTATCAGGGAACCTTCCTATTTCCAGGTTTTTGTCTTAGTACAGTTCTGTTTATGTTGATGGAATCCTGGGTGAGTTTCTGTTTCAGTTCAGATTTCTGACTCACAGAGTCCTTCAGCCTTAATAGCCCAATATTCAAGGCTGCCTCATTTCTGCTTCCTGACCCGCACTGTTTTTGATTCATGCCTGTGTAGACACATTCTACCTGCATACTTTGCTCTGTCGTGAAACACAGCATCTCTCCAGCCTTGAATCACCCCATCTGATCATGTGTGGTCTTTGAAGATGTCACTCAGTGTCACTTGACACCTATGTGAGTTGCCAAAACTGCTGGGTACCTTACTAATCAGTCCTGCCAACTTCTAGTTCATTCTAGAAGCTTCTAGACACTAGTTCAGAGTTTTTTCAGTGCTTTCTTCCATCATCATTTTTTTTCACTGCAAAAGTTTTGAAAAACTTCATAGCTTGGCTTCTGGAAGTTAACTATATATTTTACACCCTATATAGTCTATTAACTGATGGTTCTGACCTAACAGATTATCAGGGGATAATTATTAAAATATTATCAAATAGTTAAAAAGAATCTCTTTGGACCACTGCTGATCAATGTATTTAAATTATTCTCACAATTATATTTAATCTTAAGAAAAACTTGGTGCATATCATTTAAAAAGGGAGTAGTTAGGTAACCTAAGAATGGTGTTTTAGCATCTCATTTGACAAGAACTCTGCCAAAGTGCTCCTTTTACTTCACACAGCATTTGGCCTGTGGGGATAAGCCTGGTGCCCTTTGCTTTGCTCATCTGCCCACTCAAATCTATTCTAGGCTTACTTCACAGATTCTGATCTGAGCTATTTTTTCAGAGTTCCAGACATGTTCTTTTTAAAAACAAAAACAAAAACACAAACCTGCTTAGCTCAGTTCTGTGTTTCTCATGCTCTCTCCAGCCACAAACCTGAGTACTCAAGGGATGTGATTAGAGACACAAATGGTATTGAAATTCATGCCGCACAGCATTCAAGTTCAGCTATCATGCATAAGATCATGGTGCTTTTGTTCTCATTCAGTAAACACTGAATTATATTTTGTGGCCTCTTTTGTTTTTATTTCTTTAGAGAGAAAAACATCACTTTACATCCTTCCAAACTTGTAAGTAGGGAGCTAAACATCAGTAATATTGTAAACACACTGTGGGAAAGAAAATGTGTAGATTAGTATATTTCTTATAGTATTACATCAAGATGAGAAAGGCTGGAGTGGGAGGGTCTTTGTAGCTTTGAAACTGAATTTAGAATTGTCGCTTTTAACCTATTTCCTTGGAATTCATCAGATACCAGCATCTTTTTCTATAGATGAGGACACTGAAAAACAGAGAAATCAAAATGGTGGTTCTCAACTCTAGATACACATTAAGTCCATCTTTAAACTTTAGAAAAAAGGGATGTCTGAGACACATTCTCAGAGCCTATCTGATTGGTCAGGGATGTAACCCAATCCTGACAATTTTTTAAAGCCCTTTCAGTGGTTGTCATGCACAGGTGAAGTTTACAGTCTGTGTTTTAAGGTTCAGTGGCAGAGGGGGTAATAGATCAAGGTGTTGTGAGTTGAGAATGGAATGCATGCTGCCACTTCATAGAATGCTGGCCATTGGCATAAAAGAGGGCACTTAAAGGTGAGCCAGAGCCACAATGAAGAGGGAAAGCACTGCACTCAGAGACCGTTTGAGTAAAAAGGAGAACGCTAGTCTCATCTCAGTAAAGTGCAGGCATTTCCCTAGTGACAGAAGAGACACAAAGATGAGCTGACATAATGTATAGTGACTCAGTTTGGACTTCACCAGTCTCTTCCCTAATGGTTCTGCCCTCTGGAAAGAGAAGATACTTATCAGAAGGTGAAATGACAACAGAATTCCTTCTGGAGACAGATGCTTGGAATCCTCTTCCTCCCCCAGAGGATTCAAGGAATCAGAACATTCAGGCCAACTCTCTAAATCAGTAGGTCACTCATTAAGTCTCTTTTTTGCTGCTCTACCACACTTTTCCCTTTCTGAGAGCAAGCATCATCATTGAAGAAACTGCCCTTGTTCTGCAGTGTTGCATAGAACTTAATATAGTGCATGGCATACAGTCAATTCTCATTATTTGAGGAGTATTTGCAAATTCACCTACTCACTCAAAATTATCTGTGACTTCTAAATCAATACTTGCAGCACTTTCATGGTCCTTCATGGATATCTGCAGAGCAGTGAAAAATTTTAGACTCCTGGTGTTCATGCGTATTCCTAGCTGAGGTTTCACAATGTGACGCTTTGCTTTTTAGTTTCAGTTCTAGGACAATAAACAATTGTCCTTATTGTGGTCTATTTGATGACTCTTCTTTTTGTGGCGTTCTTGCACTACTCTGCTTTGGTGATTTTAGTATTTATAATAGCTCCTAAGTATAGTGCTAACACCCTGTCTGGTGTTTCTGAATGCAAGAAGGCTGTAGTGTTCCTTATAGAGAAAATACATGTGTTAGATAAACTTCCCTAAGGTATGAGTCATCCTACTGTTGGCCATGAGCTCATTGTCAGTAAGTAAACAATATATATTACATAATTGACTTTAAACAGAAACACATATAAAGCAAATTTATCTACTCATCAGTTGATAAAAGTATTGTAAACAGCGACTCATAGATACTAATCCCTGTGTTTCCCTTAGGAGTAGTACTTAAGTATTCTGTAATTCATTGTTTATAGTGACTTTACGAACATAATCACCACAAATAATGAAATTATATATGTATATATAGATAATGACTATAGTAAGTTCTCAAGAAATACTAGTTAGGTCAATGAGCAACTGAGCATATTTTTATGTATGCAAATGTTTTTATGTGTATTTTTATTGGGTTCTGTAGTGGTACTGATCTCAAACATACCAATAACAGCTAAACTTTATTGAGTGGCAATGTTTAATGTTTCTGTCTGGGAGCCAGCTGCCTATGGACTAAAATCTCTTAAACCATGAGCCAAAAATAAATCTCTTCTTGTATAAATTGTGAGTATTGGGTAGTTTGTGCCAGTCATAGGAAAGTTGATTGACACAGGCACTTTTTAAATATCTATTTTTATTCAATCTTCACAACAGTTGTGAGATACTTACGTTATTTTACAGAGAAGGTAGCTGAGATTCAAAAAAATCAAGGAACTTGCTCAGAATCTCTCAACTAGGAAGTGGAAATACATATTTGATACAGGCAGCTGGGCTACTGTTATGAGTTGAACTCTGTCTTCTGAAGATCATATTTTTGAAGTCTTAATCCCCAGTACCTCAAAATGTGACTGTACTTTACTTAGGGGTTTTAAAAAAGTAATTAAGTTTAAATGAGGTCATTGGAATGGGCCTTAGTGCAATACCACTAGTATAAGAAGAAGAGATTAGAGCCAAGGATTTAGCTCAGTGGCACAGTGCCTGCCTCACAGGTGCAAGGTTCTGAGTTTGATACTCAGTACTGGAAAAAAAAAAGAGGAGGAGGAGGAGGAGGAAGAAATTAGGACACAGATATACACAAAGGGAAGACCATGTGAAGACACAGGAAGAAGAGGGTCATCTGCAATACAAGGAGAAAGCCCTCAAAAGAAAATTCAACCCTACTGACAGTTTGATCTCAGACTGTGGGGGAAACATTTCTGTCAGTTATGTCACCTAGACTGTGGCTGCCCGAGCAAACTAATACAACTAAAACTGTGGTGTCTGGCTGATAAATAAGACATGGCCCCAGCCTTCAAACCTCACAGAGTCTAGCCACTTGTCATAATCCTCAGAGACAGTTTTCTCTAGGGAAGGAGCAATATAATTATGAATGAGGCTGTGACTAAATCTGAAATTCTGAATCTGCCTTGCCAGTTTGGAGTGAGAAAAAGTGCTGGATCTTGGGACAAAGCCAAGTGGAGCATAAAGGTGACCAAGCCAGCACAAAGCACCAGGAAGGGTGCCAAGTCACAGAATTACAAGCAAAGCAGGGAGGAGTTATGCTGGATGAAAAACAAGCCAAATGATCCAGCCAAGAAGGAGGACATCACAAAGGCAAATGTTTAAAAAGCAAAGCCCAAAGGTATAAAGCAATAGGAAAGAGATCATAAGGACTACTTTTTACATCCCTAGCTCACCGGAGACCCAACTGGCCATAACATGTAGTTTGAAAAATAAACTCACTTACCTTTGCTGTTCCTTCATCTGGATACAACAAAACAAAACAAAACAAAAAACATACTGCTGAAACTGAATTCTTATATCCCTATCAAAATAGTCTTGGGTGAAAAGTTGATCATAACTGTACCATGTTAGGTTCCCCCAAAGCAGATGCTGAGAGGAAGATTCTAAAATATAATAATCTTTAATTTTAATTACAGGTAGGGTAAATCCCAATTTTCTACCTTTTTAAAGCATTCTTAGCATTTTTTCCCTAAAAATCATTTTGTCAATTTAAACTCTATTGGGTTTCTGATTGAAATTACATTAAATATATATTTATTTGGAAAGGAATTTCATTTTTATTATATTAAAATTTTCTGTAAAGAAGCATGATATATCTCTGCAGGTCTTATTTTATTTGCCTTAATAAAGTTTATAGATTTTTAAATAATTTTTACACTTTCCTTTTTGATTTTTTTCAGTTATTTTATAGTTTTCAGTCTTTTGCTAGTGGAGTGCATGTGTGTGCTTTCTATTCCATTACGATCTGGTTTCTATTAGTAAATCAGATAATTTAAAAATATTTTTCTTAGTAACAAGCACCTTATTAAATTATTTGCTTTTAATTCTATGATTTACTTTTTTACTTTTATTTTTATTTTATTTTTTTGGTACTGGGGATTGAACTCGGGTCCTTGCGCTTGCAAGGCAGGCCACCGAACCACTGAGCTAAATCCCCGGCCCTATGATTTACTTTTAATGAGTTTATGTTAGGTTTTTTTTTAAGGAAGCTATGAAATCATTTACAAATCAGGACAATATGACTCTCTTCTAATATTTCTAGTAACTCAGGCATTCTCACATTAGCTGAAACTCTAAAGGAGTGAAGATTAATAGTGCCTCTTTCTTGAGGGAGCCTAAGTTATTGGTTCACTGTATGTTAGAATTGTGAATGTAACTACAGGTACTTTATGTATGATACATAATCCCTGTTGCTATACGTCCTGTTCCAAGACAGTACCATTGTGTTAGAACATCTGAAGTAGAGCTCTGTGGAATCAGAATATTTTTAGGGTCCTTTTTTTTACAGAGTTGTTCTGCTCTATGAGATTGATGGAGAGAAAAGAAGCATGGACCATCTTGGAGATCAGTTGTCCCACTGATTTTCTAGTAATCGCTGCAACACTATGTGTTCTGTGTGTGTGTGTGTGTGTGTGTGTGTGTGTGTGTGTGTGTGTGTGTGTGTGTTACTGAGGACTGTATTTAGGACTTTCACACTGAACTACATCACCAACCCTTTTTTTTTTCTTTTTACTTTGAGAAAGGGTCTCACTAGATTACTAAATTGGCCAGGTTGGACTCAAACTCATGATCCTCCTGTCTCAGGCTTCCAGAATGCTGGGATTGCAGGTGTGCCCCCATGCCCAACTTGAAACATTTTTTTTAAACTAAGAAAATTTGAACCTTTTGTGTTTTAAGTCTGATCCAATGCCCCTCCATTAAACAGAGTGGAGTGAAAATTCTCCTAGCAGCATGTCACGTCTGGGTGGGAAGGTGAAGACTGTCTGCCACTCTCTCAGAGTATCTCCAGGGACTGCTTTGTAAGCTTGAAACTCAGCTATTATTTGTAAAGTCACAATGACACCTTGTACCTTTCTCTGTCATCAAGGACAAAACCTTCACATAGCTAAGCCTGCATGGACCCACACATTGAAAGTTAGAAAAGACTGCATAAAGCTGTTTTCCTCTTGCACTCAGGAGGAATCCCTTTCTATGCTTTAGAAATGAGTAGCTGGGGTAATTTGTTCCATCTACCTTCACCTTTGTGCTTTCTCATTTTGAAGTCACCACAAAAGCTCAGAGAAGCTCAGATCAAGTTGCCATGGTTATCAAGATGATTTCTTTCCTCTATCTTGACCCTTCATCTCACTCTGTACATTATTTTCCATGTGATACAAGTATTTATTTGAGTGCCTTGGGGTCTAAGCTCTGCAGAACAAGCAGCCGTATTTATCTTTCTCCTTCTGTGCTCTAAGACACCTGTAATAATTACCAGCTATAATTAATCCAATCTATCTGATGCACAGTGTTTGGTAGCCCTCCAAAGCTTTTTGTTTTTTTCTGGCTGTTCCTGGCTGCAGTGGCATAGTACTAGACTAAATTTAACATGTGTACAATGGAAAGATTTTGCCTCATTTTTCTAGGACTTTGATGCACTGGTATTTTGAACCAACCAGGTTGTGATAGCTTAAGTTGCTTAGTAACCAGCTGAAGACCTTCACCAGAGTGGAACCAAGAGAAGCCACATTCTTTAATAAAGAGAGCAACACTGAGAAACCAGCAAGTCTAGGGTCACATCTTTTGAGGGTGCCTTAAACTATTCAAATTCTCCATCTGTAAAATGGGCCTGACAACTGACAGTGGGTATGTATGACATGTATTGTGAAATTAATAAGTAATCCAGAGAACAATGTGAACTTTTCAGAATAAAAGCACTTGGAAAAATAGGATTTAGACTAATTCTGGGCTAGCACAAAGAAAATGTCGAAAAGCTGGATCAGTTCAACCACTGATTTCTAAGATTTAAAGACAAGCACAGCAATATATTCTTTGCTCACTTTATAACTGAGGTAACTTTATGTAATTATCTCAAGGACAGAAAGTGGTGATTAATGCATTGAAAACTGGAAAAATATATTATGGTATTAAAAGCAATTTGAGTTTCAATATCTGATATTAACTCACATGTGCAGAGATATACTTAGCACTAATTTGGCTAATCTTTCTTGGAGAAGCCTGTCGATTCTGTAAGAAGAAACTCAAGATACTAGATGAGACCATTAGCTTGGTGAAGAGTCTGAGCGACAGAATATTACACTATCTTTGTTTGGGTTGCACTCACTTTCCTCGATGCTGATGTAGAATTTGGGGCTCACCTGAATATGCCTTAACTGGGGTTTAGGTCCTCCACTCCACACCTGCAATCTGTGTATTCATTTTTTTCTTGCTATTACCCTATGCAGACTTTGCATTTCACCCATATTCTTTTATTCCTCTCCCTACCTCAAGAGCTGTAAATAACATCTCAGAAGCTTCTGCCTTCAAAATCTTAAAAAAAAAAGCCTCTCCTGAAAAACCTCCCACTGCAGTACACTTTTGCAAATGGACTGTTTAACTTTTCAGGACCAGAGTAATCTTAAAGTTCCCAAGGTCTCATCAGACATCAGGAAAATGTGAATTCAAATCCCTTTTTGTCTGCCCCCTTTCTAGCTCTCATACTAATTGTGGAAATTTTTCCAGAGGCTAGAGTAGGGCACCATATCACTTAACAATATAGATGTGCTCTTTTGGAATCAATTTAAAACTGGGTTTAAAAGTAAAATACAGTATTGTCTGTATTAGCTTGAGTTGTCGCATTCTCTGATGTTTAGAGAATCCCGCCACTTTGTTTCTTCACCTCATGAGATCATTTATTCATCACAAGTGCAAAAAGTTTGATTATTAATTGAAGCAAAGAAGCATGCTTTTTAAAACTGGAAGTATGCCTCCTTGGTCTCTTTCTTTCTTTCTTTCTTTCTTTCTTTCTTTCTTTCTTTCTTTCTTTCTTTCTTTCTTTCTTTCTTTCTTTCTTTCTTTCTTTCTTCCTTTTCAGTACCAGGGATTGAACTCGGGTCCTTTCAGGCGATAGAACTTGGTCCTTTCTTAAGGTGACACATTTTGTTTGTCTTATATTAAACATATATCTAAATTGGTGTCTGCTTAATAGAAGAGGAAAACTTCAAAAGTCACAATCCTAGAAAGAGAAACTACCTTACACTAAAAACTCTCAAGCTTACTGGACCATTTATGGCATCTATCTGGAAATTAGGGAACTCATTGTATAGAAACATATGATTGACTTGGCTGAATCTGATCCACCTGCAAGGACTCTCAAAGACATTCATTTAATCACCTGTCCTGAAGCTGCAGCTGAAAATCTCAGCCCTCTGAAGTGAAACAGGAAACCAAGTCCCTGCACTTGACATGGCAGATAAAAGAAGGCATCATACGGAGGACTGATTAAAGGCCAGGTGCTGTGGCGGGCTGCACCCTCAGAACATCAGGGTATTTCAGAATGCTGCCCTGACCTGCTTTAGTTTTTTCCCCAAATACTGAAACTACTGGAAATTCCACCCAGCTTCTCTGCAAAGCCCTTTGGGTGCTTCTATGTGGCAGGTGATTTCCAAAACCCAGTAACTGCAATGGCATAGGGACTTTGTAGATTTGCTCTTTTCTAATAAGAGCAAGACTTGCCTAGGACTTTCCCAATTTTATCAGGGAACATCTCTAGTCCTAGGAAACCCCCAGTTTTAAGCAAACACAGAACAGCTTTCTTACAAATATAGCCAGCAATAGGGATAGGACAAGACTTTGGCTCATTTGATTTTTTAAAAAAGTCGTAAAACAGTTTTGTGGTCATCCCCCAATCCTGATACCATTCGTGATCCATTCTTCTCCATTTCAATGGCTACAATTATTTGTGAGGCAGGAACCCCTTTGCAAAGCTGATGAAACCTGTGGAAATTCTTCCTATAAAATATATATATCCATATTACATTAAAGTACCCAACGCATATAAAGCTAGTGTACTAATCAAAAAGTTTCAGCTTGAGAAATTTTCCCAAACCGAACAGTGCCATATTATTAGCACCCAGGTAAAAAGTAAAACATCATCAGCATTATCAACAGGACCTCTGTTTCTCTTTTAATCACTAGCCCACCATAAATAAATGCTACTTCAACTTTTAAAACTTTAGATTAGTTGTGTCTACCTTGAATTTCATATCAAACTATACAGTTTGCACACATTTACGTCTGAGTTTTTTAAATTAAAATTTTTTTTGCAGTACTGGGAATTGAATAGGGGGCCTTCACACTGAGCTATATGCGAAGCCTCCCCCACCATACACACCTTCTTTTTTTCATTTTGAGGAAGCGTGTCACTAAGTCACTAAATTGACTAGGCTGGGCTTGAACATACATCTCTTCTGCCCTAGCCTCCCAGCGTGCTGGGATTATAGGTATATGCCACCAGGCCTGGGTCTATTTGGCTTCTTAAATTCAACATTGGCTTGTGAAGAAGATAGGTAGTCATCTGATTGTGTGGAGTTGCAGTTCATTAATCCCCATGTATATTATATTGTATGACTATGCCACATTTTATGTATCCAGTCTGTTTTAATAGACATTTGGGTAGGTTTTTTTTAGATTCAGGCAATTGTGAATAGCATCATTATAAAATTTTCATACATGTCTTTAAGTGAATAAATATAAACAAAGTAGATACAAATCAAATAGAATGACTGTGTTAATATCCTTTCAATTTAGCCTAAGAATTTGAGTTTTATTAATGTTATTTGTAGATCATTAGTTTTCACTACTGAATAGT
The DNA here is from genome assembly GCF_012274545.1 of Fukomys damarensis. Taxonomy (NCBI): domain Eukaryota; kingdom Metazoa; phylum Chordata; class Mammalia; order Rodentia; family Bathyergidae; genus Fukomys; species Fukomys damarensis. Next base: position 10,863,530 of record NW_022900951.1, on the reverse strand, counting down.
ATTCCATTGTGTAGATATATCACAATTTGTTTCTTTCACCTATTCGAAGACATTTGGGTTTTTCTGATTATAAGACACACATAGACATATATATTTCTGTAATATTACATTTTGAATGTCTATGTCCTCCTAAAATCCATATGTTGGAACCTGTAAGAAGGGTCACAAGATCCTTCTTAATAGATGGGTCCTTTAGGAGGTTATTAAATCACGAGAGTGCCACCCACATGAATGGGATTAGTAATGTTACAAAAGGAGTCAAGGAAACTAGTTAGGCACTCTTGCCCTTCCATGCCTTCCAAATGTAAGGATATAGAGTTAGACCCCTACAGAGGATGTATTAACATTTTGCCACCGTGGAAGTAGAATGGGCCTTCACAAGACAGTGGACCTTCCAACCCTAGTTCTTAAAATTCTAAGCCTCTGGAACTGTGAGAAATACAATTCTGTCTTTTCCATTGTAGCAGCAAGACTGAACTAAGACACAAAGATAATCACACAGTAATGTTTGTTCATTTGGTGTTTTTTAAATATAAGAATTTGCAAAATTGTTTTCCAGAATAACCACACCATTTTGCATCCCCATCAGTAATGTGTGAGATCTCTAGTTGTTCTGTATCTTCACTAGCACTAATTTCTGTTTTGTATAAGCCATTCTAATAATTATGTAGTGATGTTTTATTATGGTTTTAATTTATATTTTTCTAATAGCTAGTGATGTAGCATGTACTTTCAGATGTTTCTTTCCCATACTTTATGTACAGCACCCAGAGTTTTTAGTTTTCATTAGTGGTAAGACAGGGTGAAGCATGTATATTCCATCTCAGCCAGAGCTAGAAGTCCTCAATACTTTACGAGTGGAATTTTAGTATATTCCTCAGAGAATGTGCTTTCAGTTGGTCTCATAGATAGCAAAGTGAATTAACAGCACATGTACACCAGATGATATAAATTCATCTCAATGATACCTCATCTTCTTTGAATCAAGTCTCTTGTTTTGTTGAGAGTTTACTATTTTATAGGATTACCTCCTACAAGACTCAAGTAGGCAAAATGACTTGTATAAGTTCATAGAAAATCCACCAACATCTATTGTCTGACTTTCCATTTTTGCCTCCAAGGGAATAAGTTCAACCACTTTTCTTGGGTTATGATATTTTAAACTGCTGTTATACAACGCAACTGGATCTGCTCGAGTACTTTCTCCCTTTTCCATGGTTTACTGGAATAATCTCAAATTTGATTCAAACCAGTAGTTCCCAAGGTAAGGAAATAGGCTTTTCTTAAAGGACATATACTTCCTTAAGGTGGATGTAGGCCAACTTAACAAGAGAATTGGTAGGCATGGGTGTTATGACTAGCTGTGAAAACATATTTGTCAAAGTGAAGCTGGTCTCAAAATATATTTCTATTATAGCTAGAGCTTACATTTTAAGATTCTCCAGTATTGACATCCATGCTCACTTACTAGACAGGATCATTTGAACCAACACACAAGCTTCTAAAAAGATGACAGGTGTTTTGAATGGCTTCATTAACTCATCCAGGGCTTTAAAACAGTACCATTCAAAATGTGGCCTGCATCCCTGCAGCATCAGCATCACCTGGGAGATTGCTAGAAGTCCTGATGCCCAGCCATTCCTTTCCAAATCACATTGCTAGGATTGGGTGTAGGAATCTTGGGTCTTGACAAGCTTTTCAAAGGAATCTTATGCATCGTGAAGTTTTAGAACCATTGAGTAGTAATTTATACTTACTTATTATAAACTGAAGTAAAAGGTTGGGAAGAGGAAATGAGATCCTTTCCCCAACAGTTTCAGATTTCTACTGAGTGCAGATTGATTACCCTTTATAAGAGTAAAACTACACAGAAGCCTGCAGGAAACTGTAGGAAACATACAAAAGGAAGACCTAAGATGGCTTTAGGAACAGCACTGAATAAGACTGCCAGCTTTCAGAAGAATGTGTGACCCTCCTTTTGCAATTACAGAGGATAAAATGATACTATGAAATGTAGGTAAAAACACAACCCTATTTTTGAAATAATGTAGAGGAAGTACAACAAAGCTTCTTATTTTCCTCACAATGTCTTCAAAATATTTGAAAAACATAAGGAAGAAATAAAGCCATTTGTGGTGTGTTTCCATCTAGATATATCGGTATTAGTTTCTGAACTTAAGTAAGCATGTTTTGTAGTAATTCTGATCATAATCTCTGTATTGAGTCTAATTTGAAGAATTTTGAGAGTAGCAATCAAGAGAAACAGTCTTCTAAATTGGTCTTGAATTGGTCAGATGTTGTTAATAAATATTTATTGGGTACTCATTATGTGTGGAGTGTGTGCTGTGTGATAAAATTGGCTGTCATTAAACCAATTTGGAAGTATGATAGATTAGCATTATAAAAATGCTTACCCAAACCCATAGAGGCAACAGAAACTGGTGAAGTTGCGTTCTTTTCCTCCCATACTCGCCTTTTCCTCTCTGATCTCCTCACTCTGAAGGAGCATTTTCTTACACAGGAAGCTACTGCTGCTGATTTAATATCAAGGGCACAGGGTTTTCATTGTTCCATTATTTCATCCAGCCAGGAAGATTCTCTTATTCACCCTTCCCCCTCCTGATTATTGCCAACGATATGAATTTTGCAAGCCAATGATCTGAAATCTGAGGTGTAAACTATGGAATGAAAGGGAGCAAAAAAATTTATTATACAGAAGGAATTTATTTTTTGAAGAATTGTCTGTTCTTGCTGTTCAAGATTTAAGCAAAAGATACATATCAGATTGTACTTTTAACTGTTTTTCCAATTAATTTCGCTGTGAAAAACTTCATTAGAAATGCATTAGTTATTGTATCTTATCTCCTGATCTTGGGACTGGATGGAGTCTGGGTACACTCACCAGTATTAGTCTTCCTTTCTGCCACCCCCCACTGACTTCAATTGCAGCTTACTGAAGAAGAACTGATAATGTTGTCCATTTAACCAGAACTGCAGAGATATTTGACACATTGCACATGCAGCCCCTGGAGGCTGGGTAGCTGACTTCCCATCTTCATACAGCTTGAATCCCAGCTAGATGAACAGCCTGAGACAAGGCAGAGTATTGTTTCAAAGGAGAGAATGCTGACAGATGGGTTAGCTGGGCACTGCACCCTGTCCAGGAACACCTAACAAAGTCAAAATGAGGACAATGGAGTGCTTGGGTGAGATACCAGATGCCCAGAATCCATTGACTTCTCATGTTCCATCTAGATCCTGTTATTTCCTTTATGGTTAGAAAGAAATTGCAGTATTTTTAGAAAGAGGAAGGAGCAAATTGCTTTATATAAGTAAAAAGGGTTTTCTTTGGTTTTGAAAGGGCTTTGTTCATTTGCCTTTGTTAGCAATCCAAGTATAAGTCCCAAATTCTTTTTCAAGGATATTCTAATGATCAGTGACCAGCAGTTGTCTCCTGTTGCTCAAGACTTTGTAAAGTCAATTTGCATGCATTAGCTCCTAGTGGGAGAGGACCCAACTCTGCATGACTTAGAGCAAAGTTTTCTAACACATAGGATCTCGAGGAACCCTTCAGGCCATCAGAAAAATCCCAAATAACCACATAAATTTACTTAATGTTTCTAGTTTTAGTTGACTGAGAAAATATTTGAGCTAGGATGGAATATGAATGGATTTTAAAACAATATAAATGATTATGTGTTTGATTAATCACAATACCTGCAGACATTTGTGAATAGAAATCCACATACAGAAGCTCTTTTTATTCAGTTGGAACTTGGGCAGCGGAGGGACTAAAAGTCCCTTTTGTACAGCACTTCAAGTTCCTGAGTAGCCATAATGCAGATTTGAAACTAGTAATTTAGAGAATGAATGATATCAAATAAACAAATGGCTCCATAAAAATAAAAAGTCAGGGAAAAACAAACCTGGGCTTATTAGTAAAGCATAGGAAAGTAAGTCTCTTTGCTGAGATTGAAATTATAATTATTTGACTTGGTAAATGTGAAATTGTTTTGTGATTATTTTTGTTACTGTTATGAACATCTGTGTTGAATTTAAGGAAGTTTGTTGCTTTGGGGCAAACAAACTTTATTAATAGAGCAGTCAGATGAAATGTTTCTTTGATAAGTAAACTTTAGCTGTCAAAATAGTGTTTTAAAAGATGATTGCCTTATTCTTCAGGGATTCAGGATATCAGGCCATGTAAATGGTCGTAGATTTGAGATGCAGCTTTCCAGGATGGATAGGCAGATCAGATTCTAAGTAGACTGGTCAAGGATGGAGAGCAACTGGCCCACACCTGCCACACCATCCCTAGTGTTAATGGAATGACAGCTAAGCATAAAGTGAGGGAAACACCCTGTTTAAAGAGGGATATTAGCTCTTAGACCCATCCTACAGCTAAGATCAGGCTCAAGTCTTCTACCTCTCTAATTTCCTGTTCAACTTTGACTTCCCACCAAGTATCTCTTGAGAGTTAATGACTGGGGTTTCAAGTACCATTAAAAAGAATTTTGGCCAAAGTATAAATCTGAATCTTATCTTGGTTCAGCTTCTCTCTTTTCTTTGAGGTCTCCCAAGAAAATGCACCTACAATGGACAAGTGCAATGGGGAAAAGCATTATTTCTTTTCAGCAAGCCTGTACCTGAAATCTCAAAGCAAATTTTCTATGCAACTGGAAAAAAAACTCTTGTGGCCTAGGCTCCAGAAGGAGATCTCATCCTGCCCACACACTCAAACCACCACTTAAAACGTTTTCCTAACTGTACGTCATTTGCATTAGGAGTGTGAGGCTAGGGTTTAAAACATTCAAATTATGTGCAACAGAAAAGAAAGGAAAGAAGCCAGAGTTGTAGGCCAGATTCTGTTCCATGGAAGCAAAAGAAACAGAAAAAGACTTTCATGTTCTTGATCCTCTAATACGCTTGGTTGCACATACTCTGGAGTACTAGAATCTGAGCTCCTCATATTAGTAATGTCTGGGGGAAGTGAGAATGGGGAGCAGTTTCTTCTACAGTACCAGTGTGTCTCAGTCTAGATGACCATTGCCCACGTATGCATCTTACCTTGTATGCTTTGGAAATCTTCACACACTGAATATTTTTAGCAGATTAAATTCTACTCATGCCGTATGTGGAAACAATGTTTGACATCCTGAAGTTGAAGAATAATCAGGCTTGTGCTGGCATCTGATGAGTTAAATGAGCTGAAATATGAAGTCTGATAAATTTGCTAATCGCCTTTCCTTTAAAAAGAGGATCAACCAAATCCATAGGAAGTAAATCTTTGCTTTATCTCCTACTGTTGTTATTGACAGAATTATACAGACTTTTTTTTTTTTTACTAAAAGCCAATGAATTGCTTGCTTTTATAAAAAATGGATAAAAAACAGTATCTAACTATAAGGAAGTCAGAATGTTCTAAAATGATAGTGACCAATAATCTCTACTATCTGATATGGTATCAGCCACACAGAGTTATTTAAGTATTTTAAATATGGCAATGTGATTGGGGAATTGGGTTTCTACTTTTATTTAATTTTAATTAAATTTAAATAGCTGCATATACCTCTTGATTACCATATTGGATAGCACAGTTCCAAAAAAACTGTTCTATTCATGGGTGTTAAGTTTTATTGGAATATAGAATATATAAGAACATGTAATATATACAGTTCAAATGATAGTAAAATAATCCATGTACCGCACACCCTGGTTTAAGAGACCTAAACCACTGAAGTTTTCTAAGGATCATTGTGTGGTCCTTGTGTACCCCACCCTACCACCAGAAATAGCCCCACCTTAAGTTTTATGTTTCCTCCTTTATTTCATTGTATGCTTTTAGCAAAATTTGTATGCCCTTCTAAACCGAATTTTATTTCCCTCCACATGTTTTTTTTAACATTTTATAAATAGTATTATACTGTAGGGATTCTTTGGTGAACGCACATAATCTTTACTTTACAAGGTAGTGTCAAATTGTTTCCTAAATTGCACTAATTTATACCCACCAATAATTCAATTGGTGTTTGTTTGGTTTTCTACATTCTGGTAATAATTCTTGGCAGAATTTTTAATTTTTGTTTATCTGGTAGACATAAAATATCTCATTGTATCCTTAAATAGCATTCCCAGATCATTTATGGGATTAGGGATCTTTTAACTCATACTTCTCTTTTTTTTCAACTGCCTGCTTATTTTTCTTTTTTTCTTGATTTGTGGTACATTTTTATATATAGTAGCTCTCAGTAGATTCCCCTTATCTACTGGGGTTATGTCTCAAGACCTCCAGAAACAGCAGATTGTACTAAACCCTATATTTTTTTCAATATAAACATAGCTGTGATAAAATTTAATTTATAAATTAGCTACAGTGAAAGATTAATAATAACAAAAATAGAATAATCATAACAATAAACCATGATAAAATTGTGAATATGGTCGCTCTCTCTCGAAATATCTTATTATATTGCATTCACCCTCTTTCTTGTGATAATGTGAAATAATGCAATATCCATGTGTGATGAGATGAAGTAAGGTGAATAGTATCGAGACATGGCATTAGACTACTATGAACTGTTTCTTGAATGCAAACACTCAGTAACACGAAAGTTGATATGATAACCCAGACATCAACTAAGTGAATAATGAGTTGGTAGCACACAGAGTATGGATATGGTGGACAAAGAGGTTTCATGACTCAGATAGGACAGAGTGGGATGGGACAAACCAGTACCACCTTATTCAGAATGATACACAATTTAAAAGTTAGGATCTATTTATTCCTAGAATTCTCCATTTAGTATTTTTGGACATTGGTTAGAGTAACTGAAATTGTGGTACATGAAACCACAGATAAGGAGGAACTATTATATTCTGGATAGTAATCCTTTGCCAGTTTTATGTACTACAACTATGTTTCTCCCTATTTGTTGCTTGTCTTTTATTTATGGTCTAGTTATTGAACAGAAAATTTTAATTTTAATGTACTTTAGTATAGCATGATTTCCCATTGCTCATGCATTTGCCACCTTTTAAAAGAAATCCTCCCTATCCAAGGGTTGTATAGCTATTCTACATTTTGTTATTGTGTTTTATCCATCCGTGATTAATTTTTGTGATAGTACGCAAATACACGTTCATTTCTTTCCATAGGGATAAACTCCTTATTTGGCATTAGTTATTGAATATATAAGTTATTTACTCAATGATCTACCATATGAACTCATATATGTGGGTACAATTTCAGATTTTCTCTCTTGCTATGTATCTTTCATCTCTTTTTGTATTTTAATGTATCTTTTATATATGTGGGCAAAATTCCAGGCCCTCTCTGTTGTTCCACTGGTCTGTCTAAACCTGAGATAATTCCACAATATCTTAATTACTATAACGTTGAAAGAAAAGAGCAACACACAAAAGAATAACTAATATATTCTTTCCTTTGCAAAGTACTCAAAACAATGTTCCACACTCTCCCTAATAAAGCAGGACAAAGAGCAGGCAATGAAGTCAACAAGTGTTATGGTTTGCATTTTAAATGTGCTCAAAATTCATATATCATAGAATTGGTTGTGTTTCTCTCATGGTCCACTTTTCTCAGAGTTCATACTATTATCCTCAGTTCCTGTCTCCCACCATCCCATCTTCTCACAAATCTGTGCCCTTGCTTGCAATTCTTCCTTTTTTCCCTAATTTCTCTGGGCAATCAATTTCTCTGCCACAATCCCTTGTTTCTGCAAGAATCCCTCCTCCCCATAGTCCTGTACTCTTGTCACAGTGCTTTGTTTCTGCCACAAATCTTTCCTCCTACAGTTTGCTGTTCTCTCCTACAAACCCTTGTTGTACCCACAGTCCTCATCGTCTCCACAGCTCTGCTCTGTCACGCAATTCCTTATTTATGCCACAACCCCTCCTTCCCATTGTCTTCCTTTTTCTCCCACAATTCCCTGATTCTCCCACAATCTGCATAATTCTCTATTCTTTTTCACAATAATTAGTTTCTGCCACTATCCCTCCTTCCCTCACACAGTCCTCCATTCTCTCCCACAACTATTTGCTTCTGCCACAGCCCCTCCTTCCCACAGTTTTCCAGAATATTCTGTTCTCTCCCAGAATTCCTTCTTCCATCCTAAATTTCTCTTTCTCACTGTCCTCTCCTCTCTTTCACAATTTCTTGGTTCTCTAACAATCCTTATCTCTACAATTCTCTGTTCACTAAAATTCCTTCCTTGTCCCACAATCTTTATCACCTCCAAAATTCTCTGTTTGCTTCCACAAGTCCTTCTTTCTGACACAGTACCTCCTTCCTATGATTCATTGTTCTTTTCCAATTTGTCTCATTTTTTCCAAATTTCCTGTTTCCCATAGTTCATCCTATTTCCCATCATCCATTATTTGTTTCATATTCCCTCCTTTCCCATAATTCTCTACTATTACCTACAATGTCTCTATTCACCCATATTCCTTATGCCTCATAATTCTGTTCTTCCATAGTGTCTCATTTTTTCCTATAGTATTCATCTTTCCTACAATACTCTGTTTCACTATTTCTTCTTTCTCCCACACAGAATGAAAACATACAGCATAATTTCACTTGTATGTAGCAGACTCTTTAAAAAGTAGAAAAACAAAAATAGAGTAGAATGGTGGTTACTAGGGGTGAAAATGGGATAAGGGAGTACAATAAGGGGATTGGGGTCAAAGGATACAAAGCTGCAGTTTGTAAAATGAGTAAGTCTAGAGAGCTACTGTACAACCTGAGAGATATAGTTACTAAAATTATATTGCCTGTGGGAAATTTGCCAGGAGATTAGGTTTTAGTTGCTGTCATCATAAAAAGAATAACCATGTGAGATATGTTCACTTACTTGACCATAATAAGCATTTCATTATGTATAATAAGTATCAAAACATAATGTTATAGATGTTAAACATATTATACATAAGAATGATGCATTCTGATTTTGAATAAGCAATTGAAGGATCTATTGTATAGTGCAAATGAAGTATGTACTATATATTTGTTTATACTAATATATTTTGTATATATTTTTATGTATTATATATAAAGTATATGCAGAGTGCCTAGTAAAGATTTGGAACATGACACGTATATATGTTCAAAAAATAATCTCTTTCCCTCCCTCTTAGGGCGTGGATATAAATGACAATGTAGTTCAGATAGTTCCTTAAGACTAGAGATAAACTCATGCTTAAGTGATGATTTTGGGTTATATTTGCTTGATAACGCACTTGAGATAGAAGAAGGTATGTGAAAGAGTGATGTCTACAGCCCTGATTACTAGGTGATAAGTACAGATGAACAGAGGTACCTATCTTGGTATAATCGTAAACAAACTAGCTGTAGCAATGTTGCTTCTAAGAGGACAGTATTTTAAAGAACAAGTGTTACTTTAGTATGAGCCTGAGGGTGACTATCTACAGTAAGAAGATTTGAGATTTCTTTCTTTGTGAGTATAAAAAGAACATTTGAGCTCCTTGAAAAATTTAGGTATTTACCAAAATGAACATTATTTTCTGCTGCTGCAGCCCAGTGAAATGCTTTCCACATGCTGTTTTAATTGCATACACCCTTAAGATGGATGGCTTGATATGACCTTATTGACTGTGTATTTCAGAAATGACAGACCCTGTCACCAACATGACATAGTGTCTGTATTACATCTCAGTCTGCAAAGTCAGTATGCAGCATTTGGTTTTCAGATTAACATTATCAACACCAAATTAATGTCTGTGGCTGCTACAAAGGCTGTGCTTTCTCCTGTTCTGGGTTTATAATGGATGTCGAATCAAAGACTTGACTAAGAGCTGTGTCCCTCAATGCCACTGTTACACTTTCTGTATTTAACATCTCTCATGTCCCTACAGACTTATATCCCATAATTTTATTCATAAAATGATATTCAAATTCTACTAGCCATCAAGTTGCAATAATCTCAACATTCAGTATTCTAGACTTGTTTTTTTTTATGATCACAAAGAAAACCCAGGGCACTAACCAGCAGGAAACACTGACTCAGTTGAAGCAAAACCTTTCCTCGAGAAAATGCAAAGCATGTGAAAGAGGCCTTAATGTGATTTAAAGATCTCTTTCTGTTTGCATTACTAGGTGAATACAGCAGATATTTTCATATCATCATGACTTAATTTTTGAAATTTATAAAATTAGTGTAAGATAGACCAAAACACAAAATATAGGGTCTCTCTTATCACCCAAACATTTTTTCATTATAAATTCGAATGGATAAAAAGGTTATTGTGCCAAGCACCTACCACATTAAGGAGTTTCTTAGTGTAGGGAAACAGAGCTAGAAGTCAGTGGCTTTAGAGATAGCAAAGGCACAATGATCACTTCTAGGGGAAAATTTAGTTGTAAGAGAATACTGTAGTTAAAGAGCAGAAGTTAGCATTTTGTCATATGGTAGTAAGTGTGTTACATGGAGCATCTCATTTAGTCTTTGCTATGATCCTACTAAATAGGATATTGTTTTATCTCTATTTCACTAAACCAACAGATAGCAAGTTGTGCAGCCCGATTCTGGAAGAATCCAGGCCATTCTTCTCCAGAATCTGCATAGTAACCTTTTTATTTTTCTGCTATGCTGATGTCCAGGTGGGAAAATTATTTCTGACACAGTATAGTAATAAAGAGTGGGTGACAAGAAAGTGTTTTATTTTGTGTTCTGATCTGTCTGTGTACCACAAATTTGAAAAGTGGAAGAAATTCTTGATTAGTCAGGCAAGAGGTCTTTAAATCACTTTCAGATATCTCTTTTATGCTTCACATTGGACGAATTGCCTTTCAATCTCCCAAAAGTTTATAATTATGCTTCAAAGTTTAAATGTGGTATCTTAAGAAGGGCACCGAATCAGTAAAACTTAGAATTGTGACTCTATGGTAACAAATAACTGGAAGGATAGCAAAATTTGAATTTTAGTATAATGTATTTATCTGTCATAAGATGTTTATTCCCCTATTAGCTTTTCATCACAGGGAGTCTTGTAACCAGCAAACACAACTGAAAGGAGGAGAGTTTTATTTAGCTCACATCTTCAAAGGGCTCAGAGTCTAGTACACAGTCAGGTGACTCCCAGGTAGAAATTGCCTGGGAGAAGGGCATGGTGGAATCCATGGCAGCAGGAAAGCAGAGCAGGAGCACAATGCCTAAGAGAAAAGGGCCAGAGACCAGGGGTATTACCAAGGCCATACCCCCAGTGACCACTCAGACACACCCACAAGTGTGCTTTACTAACCCTTCGGCGGCTCTCAAACCAATCAAATTGGCCATTAAACTGAACCCCAGCACACCCTGTAAAGGAGAAATAACAATACAGAGTCTGAAAATTAAGCATGCCATGGAGACTGAAAGGCTTAACTTTATACCTGGCACATAAAGAATACTCTGTAGCGAGAATGATGAAAATGATGAAAACCCTCACTGCTGTTCACATGTTCGCTTTTAGGACATTTGATTCAATGCCTATCCAAGATGTTCTGTATTTTACACTTATGGGTATAATATTTATGATTGAAACATTCACATAACAATGAGCTCTTCTGTGGTTCATTCTAGTTTTTATGTGATTCATCTTTACCAACTCTCTAAGACCTTGTAAAAAGATTTCATAGAAAATTTTTATCAACTGTCCTAAAACCCAGGTTGTCTTGAACAAAGTTAGGTAAGAAGATTTTGTTTTAGGTGATACTTTCCCAACCATCTGCCCTCTGAATTGCTCATGAATTTGCATTTGCAGAACATGATTCAGAACAATCCCCAAAACAGATTAGAACATCCCAGAAATGAAATAGTGTGATAATGTTGCCTAGAAGTGGAATACATCACCCACTTTGTTATGCATAGTATATATACATTTACTTCCAACACAGCCTACTGTAACCAGACATAATGAGATTCAGTAAATAATTCCTTGGGCATTCTTACCTAATTTATAATTGTGTTCCCTGACTCTACATATTATTTCTGATCAATGATGAGACATTAAGGGAGGCTTCTTTGGATTCTAGAATTTCATTCATTATCACAGGAAGTTTTCTGAGTACAAATTGGTAGTTAAGCACATTGTTTAAAATGTAGAATGTATAATTAAACCAAGTGGTTAGGTCTACTTGGTACTGCATGTATATATAAGCATTTTACTTGTATTCAGTTCTACAAGAGACACTTAGTTGATTTTTTTCCTTGGAACTTTCCAAAGCAATATCTACAGTGCAGTCTTAAATGTAGAGTGGGCTAAAGTACAGGCTTAAAAATATGATTAAATTTCATTGAATTTGAAGAAAATTTCACCACTCTGTGTATGTGTGTGTACCCGCACATACATATGTGTGCTGTTTATGTACCCATACATGATAATCATGCTTCAAGCTCTGAAGTACTAACAGTATTTTTATTGATCTCGTGGAATTTACTTTCAGTCACACAGTGAAAGAAAATCTCTCCATATCAACATATAATTGGTTTATTAGAATATCTTGTGAAGAGAAGTAATAAAGCTCTAATTTTGGTGAAGAAGATTGGATAATTTTCTATCTTTCATTCTTTTTTTTTCTGCACAAGGCTCACTTCTCTTGCCAGTAAACAGCCATTGTTAAAATGTGAAAGAGCCAAAGGATGGGCAGCTGGAGTTTTACTCTGCATTGCCAGTTTGCATGCAGTGCCAGCTGCCAATATAAAGTGCTCATCCCTGTCTCAGCATCCGCCATTGACCTCAGTGAGATAAACTATCAGGTTGCAGGCCTGATACTGACTCATCCTTGGGTTTGGGATGTGCAGTAAATACCAAGGGCTTGATGAAGGCTAGAAAAGGCCACCTAGGCACCAATTAGCCCAGTAGGTGAAAAGTGGAATCTGGTAACATAGATCAGAAATAAAGTCAGAGGACCAACTGAAAACCAGTCTGGAAACAAAAAGGAAAAGCTTCTCAGATCTAAGCTTTTAAATCTGAGTCAGTTAGGTGCGGTTTTAAATGATGACCCCTCAAGGATGGTGTGAAAATCTAGAGTGAACTCTGCCTCTGCTATTCAGCACTCAGCACATTTCCTTCTAAGCACTTGATAAACTCTGGAGGATTAAAAATAAGAGTGTGAATGTTCAAAGCCCAGGTTAGTGTTATATTCTTCTCTTGCCTCTGCTTTTCTGCATGTTTGCTTCTATCTTGGCTCACTCTGGCACGTTTATTCTCTCTCTACCTCTCCCTTGCCCTTCCTTCCTCCCTCCCTTTGTCCCCCATCTCCCCCTTTCTCCTCACCTCTTTCTCCCTTTCCACATATTCTCTCCTCCTTCATCCATGTAGCAGAAAATATGGTCATATCTTGTCTTGACTGCTAAGTTAATATCACTCGCATTCCAAGGACCAGCCAATTGGAATCAAATCTTATTAGTACAAATTCAAAATAACCTTTGTCCCACTTTCTTGCAAAAGTATTGGGACAAACATAAAAATAAAAATGCATAGACGAATGAACATAGGCTACTTAAAAAGAATTTAGACTGTGGTCAGGAATCATATAATGAAAGTGGGACTATAAGTATAAGGAATAAAATAATGATATGAAATGAACCTGTCACCATAATTGACTAATACATTTAGCTAGGAGCTTCTTGGAAGGCTACACATTTATGAAATATTATAGATTATAAAACAGTCATATATTAACAGAACAAACTGTCAGCTATTAAACCAGGACTTATCATAATGTTTGGCATACAGAAGGTGTTCAATAAGCATTTCACAGATGACTACAGGAAGGTAATTGTGTTGGTGGTAAAAATAATTATATGTACACATAAACACACACAAATAAGGTATGAGTTTCTATAAGATCTTTCATCCATCTACCAATACAAATGGGGCTACTTCAACCATATCCCTACATAAAATACAGATGTCTTTTTGTAGGACTCTGATACAAGCCAAGACATAGGATTAGACAATAACTTGGGGAAGTCATTTATTCTACTCATTTAACTGCATTTAAGAGGAATAGATTCAAGTAGTTCCAAACTAATAGAAACAAAAACTCACTGTTTTTTATTAAGATATCAAAATGTGACCCTCACTGGCCTTGTGAATGGATGAGAACCAAGGTGTAGAGCAGCACTTACACTTGCTCCACTTTTCAGCATTGCACCACTCAGAGTATTTCTCTCTCCTTTGCGTCTACATTTCTTTTTCTCTCTCCTTTTCAGGTTTCTCTGCTCTCCAATCCACATGGTTAAATATAAGGTCATGCTAGCACTCTTGGATTAATATTGCTTCTTTTAAAAGTAGCAGATTTGACAGAAACTGGGATATTAATCTCAATTCCACATTTTCAAGGAAAACCCTCTATTTTGTTGAGGCTATATCAAAAGTTCAAGTCTAGTTCAATCTACTGTGTGCATGAGAAGCCAAAGCCATATCACAGAAAATGGTTTCCAGGGGAATCTTCTTACCATTTAAGTAGTGGCATGCCAAAGAAGGCATCTAATGCAGCCAAAAGAACAGAGTTTGACTACATTGTTTTCAGGGTATCTCAGCATTAACATAAATCTGAAGTTATTAGTGGATAACTTACATTGTCTCTTTCAAATATCTAAAGTATTTCTCAACCATAGTTTTGGCTAAAGCTACATAGCCATTCAAAAATAAGCTCTCTGGTAATTATCTGACACATGGCACTGTTGAACTGAATTAAATTACATTAATGCTTTTGCCTTCAGATAATTATGTGAAAAAGTTAAATGAACATTTTAATCAAACAATCTGATTGGTATTTTTATTTAGATAAAAGTATCCTGCCTTTAAATGGAAGTGGTCACAGATGAACATGGGTACATGGTCCAAATTTTTCTCAGTGAATACAACTGTGCTTAATGGTCAGCAATGACAATTCATGTATCTCACTTCACACACGACATAAAATAGATCGTAGGATATAAGAGAGCTCATTTTGACCCAGAAAATTTTAATGGGACATGTTAAGGTTAGGATCAACTTCCATTATTCGCATGGCAGCACTACAGCCCTGAAGAAACTTTTGGCCATGAGTGTGGAAAAGACAGCACCTGATAACATCAAATTCACAAATTATATTTACCTTGCAAGCATTCAAAGGTTCAGTCCACTTATAGGAGAGGATGGCTGCCTACAGCAGGGCCATAATGCAGGGTTCTCATGACAGGAATGAGTTCATTAAACAATGAAAGCTGGCTTACTCTCGGTATGGGTAATATGGAATTTCTGTAAAGGTTTAGACTAACCTCTTTGTCCCCTTTTCCCTTTCTTCATAGTCAAGACAAACTTGATAGACTCTCTGGAGATAAGTCACATTAATGCATTGGAATAATCTAAAACAATATAATAACATGCTGCAATGTCCAATTCCCACCATAATACAAAACTTCCAAGAATGTTTCACTCTCTGCTTGTTGTGGTGAATTTCCAAATATCATTAAGTACAAAAATACATATTTATTATTTTCCTCCTAGGCTTTAGAGTAAGGCTGAGATGTAGCAGACCCTTGGAAGCAGAAATGATTAGTAGTATCAAAATGACATCATTGATGGATTGATCTGTTATCTCTAAGATGACAATAACTTTACAGAACAAATAGCACCACTAGACTGGGACTTTAGCCACCTTATTGCATTCTGAAAAAAATATGGAGGAACCAAAAGAACAGCTTTAGCGTCATAGTCAGGAATCATGCCAGGCAGACAATGGTTGGAGAAGACTTGGCAGTCTTCAAGGAAACACCAGCTGAATCCAATATGTTCATTACACACAATGCAAGCACAGTCTGAGTGAGTGGAAGACCAGCTAAAACAAATGTAGTTAGAAAGCGGAAATAAAAAACAATCATGGAATGGGAGCAAATGTGGTTAGAAATCAATACTAAAAACCAGTCAGGAAACGTGAGGATTTCTTTGGATTTGTAGACGGGGGGGTGGGGGGGTGGAGATTGCAATATATAGGCCCAGTAGTACTCAAAGTGTGGACACTGGAGTAATGACATCAATCTTGAAACCTGTTAGAAATGCAATGTTTGGGCCATGCCCCAGTCTTAATCAATGTGAAACTCAAGAGTGGCGGTGTTCAAAAAAATGTGAGAGAATGAAAAGATGAAAATAAAGTGTTTGTAGATGGGGAGGGAGGAGGGTGGAGGAGGGGGTGAGGGGAGGGCAGAGGTAAGGGGAGAAAATGAGAATCAAGACTTGCCATGTAGAGGTACAAGATCCCAACAATGAATGTAACTGTACTGTATCCCTAAAATGTACCAATAAACTCAATAAAATTAATAAATTTAAAAAAAAAGTTGCTCTTTAGTTGGACATGGTAGTAGACACTTGTAATCCCAGGACTCAGAGATGTGGAGGCAGGAGGATCATAAGTTTGAGTCCTACCTGGGAAACATAGTGAGACCCAGTCTCAAAATTTTAAAGCGACTAGGGATGTAGCTCAGTGGTAGAGCACCCCTAGGTTCAATCCCCCAGTATTTTAAAATGCTTTAACAGGTATCTAGACTTGCCTTCTTACTGCTCAAAGAAACTTTATTAGATATGAATAAGCCTAGATTAGCCAGATAATGAGAGGAATCTATATGGGGAGAAGCCCCTGTCATCGCAGCTGAGACCATTCTAAACTAAGCAACTGCAGCAGCCCCCCATCAGCTTAGGTGAGCTGACCCTACCAAGACAAAAGGAATCATCCAGCTGAGCCCAACCTAAAAAATCACGTAGAGAAATAACAGGCATTGTTTTGAGCCACTACATTTTCAGGTGTTTGAGTATTTAGTGAAAACTAATGAAATACCCAGTGATCTCTGGTTAGAATTCAGCCTCCTCAGCTTAAGCCTCCTAAGTCCAATAAGACACAGCATCAATCTAAGCCAGTGATGATGAACTTTTTAGAGCTTTTGATGATAACAGCCATACAGCTGCAGCATGCGTGCTGTAGGTTCATCATCACCGATCTAGGCCACTGCACAAGGTGCTTAGTATCTCAAGCCAAACTAATATGTGGAGGATGTAGGCTAAACAGTAATAAATCCTTTCTGGGTAGACTGGTTGGAATTTAATTATATGAACATTTATGACAGATTGAAATGAGAAGAGCTTGGTGAGTTGGGAATTCAGATGCTCTAATGATGCGATCAGACTGAATGCATAATAGGCTGTTCAGCACGTGAACAATTTTAGACTGTTACAATCAAGGTAGTCGTTGTACACACAGGGTCTCTTAGGTCTAAGGATGTCTTTGGGTTGTTTTCAATTAAGAAACACATGCAAGGGCCAGGGATTTATCTCAATGGTGCCACCGCTTGCTTTGCAAGCACAAGGTCCTGAGTTCAAACACTGGTACAAAAAAAAAAAAAAA
>NW_022900951.1:10826698-10845968 GCF_012274545.1 Fukomys damarensis | reverse complement strand
AAAAAAAAAAAAAAACAAAAAAAAAAAAAAAAAAACAAACAAAAAAAAAAAACTCATGCATGCTGAGACATGCATACGCTTTGGTATACTTCAACATTTAACCACTCATCTGGATCCCTGTGCAGAACCATTCTGAAAATGGGGATATATATATATATCGTAGAGCAACAGGATACAGACATGCGCCATTGTCAGTTTCCCTCCAATTTTGACCTCTTATCAGTCATCAAATAAGAAGGAAGAAAAATGCAATGCCTCCTGCACATTTCTTCAAATTGGAAATACTACTTTTGCCTTTTAAAATCTAAAAGAATATCCTTTATGATATCAACAAATATATGCATTGATCACAGATAAAGGAAAACTATATCCCTGAACAGTAGCCTGTGTTCAGAAATGAAGCCAGAGCTGGCTGGCTTATCATTCTAAGAAGGAGCTAACAGCTGCTGAATGAAAGATGAACTGGATGCATAGAAGATATGATACACCATTGCCCACAGCCCAAGGGTGGGTTCTTATATGCTTACCAGTGAAGGCTGAAAATCTAGTGCAACACATAGAGCAGTAAGTACTTCTTGTGCTCTCTAGCAGGCTCCATGGATAGGACATAGCTGTGTTGTGAAACCACCAGAATTAAGTGAAATAAATCATGTATTTGAATGTATGTGCTCTTGTCTGTGGAGAGGGTTCAGTAGCTTTTGTCAGATTCCTAAGGACATCTTTGTCCTTACTAGCTTCTCCATAAAGCCAAGAATCACTGCAGTAATGGTCTTAATTTGTGAGCAATTCAATTCATTAAAGAGTGTCTTAGTTTTCTTCTTAAGCCAAATACTGACCGTCTCTTAAACACAAATACTCTGCACTCCATATGTAATGCTGCTGAATTCATAAGAAATTTTATCTGTGTTCCCATGGGGACAAAAAAAAAATTCTCCCTACTGTTACTTTGGAATCTCTTAGCAAGAAAAAGGTCAAGCTAGGAAGGACAATTCTTTTCCCCAGTCTCCTGTCCAATTTTTCTACAGTCTCCTTTTTTATTTCTTATGTAGTCCTTTTACCTCTTAGAAAACCTTTTTTTCTAACTGTAAGACACACTTATACTTTTTACTGCTCTCCATTGTCCAGAGAATTTGGACATGAGCATCTTTTGTGATCCATTGGTTTATCTCAGATGCCAGAAGCCTTCTTTCTGTCTTTGTGTGTGATTTTCCAGAGCTGAAATACTCAGTAGATTGGCTTTTCTCTCAACATCCCCTAGCACACAATGCATCTGTGAACTTGAAGTTTCCAAAGTTTGAGATGTGGTGGTAGGGAGAGTAAATTGGTCCCCCCATCAACAAATCTCTGAGTTCAGGACAATGCCTGCTTGTTTCATTGGACCAAACACACCTACCAACCCATAACAAAAAATACACTGTATAGAACTATCCAAGATTTCTCCATCCTGCCATCCCCATGCCCTCAGAAAGGGGATGGGAGCAGGGGATGATGAAAGATTGTATGAATATCTTTTAGTTCTAGACTGGCTGGAAATTCTTAGCTGTGGGGAAGCACTGTTCAGCCATCAGCACAGCTGACTGTAGAGACTAAAACTGATTTGGGAACATAAGAAAACTATTTTAACTTGTGAAGTTGGTTTGGTCATCCATTTTGAGGAAACCTCAGATTAGGTAAGGTAGGTACACTCCTATTTGAGAAGTGTAGATTTAAGAGGGATTTACTTGTTGTCTCCAATCATTTCTCATTTTAACAGCAGCAAAACCACTTCACAAAAAGAAATGGGAACACCAGACAAAGAAGAAAAAAGAACTCCTACACCCATTGCTGATCTGCTCTTCTCAGGCAACCCAATTAAGATGTTGATGCATTTTAATCAAACAAGTGAAATCTCTGTGCATGTAGAAAATGCAGTTATTGTAACCCTTGTTTGTCCTTAATTGATCCCATTCTGGAGACTTCTACAGTTGTTCATTCCTCTCCCACAGAATTTCTAATTAGCTGGGAACCTGAGAAAATATCTTCCAGTAAATCCAATTAAGCTATGGGGAAAAAAAAATCGGCCTACCTCATTTATTAGCTGAGCAACTTGAACCATCTATATGTATCATTTTTTTTCACTTTTTAAAAATAGGAATGATCACTAGTTTCATACACTATTGAAAAGTTAAATACAATAATCTTTCTAAACATGTAGCAGAATACCTGGTACATAGTAAGTATTCAACGTATACTGACTACTAGTAGTTGATAGCCTTCCCCAGCATTTGGTGGTTGATGTTTCCTATGTACTGCTCCCATCTCCCAAACTGGAGGCACAGACTCTCTGAGTCAAAGAGATCACATTGTGATCTGTAATTATCATGACTGCTTGATAAATGAATATAGAGCTCCCCTATTATGTCCTCAGCCTTATATTTGTTCAAAATACATGTTGGTTGAAGGTACCCTTGTGAGCCCACTCAGCACTGCTGTGGTTTTCTATCACCATCAATCAAGGCAACACGTGTTAATTAAGTGCTTACTGTTTTTGCACATGATTTATTAGATCTCTTCTCATGAATGTGTTGGATCAAAAAGAAATGGAATTAAACAGGGAACAGTGGTGGCAATATGTACCCAGCATTACTTATTAAATATAAAAGATCTTAGGATGAGAGCCTGATCATTTGTCCTTAAGCCACCTGGGAGTCTCAAATGATAGCAAACCATCTAAACTATTACAACCTCTAATTCTTAGATTGACTGTTATTTTTTTCAGAGTTCTGAAGGGAAATATAATTTGATATTTACAATCAAAATGCCAGCAGCTGGCAAAGGAAGACTGGTGTTGCACAATCTTCTCTTTATCCCTTAATCATAGAAAGTCAATAAAATTCCTCTCCAGTGGAAAAAAAAAAACCTGTGATTTTTTTCCTTGAATATGAGTAAAATGAATTTGCAAGATATGATTCCAGCAAATAATGACAACTTTAAAGAAGAAAGACCCAACCATTTTAAGAGGAAATGTTATTTTTTCATTGGATATTTTTTTTTCTAATGGAAGGATTCATAATAAGTTGAAAAGCAACTCCAGAGGTCATTTTGTACATCCCTCATTTTTCTAGACAGGGTTATAAACACACCACCTAGAATTTGTTCTAACCTTTTCAATAAAGGCACCCAATGTGAAGACTATTACTCAGGTATTATAATTAATCCTACTATTGATGAGTCTGCGAAATGAAGGTCATCATCTCCTGCACTCAAGCATTAAGGTGCTGTTGATTTTCAATATCTTAAAGCCAATGAGTTTTAATTTGGGAGTCAATTTAAAGACATTGAGGCATCATAAGTCATGTTTTGAATGAGGTAGGGTAAAAACACAAATAAGCTGAATGTTGCAGTCAGAGAATATTCATTTATTGCAAGAATTAAGCTTTAGACTATCATGATAAGAATAATGTATCTGAACATGATAATGAAGCTAATTTTTTTACTTTGAAATTTACTACTATATCATTTGGGGATTTTTTTCTAATTTTCTATCTTGTATTAGACAAAAATTTTGTATATGAAAGTCCTTTTTAAAAAATGGGCCCAAGTGTGAAAGTGGCATTGTCATACATGAAATGGAACATGAGACATATTAAATGGGAGATAAAAACCTTGACTTAAAAGGAAAACAATGAAGTTAACATAGGAAATGCTCTGATTTTGGGGAAGATTTTTTTTCAAAATATTAATGGCTGTGCTTCCTTCTCTTAATTGTAGATCTTTGTGTTCTTTATTGTTCCAATCAAATACTACAATAAAAGTGCATCAACTTTGCAATTAGATCATGGGATTATTTTTGAAAAACATTTCTTTCAAGTTAAAACAGCAAGTTGAAAATAATGGTAGTATCATTTTTGAGTTTGTGTAGGTAGGTTTTTGCACATTCTGATTTAACTGTGATAGTAGGGTAATGTTATACTAAAGCTGGAAGTAGACTAAAATGTCTACATTTCCCAAAATAAATTCTATGGAAAATTAGACTTGTGAGATGGTCCTTGTAAAAGTGGGTTCCATATCAAATAAGTCCAGGAAACACTGTACTCCATATTTAGAGTCTCCACCCAAAAGTTCCAAGGAGTCTGCCACTAATGAAACGTAATTAGTCTATTTAACCCATTATGTGCCTATCTGTTTTACCATGGATAATGATTTTCCACAGAACTCCAATTAATATACGGTCACATTTTAGAAAATGCTCCTTTAGGCCATTTCTCTAAAGAAGATAGATACTTAGCAGTGTCAGCACTGGAACTCAAATATGTTGATTCCTTGCCTAGTGCTCATTTTTATTATACCTGAATATTCAAGGATGAAGAAGCATCAATCTTTCTCTCTACATCCATCCAAGAGTTCTTTTCTCAATCAAACAGAGTAGGGAGGATCCCTTCTGACACTTCCGTCCAAAGTTCACTCTAACACTGATGTATCTTCATGCCTTAGAACATTTTGATAATATGTAAAGACATGCATAGTTCATCAGCTGACCCACTTAAGTAAGAAACTTCTGCCTCCCCACTTACTTTTCCCATTCCTCATCATCTGAAATACCTTCCCAATAACCTTGAGGTAAAGGGTTTCTTTTTATTTTTCACTTTTTCTTTTCTTTTCTTTTCTTTCCTTTTGTCTTTAAGAACCACTGCCTCTTGAAGATCATTTATTTCCCACTTCAATTTTTTCTTATTACCTATGCATTACGTGAGAGTAAATAATCTGCATCCTTCTGGGAACTAAAATGGAATGTATGTTCAGAGCATTTACTGCATATCTCCACCAGTTCTATTTTCTTAATGTACAAAGTTTAAATGCTTAGTCATCAACCACTTTGGTGTGTTTTTCCACAGTGATCACAATTTTTTTGTTCACTTATTGAACCAATTAGATATTGTTTAAAAATCTCGACCTTCCCATATTTCTTTCACTGCCTTGTTTTTTTTTCTCCTTTCCTAATAATCTAAGACATATTAAGAACAGTTAGCATATCCATGGAACAGTAGAACTCTCTTCTTCCTCCTGTGGTCTACAGTCACTTCAATAGTTGCTCAAAAATACAGAATCTCAGCTCCAATCCAGCCCTACTGAGTCAGACTTTGCACTTTAACATGATCCACATGGAACTGGTGTGACTTTAAAATAAGGAAAGCATTAGTCTGGGGTATGTTACAAAGCAGTGATTTAATTTTTTGAGGCAAAAGCTAGAAAGAATTACATTTATCTGCCAACTCCTTCTAAACTTAAACATTTTATTTTGTTCCAAAATATATACCAAAAGTAATGTATTAGGTATATAAATTTTTAATTTTGTGAAGTAGAAACAAACCTTGAGATTTTTTGAAACATTTCAAAGGGAACATCAGTATATAGCCCACATGGCTAATTTAGTTATGTTGACTCTGATATCAAACAAGCTAACAGGCAGCCTTCTTTTCACACAGGAACTGACAAATGAAGCTGGACCACATAGTTCAGCATCAACCCAAGCTGTAGAGATGTGTGCATAGAATAAATGTAATGCTTTCATTTTTCCCATGTTGTACCATCCTGGGAAAGACATTAGCATGCAGAACAGAGATTAAATCAGTCCCTGATTTAGCCTACCCACGCATTTCCACTATGTGATTTCCCTGAAGCTATCTTCTCTGGACTAATAGGGAAAAGGGAATCAAAATTTTAATACTTCCTTGATTTAAACAAAAAGAAAGTGTGATTTGTGTCTGTATTCTAAGAGATAGTATATGTGACTGTGTACTAATCTTATTTGATAAGACCTCAATTGATTTCTTTTTCAATGAATTTTGAAGTGCTATATCTTCGCAGTTGCTTTCTCCAAGGAGCTTTACATAAGAAGCTCATTGCACCACAAAAAAAATCCCTGTGAGGTAACAGGATCAATATTTATTATTCTCAGTCTTAGAGTTGATAGAGACAAAGCATAGAGAGAGCTAGACATACTGAGTTGAATTTCTTACTACTAACTCTTCATTAAATATCCGAGATAGTTGTATCCCCTGACTCCATCTTTAGAATTTAGGAAAACTAACTTATTAGTTTCATTAGACTTGTTCCTAAGTATGTCTAAGCACTCTTTCAGTGTATAATAGAGAGGTAGATATACACCAATAAACCATGAAAATATAACCTAATGAATTTCAAAGTAAAGAACAACTTTATTTCCAAGCTGTTTCTTCCATGCATAGAGATGGCCTTGTTATTTCTTGTTGATTCATTTTTTCACTTGCTCATTTGTGGTCAATGGACATCCATGCAAAGAAGAATGAAAGCGTATTCTTTGCAGAAAAATGGGTGGGACCTATGACTCTAATATTAAGTGAAATAGTCAAATACAGAAACTTAAATATTACATGGTTTCTGTTAGATGAGAAAATTAAAACATGAATAAATAAAAGATTGAAATAAAGGAAAGATGATAGGAAACAAGGCAGAGTTGTTGGAGATTAGAAGGAGATCGGGGAGGAAGAAGGGAAATGAGGGGGTAAATGGATCAAAATGATCAATATATGCTATATACACATACCAACTCCTCAAAACAAAGTAACTATGATGTATTACAAACATAGACTAATTTGAAAAAGAAAAAAGATTAAAAACCTAAAATTAAAAGGCAAGCGAATTTGAGGCAGCAATTAAGTATAGGTTAACTTGTATGGAATAAAATCTAGAGTACTAGGTCTGGAATGAAACAATATATTGATGAGCCAGGTGTGGTGGCCCATGCCTGTAATCCCAGCACTTGGGAGGCTGAGGCAGGAGTATCGCTGTGAGTTTGAGACCAGCCTGGGCTACATAGTGAGTTCCAGGTCAGTCTCAACTACATAGTGAGACCCTTTCTCAAAAAAACCAAAAAAATAAAAATTAAAAAATTAAAAAAAACAAAAAATCCCCCACACAATATATTAATATATCCCTCATGAGCCAGTGCTTGGACCCATTTATATTTCAACCCTATGGATGTATATCTCACTGAAAGTATCCAAGATTTTGTTAAGGTTGAACAATATTGTAATAAGATAAAATGGAACCTGTAACATCTCTCTCATAGAATATATTTGTACTCCACCTGGGGCCTCCAAAGTCTTAATCTAAAGAAGTGAATCATTGCTAAAATTCTTACTTATTGAGATCAAGAGGTGATGAAGAATTTGGGGCAAAGAGGCTTTTGATTTCATTCCCTCACTGTATGTCATTTAAATAATGACCATTTCTGAGTGTGATTAGAGCAAACCTTTCTGAAAGTAGAAGAAACTTATGAGTCCTAGACCCATTGTTTTTCTCATACCAAGGATTTCAGTCTCCCTAATTCAGACCTTATTTTGATAAAATGGCTGGTAAAAAGTAGACAAGTGTTTTAAATTATGCTTTGTTCAAGCATTAAAATAAAGTGCAAACATGCAAGAAGTCAAGTAAGGTAGCACTCGTTTATAATCCCAGCTACTCGGGAAACCAATGTAGATGGATCACAAACAAATTCAAGTCTAGTCTAGGCAATTTAGTGAGACCCTGCCTTTACATACAACTATTCCTTGTTTACGACCTACACATTTGATGACTGTTGGAGATTATTACTACCCAAGCACTCTGTAACCCTCACCCACTATTTTTTGTACATTTCTGTACATGCTGTTTATAGAGCCTCAAAGTACTTTTGGGTACAGTATGCCTTGTTTATATAGTATTGTAAGTTTTGCTGATTGTATTGTACAGTACAATACTATAGTTTTATGTTCTGTTATATATTACAATCCTGCATATAAGAGTTATGCAAATAAAAGCAAAGTCATCCAATTGAGGTTTTCTTTGACCATTTCTTTGTCCTATTGTACTATATTGTACATACTAGATACATTTAGTGACTGATTCATTAAACAACCTAGTGGCAGGAAGGGAACTCAGTTGTTAAAGGAGGAATGTCTGCACAGTTAAGGCTGGGGATATAACTCAGTGACAACATCACTTGTCTAGCATGCAAGAGGCCCTGGGTATAATTCTCTTCTACTGAAAAAAATATATATATACTAATAGCTTTGAAAAGCTATGTGATTGGAACATTTTTCTAAGAAAATAAAAATGATTAAATCTTGTCCAAGTAGAGTTAAGCAGACTTAACCAACCAGAAAATTTTCTTTTAATTCTCAAATTTCTCCCTTCCTCTCCATAACCCATTATTACCAGGTAGTTATTTGGATTAGGGTTATTGTATCTTTAAGGAAAAGATAATATGTATTTTATTTAAACTATTTGAACTGTTCCAAAGCTAAAAATAAGATAAAGCCCCAAATTTATTTCTGAGAGACTAACTTAACTCTGAAATGCAAAGTCCACTCTCCAGAAGAAAACTATTTCACCAATCTCATCTATAAATGTAATGTAAACATTAGCAAATTGAGTATTGAAGTAAACTTTAAAAGCGTATACCCCATACACAAGACAAGAATAACTAAAAATGCAGAAATGTTTCGAATAACTAAAGAACAAAAATAGATTATTTAATACATCGGCATAGTTAAACACAATTTCATAATAAAGCTATTAGTAAGTGACTAATTAAAAATTTTGTCCTTAATTTGAGCAAATATATTTATCAGGGACCATGAGTGAACTTATCACTAAATAGAAAAAGACAGACATTTCCATTAAAAACAGGATCAAACAATGATCCCTACCATCAAACTATTTCTGAACATCTTGGGCAAACACTCATTCCATTATTAAAATCATTGTTGAAAACAAACATCACTTTTGGACAAATAAATGGATTTTTTAAAGTTCATTTTTTCTGCAAAAGATTGCCAGATAATTTCTTAAGTCATCATATTGCTATTTAATTAAAGAAATCATTTCCCTTTTACAGGCACACACTATTATTGTCCTATGGGATTGTCTGGATGTTTCTCTGAAATCATGCTAACAGTTTGGTTCTATCTTATCTTGACACATAGAGTGTAATTAGCTTCTATGTGTCAAATAAATCAAACAGAAGAGACTTGAAAGACCTTACCCTTATCCTCTCCTATTGCTTTCTACCTTCCATAGTTTCAGAAATAGCAATATCCTTCATTTTACAAAGCAAGTTTTATATCCTTGATCCACTGTTCTCTGAATTCTCATTAGTACTAGAAGGATGATGTTGCAGGTTTAGAAGCAAAGCTACTAGCACCACTGCAATAGGGATGGCAAATCACTGTTCAGTCTAAACAAAAAAAGATAAACATATGTGGTTGTGATCAAAATATATGATGAGTGCTTAAATTTAAAAAAAGTTATTATCATAAGAGACACACTGACCTTAATCTTCCTCAAAATACCCTCTCTTCCTTTGAACACACTCATCTTGCCATGCCTGCCACTTTCTGCAGCAATTCCGGAAGTTCTCTTTCACGAGTGTCTTTCCTTGCTCTGTTTGGGTACCTCCATGTTCTCCTGAACTGATTCAAAACGTCTACCTGTCTTGGTCCTCTTGACTTTGAGGAAGGCCAGAAGTCATACCGTGTCATATCCAGTGAATGAGGTGGATAAGAGTACACCATAATTTTTAAAATTTATTAATATATGTTTGTGATGCGTATTAATTTGGGGATCCTAGCACTTATATATATTGTACAACGGTCACCTCTATCCCCCTTTCCCCTAACCTTCCCTCTCCCTTTTGCTAGGATCCACAACCCCATCTCCAAAAAATCTACTCACTTTTTCCTGCCATTTCTCCTTTATTTTGCTCTTTAAAATATTTGTATTTTGGGCTTCTCATAGATGAAAAACTGTGTGATATTCAACCTTCTGTGTCTGGTTTATTTTACTTAACATTACAAAAACCATTACAGAAATAATTATGAAATTCCTCAAAACACTGAAAGGAGAAATTCCATTTGACACAACTACACCTCTTCTGTGTATCTTTGGAAAGAGTTAAAGTCATCATATTACAATGATAAATGCATAACCATATTTATAGCAGCTCAATTCACAACAGCTAAAGTATGTAAACAGCCCAGGTACTCATCAACAGATGTATGGACAAATAAAATATGGTATGGAGTATTACACTGGAGTACAATAATATCTCAGTTCCTGACCTCTTCTGTTTGTGAACAAGTAAGTTTGCAAACAGAAGTGTTCAGCAAGATTTTGCTTCTGTTTACAAATTTCACATCAGGTGACTAACACAGCCATGGCCATTTTCTCCAGACTGATGGAATGGATTAAATTGGTGAACCGAGGTCCAACTGTATTGCTCTCTGCCTTTCCGTTGGATGGCACTGAGCAGCCGCATTCACTGTATTTTTGGTCACTAATCTTATCTCCTTTGCTATTATTTTGTTACCCCAACAATGTTATGTAAATGAAATCATACAATATGTGAACTTTTGAGATTCGGTTTTTCATTCAGCATAATTCTCAGGAGGTTCATCTAAGTCATTATCTGTATCAATAACCTATTCTTTTTATTGCTGAGTAATATTCCATGGTACAAGTAAACCATACTTTGTTTAATCATTCATCCTTTTGCAGAACATCTGTGTTGTTTCCAGTTTGGGGTTATTATGAATAAATCTGTTTTTAGTATTTGTGTGCAGATTTTTTGAGGGAACAAAAATTTCCCTTTCCTTTATGTAAATCCTCAAGAACACAATTTCTGGTCATATGATTTCAAGTTTAGTTTGGTAAGAAACTGTCTGTTTTCCTGAGTGGCTATTCCATTATATATTCCTACAAGGAGCACAATTATTATTCTATTTGTTTCTCTACATCCTCACCAGCATTTGGTGGGTCACTTTTTTTTGTTTTGGAATTTTGATAAAAGTTGAATGTGCTTTCAATTCAGGGTTTTTCAGCTTCAACTCTTGACATTTTGGGATAGGGCCAGGGACATAGCTCAGTGGCACTGTGCCTGCCTCACAAGCATAAAAAGTTCGATCCCCAGTACCAAAAAAATACCCCAAAAATAATAATAATCACACATTTTGCGCTGGCTAATTCTTTGGATTTGGGTGAGGGGCTTTCTGTGATCATAGGATGTTTAGCCACACTCCTAACCTCAGTCTACTCATGCCATTAGGACATTACATCCACTGCCCTCTACCCTACCAATCTTGTGGCAACTAAAATTTTTTTCGAACATTGTTAAATGTTCCCAGGAGTCAGTTTTACCCACTTGAAAATAACTGCAATACATCATAACATTCCAAATCTAAGTAAAATAAGATCACTAGTGTTCATGTGTCTCCTCTGGGTGCTTTCCTTTCCTTTTTCTTTTCTTTTTTTTTTTGAAATGAGAAACTTTCCTTAACACTTCACTCTTCTCTTTTCCAACCCAATCCCTCATCTCATTGCCCAGATCCATGAGAGTATAAACCTGTTATGATGACTTACTGGATAAAGGCCAAAGTGAAATTGCTTTCATAAGATCTTGTCCAGGCTATTAACTCAAATTATCTTTAGCACCTACAAATGTGCCTGTGCCTACTTGTTTACTAGATACTACTCCTAGGGAGGAGAAAGTTCAGAATATTTATGAGTTGAAAAAAGGAAAAAATGGACAACAGACGTTTTAAAGGGAGATTGAGGCATATTAGAGAGAATTCAGGTTAAAACAGATAATGCTGAAAATTGGGAAAAACTATAATTCCAGTTACTATTCCTGTAGGATCTTACTGTTAAGCACAAACCTCTGACATCACTGCAGGTATATGTCAAAACACTATGCCCCCCGTTCTCAGTCTATTAAAATGTTTCTCATCCTGCAAAGGATTTCAGCTCACAATGTGTAGAGGTTTCAGAGCAAGTGCTATCTCTTCTACAGTACTGTATCCAATCTTCCAAACTGTAACAAAATTATCCTTCTTCTGGATTTTGTCAGCATTTATCTCTACCTTGATCATTAATAGGACTCCTGTCTTTCTGTCCGTGCTTTGGTTACATGTGTATCGGTTTCTATCCTGAGATGGCTAGTTTCTTAAATTTTGAATCAATCCTTAATTAATTCTTTTTTGTTTTGTTTTGTTTTTGTTTATTTTTTTTTTGTTTTTGTTTTTTTTTTGGTACCGGGGATTGAACTCAGGTCCTTGTGCTTTCAAGGCGGGCCACTGAACCTCTGAGCTAAATCCCAGGCCCTAATTAATTCTTATTGAATGATTAATTCTTGAATTAAGTAGTGACTTAAAAAACAAGGAAAGTACCTATGCCTGGGTACAAAAATGTGCACAGAACACAGAAAGTGAGAACAAATTGGGCATTATGTCCTGTCTTAGTTACTTTTCTCATTGCTGAAATAAAATACCCAACACCCAAAGTTAAAGGAGGAAAGGTTTATTTCAGCTCACAATGTGTAGAGGTTTCAGTGCACAGTTGGCTGGCTCCAAGGCAGGGCAGCATGGCAGAGGGGAATGGCAGAGAGAAATAATCCATGACATGGTGAGCTGGAAGAAGCATGAAGTGAGCTTACCTTTCCCTTTTATCCCATCTAGGCTATAAGCCTTTTAGGTGATGTCACCGCAGCCACACCCAGAGTGGGCTTCTGTCTTCAGTGAATCCACTCAGGCACACCCAGAACTATGCTAATTCCAGTCAGTGGACCAATTTTACCACACATACTTAATCCCAGTATCACATACCCTAGGCTCAGCCATCTCCCCACCTATGAGTGCATGAGGTTTTGGGGGACATGTAGATACAAGCTATAATACTTCCTCTTTGCTAAGATTAACATCACCATGAGCAATGGTTCTGAACCTCTTTTAATAACTACTGAAACACGCACTTAGATATTTGTATTCATCTTTATATTTCTGAACGGTTTTGCAGACAGTGAGTGGAAGACAATTGATAAATCTTCATTACATTTTAAAAAATAGATGGGTCAACTTAATATCTTTGCAGTCCTTGCTTATTCCTTGCATAGAGCAGTTTCTCAATAAAACTTTTTGTTCCTGCTGATTTTGCTGCTAATGATGTCATAATATCCTTCTCAACCTGATGCTGATGAAGGTGTCACAGAAGATTAGATGTTTAGAGGAATCAATAATCAGTTTTGAGGAAGTATCTAGGAAACTAATCTAGGCTGCTGTACATGCTGCCCATGAGCTGGTAGACACGGGTAGAGAGAGGGGAGAATGGAGTAAGTGAAGAGGGAGGAAGGAGAGAAGGGTACCAGTAAGAAGGCAGGTATAAAGATATACCCACTCTCCCTCATGGATTCTGTGGCAGGTAGACTTCCAAGATGGTGCCAAGAATTTCTACCTCCTTATGTTCACAGCCATGTATAACCTACTTACTTTGAATGTGACCTGGACCATTATTGTAATTTGTCCTAAAAATTTAATTTAAAAAAAGGGATGAGTTATTCCTTCCTTGATCAGATTTAAGAACATTGTGGCTTTTTCCCATATGATTTGTACTCTCTCTCTTACCCTTTTGTGTGTTCAAACTGATGAACCAACTTATATATTGGGTGATGCCCTATGAAAGAACTGAGAGAGGATTCTGACCAAAAGGTAATGAGGAACTGAGGCTATCAGCCTAACATAGGTCCAACAACATCATGAGTAAACTAGAAATATGATCCTTCTATGGTAAACCATGAGATCACAGTGACCTTGCTGGAAACCCTGACACAAGAGAACCATTGAGGCCGTATGTGGATTCTTGATTCCCAGAAACTGTGCCATAATAAGTTCATGTTATTTGAAACCACTAAATTTGGAGGTAGTTTGTTATGCACCAATAGATAATATAGATTATTTTATAAAAGAATAAAATGTTTTCTACATTAAAAAAAGAGAAAGAGGGAGGGGGAGAGAAAGAGGGAAGGGGAGGGAGGGAGGGAGGGAGAGAGAGAGAGAGTTCCAAAGATGGGAGGGAGAGAGAGAGAGATAGTTCCAAAGAGATTCTTGATCTCCACAATAAGGATAGTCTATTGCATAGTACTTGTTGCTAATCTGATCTCTTGAAACAACTTAACATTCAAAGTTCCAGAATTAGTTAGAGTTGTCATAATTATTCAAACTTCACAGCCCTAATCAGGGCATCCCACTCAATGTATTCATAAATAATGGACAGAATTGTGGTATTTATAATGATTGGTCATACCCTTTCTGACTCACATTTATAATTCTTTTTTTTCTTTTTATTGAGTTTATTGGTACATTCTAGGTATACAGTACAGTTACTTTCATTACTGGGATCTTGTACCTTTACATGACAGGTCTTGGTTCTCATTTTTTCTCCTTGTCCCTACCCTCCCTTCACCCCCTCCTCCCCAATTCTTTTTATATCTTCTTGCAGAGTTAAGTGAGACTTCAAAAGAATGCAGCTATGAGATGGCAGTGGCCATCTAACATAATGCAACTATACATAAACTCTTCTGTACATCAAGAATCGCATACAAAATTCATTCACTTATTCATTTGACTTTCAGAACTTGTTTACTGACTCCCTATACTCTGCTAGGAACCATAGTGGAGAGATGGCCACCATGGTAATGTACGGATATTCCCTTTCAAATTTAAAGTAACCACTAAATACTCTCCTATCTTTACAGTGATATTTTTGGCAGTATCTATGTAGCAAATATTGCAAAAACTTTATCATTTGTGAAATGCTGTCACTGAAAAAGACAACTGTCAGGAATAGACAAGAAGTTTGCCATTGGCAGATACTTTAACTAGACTTATCAAAAAAGAAATCCCAACAGTAGGCCCTTTTACTATTGCTGGCATGACATTTGACTTGAGATTTGAAATGTTGGGCTGCTTATTTCCCAAGGGGCTTAAGACAATGAAATCTTAAGGGAGTCTCTCTGTAAAGATGAACCACAGCAAGGTTGATACCAGCGTGTGTCTGACATGGATTCTGCTCTTCTTCACAGTTGAGCTCATAGCGCAACCACAGCTCATAAAATCCCATGTCCCTCAGGGTTACCAGAGATTATAAGGAGTGAACAAAAGAGAAGATAAGCTCATGAGACACATTGCTCATAACAGAAAGACAATATATATTTAACTGTCACAATAAATCCAGCAAAGGCAATTTGGCAATGCACATGAGAAGACATAATCTATTTTGTATATCATTTGATCTAGCTAATCTACTTCTAGGAATTTATCCTAAGGAATATGTTTGAGGAGAGAATTATACTCCATTGAAAATCTGCGGCTGCATGGACATTTGCTAAATTGATGCATATAATGGAAGAAATTGGAAACAGCTAAATATGTAACAAAGAGGACTAAATTATTATGTAATCACACAATAGAATATAATTCAGCTATTGATATTGTGTGAGAATAATTAAGAACTAGAGTAATATTAATGTTTAGTATATACTATAAAGTAAAAAAGCAGGTTAAGAAACAAAATTTTTATATTTTAGTAAAAACATAAATGTGTGTAAACATATACACATATTGGATATGTGTATAGATACAGAGAGAGAGAGAAATTTCAATAGTAGTTTTTTGTGGAGGTTGAGCTTATGACAACCTAAATATTGTTGAGATTAGGGATAATTTCATTAGTTTTATTTATCTATGTCTATTTTTTCTACAATTGAACATGCATTATTTAGAAAACATTAAATAATTATTAGAAAAAATGATCGATTAAATGAAAATGTACATTATATGAACTTTTAAATTATATCTTGAGGTTTTAGGTACACAACATGTAACTGAGTATCTTTAATTCTGCCTTCTGCCCAGGAGCTTGGCTACTCACTCCAAGGCAATGAAACTTGTTGAAAACATCACAAACTGCCAGAAACCACCCTACTTCCTTTTATCACCCAGAGTGTCACGTTTCTATTTGTCGATGAATGCACTAAAAAGAATTTGTCTTTGGGCTGGGGTGGGGGAGGAGATGACTTTGCAAGAGGAGGGAGAGAAGGCAGACCCTCATGTGAGGGTAAGCAAATGTCAGCCTCAAAGGCGTGTGTGTGTCTGCTACTTGGCCTCTCGAAGACAGTTCAAACATGAACACTCTTTCTGTTCAGGTGCAGTAGAAATTTGCCCTACTTTTTGTGTTACTCTCAATAGGCAACTTCAAAGAAACTAAAATGGTATAAGATATAATAGGTGTAGAAATACTTGGTCTCTTCCTGAAATCAAGTAAAGAGGTTTGACCAGGCATTTGATTTTTAAAAAATCAAAGTAATGCTTCCAATTTAGTAATTTTCTCCTCTTAACATTTTTTCTATTTGTTTTATCTAAAAAAGAGAGAATTTCTTAACCAGAGTTCAGTTGAGGCATACATAAAGCACCTAAAATAGACTAAAACCATGTAATGTAATAAACAATCTGATTCACTTTTGTTGCTTATTTCTAGGAAGCACAAGGAACATCCTGAGAAGATATTCTCACTGCATGTGCAAAAGAATCATTCACTCAGTTACTCATTTAACATGAATTATCACCCACAAAGTGTTAAATAGAAGGGATAAAGATACAAAGATTAATCTTGCCCTCCAGCCCACAGTATAGAGAAAAGGTGGGGCAGCTGAGGGAGGAGACACATCAAATCTTCTTTATATGGCAGACAAACATTTTCCACTTTGTATGGCAAGCACATTTCATGCACTTTAATGGATTAATACACAGTGTGGATGCTATCAGTGGCAGGTGTTTTCAAAATTCCCAACAATGGAAGACATTAGGGAAGCTTCCAAGAGGAAGAAAGACTTTCTGAATCTTGAAAGGACTGACGATTAGGCCAGTAGTGAGAGGGTACACATGTAGTAAGGAAAGAACAGGCATGTGTCACTGGCAAAATGTGAACTGGACAAGTAAAAAGAAGTCATTTTTTAGGATAACATAAACGTGCTAATTTCGGTTATCTCATTACAACAGAACTAGATTATATTTTAGCAGTTAGCAAGTTCACAAGGTATATGAACTTGTAAGATTTCCTAACCATAGAACATTAGATTTACTCACTCACATCTCCCTATTTTGAGGAATGGAGTAAGTTGCCCATTCTTTGATTCTGGGCTTGTCCACTAATTTGCATTGGAAAGAACTAGGAGTCAAGAGGTTTGAAAAGCACTTGAAAGATTGGGCTTTCTCACTTGCACCTCATCTCTCCCCATAAGAACACACTCTGGCTAGCTCCCTGTCCTTGGAAGGAAAATGGGATAAACAGAGCAAAGCCTTCATACCTTACTCCTTATAGCTCAGCCATCCTCTAGCTGAGCTTCAGACTTGTGAGCTTATTGTTTGCTGTATGCATTCATGTTTCTGTAGATTTTTTGTTATGCACAATATCATGGCCGTAGTTACTGATGCACCATCCAACGTATCTCCTGATACTGGATTGCAATTCCCACCATCAGTAATATTTCCTTTTTAAATTAATTTATTGGCACAATTTAAAGCTACACAATGATCACATTTATCAAAGGAAATTTGTACCCGTATGTGATTTATCTTGATTCCTCTTTTCCTCCCCAATCCCCTCACTTCCCTTCAAGCTTCTCCCCCTTATTTATAAAAACTTTGTTTCCATTTTCTTCTTCTTTTCTCATTTTCTTTCTTCCCCTTTCCCTTCCCTCCCCCTTCACAGTTTCCCTTTTCTTTTGAACAGTTTCTTCTGATTTCATATTGTCTATTATACTTTCTGGTCCTTATTTACCCTTTCGATTTCTGACAACAGAAAGACAATGCCATATTTACACATATGTGTCCAGTTTATTTCACTTCAGAGTATAATCTCAAGTTGCATCCATTTAGCTATAATTGCCTCAAGTTTATCTTTGTTTATGGCAGAGTAGTACTCCACTGTATTAAAGAGCCACATCTTTTTTACCCATTCTTTGGTTGATGGGCATTTGGATTGTTTCCAAGATTTAGCTATTACAAACTTTGTTGATATATACATGGATTTGCATATATCACTGTGGCATGATGCTTTTAATTCTTTTGGGAAAATACCAAGAAGAGGAATAGCTGGGTCAAGTGAGACCTCTAATCCTAATTTTTTAGGAATTTCCACAATGATTTCCACAATGGTTGCACCAGTCTACATTCCCACCAACAGTGGAGATGGATTCCTTTTTATCCATAGCCCTGCCAGCATTTGTTGTTGATTGATTTCTTGATAACAGCCATTCTTTCTGGAGTAAGATGTCAGTACATATCAGTTATAACAATCATTGTCAGTGGCCTCAATTCACCAATCGAAAGAAATAGACTGGCAGAATGGAATAAGAAGCAAAATCCAACAATATGTTGTATACAAGAAACACACCTATTGCAAAAAGAAGCCCATAGACTGAAAGTGAAAGGATGGAAAACAATTCTCCATGTGACAGGAGCCCAGAAAGAAGGCAGGGGTAGCAATCTTATTTGCAGACAAAGTAAATTTCAAACCAAAACCGATTCTAGTATTATAGATGTAGGACAGTACTGTATCATACTTCTGTGAATGTAAAATATCTTGTACCTGCTTTATAATGCGTAGTAGTGACCGTGCTTTATCAGAGCTATTTTTACTAATGTTACTCTAGAATGTTCTCCCTCCAGATGATGATTAAGATGCTAACAAAAAAAATGGTGCCAGGTACCACAATGGCAACAGAACTTTGCTATTTTCTGGGTATTATTCTTCTCTTTGTTTTTTTGTTTTTGTTTTTTTAATGGAATGTGCTGAATGTCTATAATTTTGTTCAGATGACTGCAGAACCTGGAAAAGCTGTGGCTGCTATTGATGCATAACATACTGCTATTATTGGTCTTTTTATATAAATATAAATTATATATACATATATATATGTATGTATATATAATTTGAATTTTTGGAAACTTTAACTGTGCTGTTGGCTTTGGAAAAAGTTATCCCAATTTACTGTGTTGAGTTGGCAATGTACAGAAATTGACAGCCATATTGGTCTAGAAATGTTCATTTTTTTTCCATTTCTACAGGGGTAATGCACTGTATTAAATATGTAAGGTCATATCTATGTGGGTTTGATTACAGAAACTAATATTCTCTAAATAATGAAAAAAAGAGAATAATATAAGACTACAAGAGCAAGAAGTAACTTAAATATGTTCAAGGACCATTTTCATCTTCAGAATAAGGATTATTTTAATTTTACATCATTGGCTTTTCTCTTTTACTTTCCTTTTTAGTTTTATTTTAGGATTCCCTATTTTTTTTATGTTCATATAGACATTTCTTTAGCTGAAATACCGAATAGTTTCTCTGGTGTGAAAAACTATAATAACACAAGATC
>NW_022900951.1:10823724-10826540 GCF_012274545.1 Fukomys damarensis | reverse complement strand
GTGAAGGGAGGGCAGGGACAAGGGGGAAAAATGAGAATCAAGACCTGTCATGTAAAGGTACAGGATCCCAATAATGAATGTAATTGTATTGTATACTTAGATTGTACCAATAAACTCAATAAAATAAAAAAAGATGAAATCGCAGTGTTCTTTTAATTTGCATCTCTCAGATGACCAGTGATGTTGAATTTTTTTTCAATATTTATTTGCCATTTCTACTTCTTCATCTGATAAATGTCTACTCATTCCAATTGCCCATATTTGGATTGGGTTTTTAAGTGTGGGTGGGCTGGTTTTTTTTTTAATTCTTTGTATGTTCTAGATATTAGTCCTTTATCTCAGGGGCTATTCACTAAAATATTTTCCTACTCTGTGGTTTGTCTCTTCACTCTGTTGATGATTTCTTCTGCAGTGCAAAAACTTTTAATAGGATGAGATACCAGTTGTTGGTTCTTTGCACTATTTCCCACGCAGTTTGAGTTTTCTTTATAAAGTCATTGGTTACTCCTATATCCTCAAGAGTTCTACCTATTCTCTCTTCCCGTAGATTCAGTGTTTCTGTTTTCATATTTAGGCCTTTGATCCATTTTGATTTTGGTTTAGTGCCTGGTGAGAGACATGGGTCTAATTTTAGTTTTTGACATGTGGAAAGCCAATTTTTCCAGCACCATTTATTAAAGAGGCTGTCCTTCCTACAGTGAGCATGTTTTGCCCCTTTCTCAAAGATGAGGTGTTTTAAATGAGGAGCCCATCACAACTCTGTGTTGTGTTGCTTGTGATGCACAGTGATGGACTGAAGAGAGATAATATGGAGGCAGGGGAAAATGAAGATACCCAGAAATCCAAAAGAAATGAAGAAGGTCCTGGGCTGTTGAGAAGAAATTGAAAGGAAAAGACAAAAAGAATGAATGTGATACTAAGACCAATATTATCTTTCTCTGTATATTTTTTCCAGATATATCTGGAACTTAACTAAATGCTTGTTTTGGGAAGAAGCAGGATTCATTCTAGATCTTTGAAATCTTTAATCCTGTTCTTTCAGATATATTCATGTATGGAGAGACCATATTACAAAGTTACCATTTCTTTCCAAATTGTTCTATAGATTTGATGCAGACTCAGTGATTACAAAAATGTACAAACTGATTCTAAAATGTATATGGAAATCCAGAGGCCTGGAATAACAATGCAAATCTTAAAGAAGTGCAGGGTTGGAGGACATTGCCAGATATAAAGACTTATTCTAAAGTTATAGCAATTAAGTCTGTAAGATATTAGTGCAAAAATAGACAGGCCAGTGGAATAAAATAGAATCCAGAAACAGACTTACCAACATAAAATCCCATGATTCAAGATTAAATTGATGTTGCAGTGCCATGGGAGAAATTGTGATTTTTTTTCAATAAATGGTGTTGAATTATGATGATGATGGTTATTATTATTATTAATTATTATTATTATTGATACTGGGGATCTAACTCTGGCCCTTGCACTTGCAAGGCAGGCAGTGGAAGCCAAATCCCAGGCCCTTATGTTGAATTATTTAAATATCTGAAAGGGTAAAAAAATCTCTTAACCCTCTACCCATTCACCAATCAAAAATCAACTTCAGCTAAATACTAGATATAAATGTGAAAGTAGAAAAAAGAAGGAAGTGCAGGGCACAATTTTCATGACTTATAAGTAGGCAAGAAGCTCTTTAAAGGGACCATAAAGAAAATTAGTGGCAATCTGGACTATACTTCTATTCCTCCATACCATTTGGGAGTGGAAAGAGGAAAGTCTAATATGGACCATAGGTATAATTCCATGTATGGAATAGACACAAAAATATATTACTTCCACCTCAAGCCTCATTTTATAAGATCCCCAATCTCTAATTAAAAAGATCAAATCTTCCCTCAGTGGTAAAATGGATAGTGAGTATAGTATTAATGAGTTTAACTAGTTATAAGAGTTGATATTAGGGAGAAATTCTAAAGAGATTATTTTTCCAGTATAATTTTCTTCAATATTAACATGTTCATGGCAAAGAGGTATCACTGAGAAAAATGATAATACTTCCTTTCCCCAACACACAGTTGTAGTGCTGCATTAAAGATCCTTGTAATAGCAAGCTTATTAGTACATCATGATATTGTACTCATCATTGACTACTTGACCTACTGATGGTTCCAAAACTAAAGTATTAGGAGCCCCACTAAATAGAGATCACTCTGGCAGGAAAATAAAATATCTCACATGATCATTTGAGTCAAAGGCAAAAAATTAAACCCTAATAAGCAATTATTAGTAGCATCTGTCACACAAAATGAGGAAAACATACTCAATTTCAGACTTTAGAAGAACTGAGAGGTTCTACGGGAGAGAAGACTCAAAAGATCGACTCTCAAATAGTCTCAGAAGTGAGCCAAGTAAAAGGCAGCCTGAGCAAGTGGCCCCATGTTCCCTCTGCTCTGCGTGTTGACAAACACGCCGGTAGCTGACCTTACCCAAAGTGGCCCAGTGGCTGCCAAAAAAAAAAGGCTGCTCTTAAGCAGAAGAAACTGTAAGCTATTTTTTCCCCTGCGGATGTACGTCAGGATGGATTTGTGTCCCAAAGGGAGGAGTCACAGTATCAGCACTAAAGTCATTCCATAGAGAGACATGAGCACACCCCATAGAGTGCTTGCCCTCCCTCTGAGCAAAGCACGTACCCTCTCCGACATCACACAGCCTATCTACTTGGCAAATCCCAAAGGAGAGAGGCTTGGCAGAATCATAAAGTTCTGACAGGAAAGGGTGTGTGTGTGTGTGTGTGTGTGTGTGTGTGTGTG
>NW_022900951.1:10739064-10823230 GCF_012274545.1 Fukomys damarensis | reverse complement strand
AGAGGGTGTGTGTGTGTGTGTGTGTGTGTGTGTGTGTGTGTGTGTGTGTATTATTCTGCCACTTACAACAGGATGGGAGGTATTTTACAGCTTAGTGCATGGAGATACTCCAACTTTACAATATTGAGCAACATAGTAAAAGCTGCCTATATGGTTGCTTTTTTGTCTCTTTGGAAAAGAAGAAAGTACAAGTGCCTGTCAGGAGAAAAAGCAGTATCCTCAATATTGGAGAAATATTGTCAAAGGATCATTTTTCCCAATTTGCAATTTCTCTCAAAATTTAACTGCAACCATGATGGATGCCATAAAAACAATAGCTTCTCTGCTATCTGACTCATTCTGACCTTGGATTAAGTTAGTTAACACTTCTGTTTTGGTTTTTTTTCAGCTGAAAATTTAACATGTAAAGCATCTCTTTATTGCCTACCTCAAGGTCATCAGAAAGTAAAGAATATAAGAATGATTTAAACTTTGCTGATTATTTTTGGTTCTCTCAGCTCCCTATATTATGCAACAGCATGCTAATACTCAAATGTATTTAGCCTTGGTAAAGAGTAATTGATTAACTTTAGAAAGACTTCAATTTTTATTTTAAAAGCACACAAATATAAAATATTTGCTGCATTACTGAGAAAGCTTTGATTTATTTCTGCAAAGAAGAACCAAAAGAACTTTCATTAAAAAATAAGCCAATTCTTAATCTGAAAATGACTTTTTCCTCTTAATGAAAGAAAAATCAGCCATTCATTTGAGGTTCATGCATAACTAGCTATGTGTTAAGTACATTAAGTAGGCTTATAGTATTAATATATTTAGAGGTTTTAACACAATTAGGAACACATGTCACCTCTTTTTCCTTTTAAGCACTTCCTACAATGCAACTCCCAAGTGGACTCATGAAAAGAGAGGAAGATGATTTGTTCTGAAATATTTTATAATACAGATTCTCTTGAGAATCAAAGACTGTACGAAGGAAACATATCAATCTGTATGTCTGGGACAATTCTGCAACAAATTAAACACATTGAGATTCTGGCAATGCCATGCATAAGAAGACGTGAGCAGAAAGCAGCTTTTTTTGTCCTTTCTGATCAGTATAGGTTGTAGTGGTCGTCAGGCTCCCAGTCCCTCCTCCCAGCTACTGGACCCCTTGTAGTCACCGCTTCCCTTCTGCTTTTTTTCCTTGATTAAATGGAGTTGGCTACACTCTGATGGGCTGTAGAGATTAATTCCAAATATGTGCAGGACCCACCTGGCAATCCTGATAAAGGCAGCTTCCAAGAGTGGAGTCAGAACAAAAGCATGAATAATAACATAGGGGGATTTACAAAGGACAAAAATAAGGGCTGCCATTTATTAGCAACGGTAATTACTTAAGTAAATGTCAAAATGCTTGAAGGAAACAAGAGGAAGACAAGACATGAATATTTAAAGGTGAAATATGCCATTCTGTTGATGTGCCATTTGGAAAGAAATCCTTCTCTTCTCAAGTAGTGTGGTTTGGAAGTAGTACACAGCCTATCTATCTTTATAATGGACAAACTGAATCATAATTTTTAGAAATTTTATTCAATCTCTGGACCAGGGAAAGCTCAGACTTCACCAAGATACACTGAAAGAGGGCGTACATTTTAAAAGGATCTCCAGCTACTATGTGCATGTAAAAGTTTGAGATGCCCAGTCTCAGAACATTTTTAATTGGCATCTTTTCAGTAATGGGTTGTTCTAATCTTCTGCACTTAGAATGCTTTACTGGATGGTAAAAGGGTTGCAGTTGCCTCAGAGAATACAACTACAAATAATTTGCCAACCTATCTAGTCTGTTCAGTATGTAAGGTCCCAAACTATCCAATCATGGTAACTTATAAGAAAACCCCTGGAGGATGTATACTCTCACAGAGGTTCACATGTGAGGTTTCTAGAAGAAAAGGCTAAAATTACTGTATTAACTATAAAGTTCCTGCTATAAAAAAAATCTCCAATCTCTTCATTTCCTTAAAACATTCATGCAACACTTAGAGGAAATTTAAATTTCACTGACTGATGGGGAAAGTTATCAAAATATTTATGACTTAAACAGGAGACTGGATCAAATCAGTACGAAAAAAGCACAGCGTACACAGAGTTGCTGAGTATTTAGACCTAGAAATTACTTTAGAAAAAGTCTAGCATACCACCACCCTGTTTTCCTGGGTGGAAAATAAAGCCCCATATGGTGAAATGATATGTTCAAACCTTCACAAATAATTGATGATAGAGCTAGAATTGTAGGCCTCATGAGTCAAATCAGTGCTATTTCTTTGCTCGATACGCATGTATGTGATCTGTGTGCTGATTGAGTCATGCAAATACCAAAAGCCCTCAGCTTTTCCTGTCTCTAATTGCATCATCCAGTGTATTCAACAATGCCTTCACCTTCTCACTTGGAAGCAGTTATTTTCAAGTGAATTTCAAAAGAACTGTCCAAAAATAAAAATGGGGTGTAGCCCTTTAAAAAAAAATAGAACGGTTTCAAAAGGAGCCAGGTGCCTGTTTGAGTGGTTAATGGATAATTTTAAGCATCTGATTGAAGTTAGCATTTATAACAATTACATGTACCAATAGAAGCTTTTTTGAAGAAAAGAAGAGGTGGTTTGAATAAATTGCTTTCTCAACTTGAGACCTAGAAAGTCAAAATGAGGCCTGTTACTTTTCCCCCTGCCTTTGTCGAGTGGAAAAGAGTATGTAAGGAAGTTAGAGGGACAGCAAGTTCTCTCCCCTGAGCAGGGAAAGAGTGTTATGTTCTGAATACTCAGCTAGCAGAGTAAGAAAGCCAGCATGCTGCTCCAAACCTCAGAGGAAACACTAAGATAAGTTGTATACTAAATTGCTTTATTCAACTTTAGATGACAAACGAGTTGAATTAAGGAAGATTATATTTAAGTTTGGTATTAAATTGAGTGTTTCATTTCCCTAATCACCAATAAATATTTCATTAGTATGCATTATTTCCTAGCAATAGTTTATATCTTTTAAATGAATAAATTACTTACATTATGTGGTAATCTATAGTATCTATTCTGTTCAACAAGCGTAAGCCCTAACTGTGTGAGCAAGGAACTATTTTGATGCACCTGGTGATATCTAAAATGCAATGCAAAGGAATTACTGCAGTAATTTCGTATACACATATATATATATATATTATATTAGAATATCACAGATACATGATATATACAGTATATCATATACATAAATTTATAAAATTCTTGGTAATTGTATTAAAATGAAGCTCTATTTTCCTCAGTTTTTATTGAGAAACTGGGGAGCAAACTAATCAATTGCAAAAATCCCCACATTACAAACTAAGGAGCATGAACACTTCTGCAAGACTGACAAAGAAGGAATCTGAAAACCTCCATAAGTTTCCCTGTTTAGTAATTTTGCCCCTCAAGAACCGGTATTCCACTAGTGCTTTGGTCTTGCACAAGCTAATCCATCATTTCTGGAAAAGGAATATGCAACTCCACAGTCTTAAATGTATTCATTGAAATCAACTATAGATTAGTTTGATTTGGTTGCTCTGCACAGGGAGTCAAGTGTCTGTCTTTTGAAAATATACCACAGTAAATCTGAAATGAATTCCAGTAGAGAACCACTGCCATAATCCAATGGAACAAAACCCTGATTGTGGTTTCTGTGCTAATAAAAGAAAGCCAAAGAATGTCTTCATAGCATTCCTCAAGTCATACAATATCTACCAGTATGCTCAGATAGACAAGGGGCTATGGTAAGTTGTTAGATAATGGCCCTCAGTAAGTCACATCTCCCCAAGGTCCTGCTCTCTGTAAATTGTCTCCAACATGACCTCTGGCTTTACCCATGTGCCTTACTTTGGTCAATGAGACATCAGCAAATGCAATTCTAGCAATCATTTGATACGTGCTTGTGCACTGAGATTTGCCCCTGGGAGCCCTGAGACCATGCTGTGGGTAAGCAGACACGGAAGACTATTCTGAAAAGATAGGCCCAGCCATCCAACCAAAGCCACCTGCCGACTGCAGTGAGCTCAAGTGAAAGCAGCAGCACTTCCCCGGCAACCCACAGAGCTGAGAGGAGTAAACAATCATCTCTCTTCTAAGCCACTGTGTTTCTGGGTGATTTGTTATGCAGCAATAGATAACTGAAATACAATGTAGGAAGGTTGTTTACTATGCTCTTTCTAAAAAGCAATTAACAAACAAGTAAATGAAGATGTAAATTTTAAAGTGATCTCAGAAAAGTAAGACAGGTATACTTTGTGTACATAACTCCGCATAATGCACTTACAAATAATAAAACACACATACAACTCTCATTCAAAGATTTTCCTTAGTTTCAGCTTCTTAGTGTCTATTCAAATCTCTAACTTTCAGCCTTTCTAAGATCATACAAAATTTCCAGTTTGAATAATTTT
Source organism: Fukomys damarensis (assembly GCF_012274545.1). Lineage (NCBI taxonomy): Eukaryota > Metazoa > Chordata > Mammalia > Rodentia > Bathyergidae > Fukomys > Fukomys damarensis. Next base: position 10,818,795 of record NW_022900951.1, on the reverse strand, counting down.
AGTACCAAAGGACCCCAGATGTTGTTTAATGCGTGTGTGAGTGTGTATGTATGCATGAATATACAGAAAGTTTAAATTACACATTAAGGTCACTTAACTAATTAGCTGAAAACTATTAAAATCTCAAGTCTGCTAATTTAAGTCAAACCTTCTCTTCATGCCCTTTGGGGCAAGTCAGGCAGAGTACCACAGAGTACAGGAAATATAGGGGAACCATCGTATATGTTTCTGGCATGTTAATTTTACCAGACGGAATTTAAATTATGATACTATTTTTAAATTAAATTAAATTTTAGAATTAATCAAATACAAATAATAATTATTCCACATACATATAGTGTGTAAATTAAAATATATCACGCAAATATAAATAGATTGCATAAATGTCATCTTCGAGAAAGATTTAGCTCAAATATTAATAAGCCCTCAAATTCTCTGAGAGAAAATTTTTATTTTTAATTTTAGAAGCAGTACATTAGGGTGTTATCTCCGTGCTTCTGGTGACCACTCATTGTTACGATGGAAAAGCAAAGAATTCCATGGGGAGAGCCTTTAGAACTGTGAGCTTTTCCTTGGTGAGTCACTTCCCACAAAGTACACATGAAGGAGAGGGAAGTGTGGATAATCTGTGTGCAATGCCATGTACAGTGATCACAGAGGGTAAACCACTGCTTATTAAATATCCATTTTTGTTCCAAGCACCTAGTAGAAATCAGTGGTTTTCATACCTAGAGATTCTGATGTAATTGAGCTTCACTGTGGCATGTGAGCATCCGTATTTTTAGAAAACTCCCCAGGCTTTTTTTTTCTTACCGTAGAACTATTTTATTATTATTATGTTAAATATTGAAGTTAAAAGATCTTCAATTTTTGTTTTAAGTAGAATTGGTAATATTTGACATAACTATTTTATGATTTTTCAACTTTTGAGAATATACAAAATAACAGGTAATAGAGGAGGTCATAGTCTGTTTCTTAATTTTTATTAGTGTATGTTTGCCATACATAGTGATTCCAGTCAGCTTGGGAGTTTGAGACATATATATCGATCGCATCGGGATCATTTTTGTTCCCCTGACTCCCCACCCTCCCCTCCCCCCTTTTCCATCTCCACATAGTCTGCCCCTCAGTTTGTTTTATTTTGCTCTCTTTTTCTGTGATGCGTAATGAATACATTCATCATGGGGAGTTGGTACATATACATATCACATCTTCATCCTTTTAATTTATTTTTCCCCTCCCCTCCCTTCCTCTTTGCCCATCCCTAGATCTTTTTCCATTCTGCAAAGAGTCTACTTTACTGTTTCTTATCATCTTTTATTTTGCTCTTTAAATTATTTATGTTTTCAGTCTTTTGTATTAGAGAAACCATGTATTTAACTTTTTGTGACTTATTTCACTTAGTACTATGGTTTCCAAATTGATCCATTTTCCTACAAATGACTTGAATTTTTCTCCTTTATTATCAAGTAGTACTCCTTTGTGTGTAGTCAGTTTTGTTTTTTATTTGTTTTTTTTTTAATACCATGGAGTACTGCTCAGCCATAAAATATGTTAAACTTGAGAATTCTAGGTAAATGAGTGCACCTTGAAACCATACTCTTAAGTGAAATAAATCATACACATATGTGTGAATATCACATGGTTTCTCTGCTGTGAGAAACCAAAAGTATAAATAAGGATCAAAATGTATAATAGATATTGTGAAATAGGAAGAAAATATTCAAATGGAAAGGGGAACTGGGGAGACAGGAAGGAAGGCAGAGAAAAAGAAAAAATGAGAAAAGAAGGAAAAATAGAAAGAAATCTTTGTAAATAACGAGAGGAAGGGGGTTGGAGGGAGGAGAATGAGGAAAAGAGAATCAAGATACATCATGTACAGGTATAAGTTCCCTGTGGTGAATGTCATCATTATGTATATCTAAAATCTATCAATAAACTTGATTCACTTTAAAAAACAGGTAATAAAAAAGAATGACCTTGTACTAATGTCAGGTTAAATTTGAAAATAAGTTTAATTGTTTATGATCCATCTTAAATACTGTAAGGTCTTGAAGCTGCCCATATGGTCTGCATCTTAATTTTGTTTGGTAAAATTCCTTCATTGATATCTTTCTTTAAAAAAATCATCCAGCACTGTATTGTGATTGTCCCTCTCACAAATGACCAGTGACTGTCCTTTTATTAAGAATGTTCCATACTTCCTAGTTCAATATTCATGAGAGACAAACTATTCTTCAAAACAAATTTGAATGGACCAACACACCAGTCTGTACTATTGCTATTCCAGGATTGCACTTATGCTTTTCATGGCTTTTCAAAAATTCCCTTTCTTTCCTCTCTCTTCTTTCTCATGCATCAAAGCCCTAGGCAAGAATCACCACCTCTGTGAAACCATCTCCGGCCTTAATCAGAATGAACGGTCCTCTGTCTTCCCAGTGCTGACATACTGTGATTTTTACTATAGGTATTTGTGTCTGTCCTTTTCACTAGAAGATAACAACAAAGAAAAAAAAAACACAATGGAAAAGAATGTTTATGGACCACATATGGTTGTCACCCACAAAGCTAAGCATTTTCCATATTTCATACCTTGATATAACTAGCCTATATGGGAGATTCTATCATCATCTCCATTTCATGGGTGTAGAACCTTAGAGCTAATGAGTTTCAATAACTAGCCCAATGTCAAATGAGCAAGGAAGCTGGAGATCTGCCTCAAATCTGTCTTAGATGAGGCTCCAAACGTTCAGCCAGAGTGCTGTTCTACTTGTAGCCAGGGACAGCCCGAAATCATTTGTGTACCTGTCATCATCTCCCAAAGTGTAGTGTCATTTTGCAGTCAAAGGATCTTCTAAACCTTTATTGAACTGTATGTTTTGAAAGGGATAAAATTAACTCCATGGTAATATAAAACACAACTTTGTATTAAACACAAATTTACCATTTGTTTTATTCTTCAAAATACAGTCTGAGTGATTCTGGGTGGCATGGGAATGGACACTAAGTTATCATTAGACATTAGACAGAAGGACAAAGTTCTAATGATAACTTTTCTACATTTCAAAAAGCCAGGAGAAAATATGTTGAATGTTTTCACCATAAAGAAGTGATAAATGTTTGAGGAGATTGATATGTTTAAACTTATTTGAGCATTACATATTGTATATACGTAATCAAAACATCACATGAGAGTCCATATGTACATTTTGTGTTTTTATGCATCAGCTAAAATAAATTTAAATTTAAAATTTAAAGTGGAATTTAAAATAAAAGAATTTCGAGGGAAAAATCAGAAATTTGTGTGATGATGCTTTGTTGAATTCTTAACATTTTTTTTCTTAGTACATTTTAGGTATACAGTACAGTTACGTTCATCATTGGGATCTTGTACCTTTACATGACATATCTTGGTTCTTATTTTTTCCCCATTCCCTTGCCCTCCCTTCACCCCCTCCACCCTTTCCTGTTTACAAAGCTTTTGTTTCCATTATTTTCTTTTTCTCATATTTTTTCTTTTTCCTTCTTACCTTTCTCCTACCCCTCCCACTTCCCCTATGCCTTTATCTATCGGAGCGAGTAGTTCTCTGCCAGTATAATTCGTGGGTTCCTGAAGTTCCCTCTGTTCCCTAAGCATACCTCATTTTACTCTCTATATTTCCCCCTGTCATGCTTATCTATGATGAACCCTCATCAATGTCATATGAATAGCAGGTTGTGTTGCCTCCAGCCCCGGGAAATTAAAGTTACCTGTTCTATTCTTTCTCTGTCTTAAATCCGTATAGCTAGAAGCAAAGAAATCTAAGATGTCAGAGTTGCAAAATAACTCACTCGTTCCCAGGTCAGCCCTTGGAAGAAAGACAGGCAGAAGAAGCCCTGCAAACTGTATTAGATCATGTTTTAAATGAAGTTTCTTCCTTTGCAGGGTCCAGCCACTGAAATTTGGAGATCTGTTATTACAGCAGAGCTTTGCATAACTTAATTACTATATCCACTGTGATACAATATAATTCAAAAATTTCATAGAAAAGTTCTCCTCGTGACATTGCCTTTTGATTGCAAATGCTCCTAGGAAGAGGCCTAACACATGAAACTAATCCACCCTGATCGTAACAGATTTTCCCCTATCCCGGAGTAATCTAAAAAATAGAAGATATCTTGGAATTTTAGGGCGCTAAAAAGAGGGTCTTTGAGGGGACACAGTAGGGAGGAAGGGATGGGAAAGTTTAAGTTGTAGTTTAAGGATGCAGGATTCTAGAGACAGTTATCACCCAATTCAGTGGTTTGAAATTATACAAATAAAAGAAATCATAAACCAAAAGGAATTAATACGCACACCTCTAACTCACTCAGATATATGGTGTTGCTTTCTTCTATTTTACTTTATACTAGATAAAGCTGAGCAACTGTATAAATAGAAATGACTGGAGCCTTTGTATCTAATAGCAGAACTTATTTTTATTTCTTTTGGGGGCCTCTCGATAAAGCTAAAGGATAAAATTCTCTTTAGAAAGCTTTTATTTTGGATCTGTTAGGCTGTTCTATTCTAAAATGTCATCAATATTCTTTAAGGTATCAAAACTAATCTTAGCGAAAAGCCCCAGGAGTTGACTGTTGCTAGTCAGATAATGAACAACAATTTTTTAAACTGAAAACGACAAAGAACCTCTAATAAAACTCATAAACCAAGCAGATTTTCCTCCTCATACAATGATCTCCATGCTTTTATCACATCCCACAGTTGTGTCGTTTGTTATAAGCTACAAGGGCTATCTCTGAAGCATAGCAATGACACAATGCCTTTCATCTGAGACTTCTCACATTCTCCAATTCATCTGATCTTCCGGCTCGAGAAGCGTACAATCATGCGCCACACAGAAATGTTTCCATTGTCCACAGACTACCTATATGTCTGACTACATATGTCCCCTAAGATTATAACGGGGCTGAAAGATTTCTATCTTCTAGTGATCTCATAGCTGTTGGAATGGAATCCATTACTCACATGTCTATAGTGATTATAAACCTGGTGTAACCCTACTGCACTGCCCCGCATATGAAATGGAGCAATACAATTGCTTGTGGCACGTAATATTTGATAATAAATGACTACATTATTGTTATATACATTTACTATACTATACTTTCATTGATGCTTTGGTGTACTCCTACTTATAAAAATGTTCACTGTAAAACACTATGCCACGTTATACCAGCAGCAGTCTCATAATCTCATGTTTAGCATGTTCCTTGATTTCATTATTTTCTCTTAGGCTTGATATAATTTCATGTTTTGGTCATCATGGCACTTAAAAAATAGTCTATTCATAAATAACATCACACATGTGCTACCCACACATAGCCTAGTTGTCCAGCCATATATAGTATCACAGTACATATCCTAGGTAATAGGCTATACCTCCTAATTTTGTGTAATTCTATGATATTCACAAAACAGTTAAATGGTCCAATGACACATTTCTCAAAATGTATACTCATCATTAAATGACACACGACTGCACAAAAACAAAATCAAATCAAGGAATTTTGATTCCAATAAGTTACACTGACTTATGTGCAAATACATGTTTTTACCAGCTGTCTTAATTTTCTGTGTCTCTTTCTTTTATACTCTTTTGTCCAGGTGGCTGTGTAGCAAATAGTTCTGGCCTTTTTCAAAGAGGTCTGGCCTTTTCCCTGTTTCTGGAAAATATTCTTGGGCCCTTTTAATGTTGTGCCTGATAGAAGAGTGTTTGCTTTGTATCTGAATCATACTGTATAATTTCACACATTGATTTAGGAGGGAGTCTTTCCATACCTGTATAGTCTTAAGGTGGGGGCTAGCCATACCAGAAAAACCAACAACATGAATTAGGGTGTGGGCTTTGGCTCATGTGATATTAACTGATGTAGAGACCGAGATCAGCCATGTGTGCAATCAATTTATCATGGCTACAAAATGGAGCCCCAGTAAAATCCTAAGCACTGAGACGTGGGTTAGTTTCCCTGACTGGCAATGCCCTATGCATATTGTCACACACTGATACCTGAAGAATAATGTCTTTTCACTCCATGGGGCAAGTACAATGGAATTTTCTTAGTTAGAATCATCCTGGCTTCTGCTTTATGTATTTCATCCCTTGGCCAATTAATCTGAATCCTTTCCCTGTTATAAACCATCACTGTTATGAATAACAGCTTTCAGTGAATTCTGTGACTTTTCCTAATGAATTATCAAGACTGAGGATGGTTTGGGGAACCTCTGAAATATGAAGCTGACATCAGAAGTAACTTCATCGTTTGTCCTAAACTCCTTGCAGTGGTCAAATGTAGTTAACAAATAATTTGGAGGCAGAAAAATCTAGGTTCAAGGGCAGACTCTGTGACTTAACAGCTGTGTGAACTTGGGCAATTTGTTTAGCTTCTTTGTGCCTCAGTGTCTTCATCTATGAAACAGAAATATGACCGTCTATGTGCAAGAAATACTGCAAAAATTAAATAAGATAATGCATATATAATATTTAAAGTGTAATTTTACATACATGTGAACTACATAAATATTTCCTTGTTGCTTTTAAAAATCATTCCTTGTGAAACCATACTCCCTAGATCTTTATTTTTCCACTAGATCAAATTAATTTTCTTAAACAAAACTGTTTTCAAATTATTGGTGTTACTGTTGACATCTTTAATCTCATGTCTTATTTCAAACTTAACGTGCCTGTAGAATGAAAAAGTACTTATCATATGTTGTAATGACAGGGCATAGAGCCCCAGCTATGATCAAAGAATAATCCAGTAAAAATTGGTATTTAGATTACAGGAATTAGAGGTAAATAATAACAGTGCTAATAATGACATTTTAAACTTGCGTAGTTCTCCTGAGACTTAAAATCTTCCCAAGCATGCATTTTCCTTGTTCCAATAATTTTCTGGAAAACTGCCAGAATATTTAATACTGCTTCATTTCACAGCAACATGAAACTGAAATGGAGGATATGGTCCTGTGTTTCATTTATGTATTTAACCCATAATTGTTGGGCAGTAATTGTTGGCTATGATATGTGCTGCTATAGGTGACTATTTCACAGTGGTAAAATCCTTGCTCTTGAAGCTTACATTAGGCTGTTTTTCGGGCGAATTCTGACAAGAAACCTGTGAGATTGAAAAAGTGGATATTTTCCCAAATCCCATCAGACAGCAGCAAACTTTTAAAAAAAGCACAGATATTGCAAGTGAGGAAAGTACCTACTGAATAGTTTATATTTCCAAATTAGAAATATCCTGTATCCAACTTTTCAGAGTAAGAAAGTCAGAAAAAATGAAAAAAGAATAAATAAATATGGAGTTATTGCTCATTGGAGCTAAATTAGGAACTTGGAAATTTCTTAAATTTGAATTGATAATAAACCATTTATTGATACATCACATCACATCATGCTAGGCTCTGAGAGACTATTATAATAATTTTAAAACAATGGACTCTGACACCCACAATATTATAGTGTAACCAAAGGTATACAAGTGTTTGTATATTCTCATAAATGATACAAGTGCGAACCAGTAGCAGCCTCTACCTTGTTGAGACCTATATCGTAAGCTGGTGGGGCAGAAAATGCCCTTGGAAAGAAAGAAGAGTGAAGGAGTAAAGCAGGTGAATGGTTTGGGAATTGAGACCAGATGAGTTCTAAGGACGTGGATATGGGAACACAGCTGTAAATACGAGGCAACAGTTGGTTCAAAGTTCAAAAACAACTAAACGGGCAAAGTCGAAGAGGCAGAACGGGCAAGCTGCAGCCGCTTCACAGGGGACTCCCTGAGATGAGTTAAGGCATCTGGCTTATGCTGTAAAGCATTTTAAAGTATAGAAGGTTTTAATGAGACTGAACTGGAGAAAATCGAAATCAGGAAAGAGGCCAGTTAGAAGGCCATGACAGTAGTCACACACACACACACACACACACACACACACACACACACACACAATCATGGCCTGAAATCAGGTGGTTGTGTGTATGGAGAGAAAATGAACTTTACAGATTTGTGTAAGCAGAAAAGCACACAGAATGTGGAAGTCAACTGAAGTGTGGCCAGTTCCTTTGGGCATAGGGCGGTTCATTTAAAGAGATAAGGAACACTGAAACAGAAAGATTTTTATGTACGTGTGAGTTTCATAATTTAGCGTCTTTGGCTTTCAATTTGAGACATCTATGGAGAAGCAGAAATGACTAAGTGACTAGTAGGAATGTTCTAGTTAAATCTTGGAAACAGCCCATTTGCCCATCAGTTGGAAATTGGATAAAGATGTGGTTTTTCTATAAAATGGAATACTACTCAGCCGTAAAGAATGAGAAATTAGATTCATTCATAGAAAAATGGATACATTTTGGGGATATACTCCTAAGTGGAATAAATAAGTCACACGTGTAAATACCGAATAGTTTCTCTGGTCTGAAAAGCTATAATAGTACATAAGATCCTAATGAGATAATTAACAATGTGAAATAGGAAGAAAAGGGCTAAAGGTGTAGGGAAAGTGGGAAGGGTAGGGGAAAGGAAATAAGGGAAAGGAAAAAATATGATGAAATGAAAAAATGGAAATAAAGTGTTTGTAAATGGGGAGGGGAAGAGGGGGTGAAGGGAGGGCAGGGACCAGGGGAAAAAATGAGAACCAAGACCTGTCATGTAAAGGTACAAGATCCCAATAATGAATGCAATTGTACTATATACCTAAAATGTACCAATAAACTCAATAAAAGAAAAAATTAAAAAATTAAAAAATAAAACAAAAAAATAACTCATGGGTGAGGCATTAAAATTTCTTCAAACTACCCAGTTTTGTATCCATTAAATTTACTAAAGTGCTTCATATTACTGCATCACTTAAACTTGCTCCCTCTCCACTTGCTGTTGTGATGACTGAATACAGATGATAACATGAGTTGATAGGCAGTAGGAATTCTGTTCAATGCATATTATTTGTCCTTTGTGTCAGTGGGAACTTAATGTTTTCTGCAGCTTCAAATGGACCCAAGTTAGTGTTGTTTACTTTTTTCATGTTCAATTTATTACAACCTGGCCAAGAGAAAACCTTTTAAAGGCCATCAGCTGCAGAAATTTAAAAAGGTATTCTCGCAAGTAAACTCAAAGCAGAGCAAGGTTTAACAGTAGTGCTGTAGCTTCAAAACACTGGCATAAGGTAGAAAAAGTACCTTTTCTCCAACTACCAAGTATTATTCAGGTTTCTTTTTTACCTTGCTCTAACATGAGAATTTATCAATTTATTTTGCTTATTACTTTTAGAAACTTCTTGTATGTTATGCTATACTTCATCACAAAAAACAATACTCTCGCTTCTACTTTTTTCTTTGTATCCATGCCCTTGTCATAAAAACATACCTAGGAATATAAAAGACACACGTATACGTATAGCATATCTGAATTACCCCATTTATCCAAGCCACAGGCAGCCAAGAGGAGTATCCACCTTGAGTGAGCCCAGCCAAGAATGGCGGTCACCTCAACCAATTACTCCTCACATGTAAATAATAGACACTTGTTTTATGCTACTGAGAAGTTTGTTAGCCATAAAGCATTATTGTGGCAATAGAAAATACACATAATATATTGAAATTACTTATTTCGGTTTTATTCTAGTCTATTTAAAAAAACAATTGAGAATGTGGGAAAATACTAATTGATACCAAAAGTCAGGTTGTGGTGGCACACGCCTGTAATCCCAACACTCTCGTATTTTGAAGCAAGAGGTTTGTGTATCAGTCCATGCTTATTAGAGAAACAGATTTAATGCAAGACACACAAATACATAAGAGTTCACAAGATTGGCTTACACTGGCTGCCCACACAGTCAGGTGTGTTAGAGTGGTCGTTGTCTATCTGGGGAGTGGAGATCCGAAGGATCCGGTCGAAGGCCTGGAGCTCAGTGTAGTGTCCTGTGGGAGTCCATATCAGAAGCCACGGGGTCTGCACCAGAAGGCTGAAGGGTCTGTCCTGGAAGCCGAGAGAGAATGTCTGCGGTGAAGGTGAAGACTGGAGTTCCTCCAGAGAAACAGAGGGAACCTTTCTTCCTGTTTCCTTTTTGTTTCTTCCTGGAGACAACCCGCCCTATAGGGTGAGTCTTCCATACCCAGAACTATGCTGAGTCAAGTTAGTTGGCTGTTTCTTACTCAAGTTGACACAATCAGTTCACTATCACAGATCACAAGTTCAAGCCCAACATTGGCAATTTAGCAATTTAGTGAGACCTTGTCTCAAAATTTTAAAAAAGGGCTGGGAATGTAGATCAGTGTGAAGGCCCTGAGTTCAGTATCTCGTACCACAAAATGAATTATATTGAAAAATTGAGACAAATAAAATTTAACCTCAAGAGTTCAAGTAAAATAATTTCTAAGAATTGTCTAACTTCTACAAGAAGCAACTCAGGAAACACTAGTACATTTAGGTTACAACATATTTCATTTCTAATTCGGTAATCACATATTCATGTATCTCAAATCCCTGAGCAAGTAATTCCCCAATATTTTTGGACTTGTCCCAGAAGTTTTAATCCCCACATAATATAAATAAAAGAATTTAGCAAGTTGTAGTTATAGAATATTTGGATGCAGTCATCTAACGTTTTGCGGATATTTTAGCCCCTCTAATTCTGCATGGATGAAAACTATGCAGATAGGGAATAATCAGTCACTTTGTTCTACATAGCATGATGGACTGGGCATAATAAAATATCCAAATGTTAGATATAGCTTTGCAGAAATCTAAAAAAAGGCTATATTGATCACTGGGATAGGTCTGAAACCAAATTCTCTCCTTCTCTTCCCTTCCCTTCCCTTTTCTTTTCTTCTTCTCTTTCTTTCTTTCTTTCTTTCTTTCAAATTAGGTCTTTCATTATAATCATTGTTGTGTCATCTTTCTTAAATCCGTCATTATCAAACTATATTTTTCATCTTATTGGCAAGAACTCCCTCTCTGATACACTCCTTTCATCACTAAATATGATACCCCAAATAACCATACTGTATTTAATCACCTTATCTTAATGCTTCTTGAACTACAAAGTTGAATTTCACTATAGAGGATACTTCTACATGTGAAATAGAAAGTACGGGATGAAAGAATGTATGTGCATGTCTGAGTGTGTGTGCACGCATGTGTGTGCGTGTGTGTTGATTTGTGTGCACGTGGACATTTGCCATCGAGAAATTTAGTAATTTATTTGTCCTTGTGGTTTAGATCTTAAACTCAACAATAATTTAACTTGGACACTATTTTCCTGAGGCTGGATGAGAGATTCTCACACTATATGTTTAATTGGCATGTGCATTCATGTAGGAGCCACACAAGCACCTGAGAATCATATGGTTTCACTCATAGATATCCCGTGTTACTACTTCTGCTGATGGCCACTGCTCTATTGGGAAGTGGTGTCTTCAGCTTCAGTCTGTCTTGCAGATAGACCTCATCTTTCTTTCTTCCTTTTGTGGAATCCAGTGTTCTTAAAATATTCTTACTTGAGCCAGGCGTGGTGGTGCACGCCTGTAATCCCAGCACTCGGGAGGCTTAGGCAGGAGGATCACTGTGAGTCCGAGACCAGCATGGGCTACATAGTAAGTTCCAGGTCAGTATCAACTATATAGTGAGACCCTGTCTCAAAACAACAACAACAACAAAATGTTACTTGAGCTATGCTTCCCCCTGCTTTGTCTCGCTTCTTTCTCTCAGGATCATTTTTAGTTTGCCTAAAGAAGCCAGGATACTTACTTTATTTATCAGTATTTTAAAATAAAATCTCATTTAGCTACAGTTCTCTTGGGGATCATCCCAGTTTTGAATCACTTTGCATTAAAAGGGCTGGGGAGATGAGGGAAGTCCTTATTCATCTATCCATACACATTTTTATGGTCTCCAGTCAAAATTCTAAAGGTTCCAACCAGGAAGAAGCAGCGGCTTTTTACCAAGATTTAAAAAGATCTGGGCTTCTTGCCAGTGTTTCCTTCTTTATCTTGGTTGGCTCTGTCCCAAAAAAGTCATCTTTTCCTAAATAAAATTTTGTCTGCAAATATAAGTTATTTGACATGTTAGTTTCATTGTCTTGAGGCATTTCAAATCAGTATGCTTAGTAACCATGGCACACTGAACATAGTTACGAATATAGTTTGCGACTTCTTAGACATTCTTAGTACTACTTTGCTCTGGGTTCAGACATTTCCTTGCAAAAATCATTTTAGTAAATTTAACATTGGTAATTTAATCTCAATTAAATTAATTAATGTTTCACTTTTAATGTCTGTAGTGCACATGGAAAATTCTTTCTTAGACTCAAACTTCTGTATGCCATCCAAACATTTTCTAGGTATATCAAAAGCACAGAGCTCCAAATGTATAGCACCTTTTCTGAAAAGGAGTTAAAATAAGACACTGATTAATTTCTACACATAATAAATTTATCACAGTTTAAAGTAATTGCAAGATGACTTTCTGTTTTGTTTTCTCTTTGAGATCTGCCTCTCTGCCTTAAGGAGAGTAAGCAAAGGTCAGCTCTTTTCGTCCCTTCTCAAGCTGAAACCCAATCGTGGCTAATAAACAGCCTCGTATGATTGCAAGGTGGATGGTTAGGAGGAAGTTCCCTCATCCTTAGTCGGTGCTGCCATTGCTGATGGAGCCATCTCAGCATCAGTATCATGATTTCAATGTGAGCACCCTTAACCCCCAGATGCTGGATCTTTCTTTCAACTCATACTAAAAATGCCAAGCATAAAAACCTCACCTGGAATAATGTCTCCTTTGTTATCTACATAGGCATTTGTTCTGATGCCAAGGATGGTCCAACCTTCATTTGGTTTGGCACCAGGATACATTGCTCCAGGATATTTTCCCAATAGTTTTGACCACCAGGATCTAGAGCCTTTGCATTTATTTTATTTATGGCACCAATGCTGAATTGGGATAAATTGTGAATGATAGAAATATACCAACAAATTCTGTTAAATGATGCCAAGATTTTTAATGGGAAATAATATAATGATATATTTATTCAGAAATAACCATACAAAGAGTTAATGGGAGAAACTCCTACCCATAAGAAGCTTCCCTCCTTCCCAAAAACACCTAAAAAAATAGAATTTTGTTTTCTTTTTATTGAGTTTATTGGTACATTTTAGGGATACAGTACAGTTACATTCGCTATTGGGATCTTGTACTTTTACATGACAGGTCTTGGTTCTCATTTTTTCCCCATAACCCTGCCTCCCTTTACCCCTCCAACCTCCCCTATTTACAGAGACCTTGTTTCCATTTTTTTCCTTTTCTCATATTTTTTTTCTTTTCCCTTATTCCCTTTCCCCTACCCTTCCCACTTTCCCTACACCTTTAAGAACTTCTTGTAAAAGTACACATGAAAATATGAAGATTCTACCAGACCTTAGAACCTTGTACTGTCTTGTTTTCAGGGAGTCTTTTCATCATATCCAAGATTGCTTTTTGCTCTTTAATATTTACTGTGAGCCTAGCCCTGAAGTGTATATATATATTTTAGAATAAAAATAAAACAAGACCTAGAATGGAGCTAGAAGGAACATCAAGCCCATAGAGATGAACAGAGTATGAGAAGCTTACAAAAGACATTGAACTCAAAGTGCAGGAACTTGTTACAGGATTCAAGAGGAAAAAAAATGTCATGAAAAGAGGAAGTAATCAACTAAGTATCACTGAGAAGGGCAAGGGAAAGAAAAGGACTGAAATTGGTTCACTAGATTAGTGCCATGGAGGTTGTTGGTGTAGACAGAGTGAGGCAGTTCATTAGCGTGATAAAAAGGAACCAAACTGACTATCCTGATGACTAAGAAAATGAAACACCTACTGTAAACTACATTTCCTTTATTACATCCAGCCTTGGAGGCAGTTGGAGAAATAGGACCATCGCTACCCAAATGCTGGAAGTCCAGGACAGATGTGTTTGAGAAACACCGAATTTCAAGTGTTAAAATTCATATAGGAAAAAGATAATGGAGATGAATAGAATGAGCATAAAGAGGAGAGAGGGAGAAATGGGGAGAGAGGAAGATGGAGAAGGGGAGAGGGGGAATATGAATAACAGATAAAGATGTGTTAGCAGGAACAGGAGGATTATTTATCAGTTATAGGGACATTCACTTCACAGCAACAGAGTGGACAATTTGTGAGTAGGGTATGTGGCTAGAGGTTATAGGAATTTTATATGAAGTCTTCAAATTTTCCTGAGATACAGGGTGAGTGAAAACTAATTAAAAGTGAGGGAGAAAGGGTAGGATTTGATGACTTGAGGAGAATAGAGATCTATAGCAGTCATTTTGAAGAATAGAATAAAAAGTTACCGGGGGAATTACATGACAGACTGGTCCCATAGATGTGAGTGATCTAGGAATTATGACAGGCACAGTCTACACTACTGTTCAATTGTGTTATAGCTCTCAGGTCTTTGGTCCTCATAAGCTTGATAGTGGAGAGCATCCTAACTAAAGTTTGCTAAGAATTAGGGGGAAGAAATTTGGGAGGTCTGATTTTTTTTTAAAGTTCTTTATATATTCTAGATAGTAGACCTTGTCTGAGAAGGAACTGGTGAAAATTTTTTCCCACATTGTGGGTTGGCTCTTCACACTCTTGGTGGTGTCTCTTGTTGTGCAGAAGGTTTTTAATAAGAAGACATCCCATTTGTTGATTGTTTATGCTAGCTCATGGTCAACATAAGGTTTTGTTCATAAAATCTTTTCCTATGCCAGTGTCCTCAAGAGTTCTACCTAACCTCTTACCTAACCTCTCTTCTAGCCTATTTAGTGTTTCTGTTTTAATATTTAGATCTTTAAGACATTTTAATTTTAGTTTATTGCATGATGAGAGATGTAGGTCTAGTTTTAATCTTTGACAAGTTGAAACCCAGTTTTTCCAGCACCATTTATTAAGGAGGCTATCTTTCCTCCAGTGAGGGTGTTTGGCTCCTTTGTCAAACACTATTCCAATGTAATTTTAAATCATTTTTATCATCCCAAAGAGAAACTCCTTATTCGTTAGCACTTTCCACTTTCTCCCAGTACCGCCAGCCCTAGCGAATACTAATTTGCATTGCCTGTATGGATTTGCCTATTTTGGGCATTTCAAATAAATGTAATCAGATAGAACGTAGCCTTTTGTGACTGTATTCTTTTATATAGCATAATTTTTCAAGGTTCATGTAAGGTATAGCACATATCTATAGTATTTCATTTCTTTTTGATACTGTGAAATATTACACGATAGGGCTATGACACATTTTGTTTATCCAGTCACCTGTTGAAGGACAATTGAGTTGTTTCTGCTATTATGGAAATACGAACAATCTTGTTATTAATATTCATATGTAAGCGTTTTTGTAGACATGTTTACGTTTCCGTTGGGTAGATACCTAGAAGCTGAACTGCTGTATCATATGGTAACTATATTTAAAGTTTTAAGGAACTGCCAAACTGTTTTCCAAAGCAGCTGCACCATTTTATATCCCACCATCAATATGTGAAGATCTCCATTTTCTCTACTCTTTGTCAACACTTTTTTGTTATAGCTATCCTAATGGATACGAAAGTGCTAACTTATTGTGTTTTGGTTCTGCAATACAATTTTAAAATTTTAAAGTTCTTTTCAATTAAAACGTAGAATTCAGGGCACTGGAATGGATGCTAAAATCTACTACATAGAACCTTTTTAACTGTGTGATCATCAGAGCAGCTCACTTTGAGATCTTCTCCTTCTAAGTCCTAAGTCAGACTGCATTTCCTGAGTGGCTTGTGGTTATATGAGGCCAAGTGACTACCTCTGGCTAATGAGTCCTGAATAGAACCAATGTTGTCACCTCTGTGCCAAAGCATTTAATTGCTGTTGTGAGATCCCTCCAGAGCTCTTTCTGCCAATCTTGACAACTAACAATTTTCAAAATAATGGCAAGTTTGATAGCCTAGATCTTGAGAGGAGGGGATGTTTATCAGAACTGATCTATGATTTACATGTCTTGTATGTGAGGATCAATCATTAGCTACCAGGAGATGGAGGTTTTTTTTTTTATTGCAGCAGCATACCTTGGCATATCTTGAGGGATAAAAATGATCTTTACTATGAATTGTGTGCTATTTAGAGGTTAAATTATTCAGGTTAAACAGATCTGTCCAATAACAGCATCTCTAAGTCTCAGCCTCCTCCTCTATACTATGAGTGTCATAAATCTATTTCAAAGAATTGCTTAAAGTTAAGCATGACAATGTGTTGTTGCATAATACTTAGCACATATAGTGCCCGGTGCTTTCCAGGTTCTTAATAAATGATTGTTACTAACAGAAGGGTAATGGATTGAGGACTATAGTACTGGAGTTAACCTTTTGTAGCAGGTGCCAAGTCAGACTTTTAAGGACCAACCTCCAAGAGCAGGGAAGTAGGAAGACGCATAATGGCTTTTCTTTGGGTGGTTAGTTTGGGGCTTAGAACAAACCTCCCTAGCAAACATTCCTGTTCATGTATAGCTGCGTACCATTATTGAAGTCTGGGAAGATCTTTTTCATCTTGATATTTTTCCCAGAAGAGATGAAATGGCCACAGTATTCCGACTCATTTCACAGAACAAGGAGCATGCACTATGGAATGCGATTACATTTAAAATATGCTGGAAAGTGATTTCATGAATCCAAAATTTTCCGTCACTCTTCAGAAAGGCAAAGGGAAATGTCAAAATAGGTTCCCTTAAGAACATTTAGAATCAATATATAAAACATTTTTCCTTTACATGAGTACCCTCCTTGAGACTTAACGAGGCAGGAGTCTGGTTCAGCTTGGAAAAAGACAGTCAACAGAATTAGTTAGTACCATGGAAATATTTCTATGTATGGTAAAGAGGGGACAGGGATTTAGTAAACCAGAATAGTCATTACCTTACACAGTGTTTCAGTGGTCACGTGTATCTTTTTCTTGACTTTGTCTCTACTTGATTTCATTCTTTTTCTTTAACTGACATGTTCTCTTTTGTCTGCACTTTAAATACTGGTATTCTACAGGCCAAGCACCCATATTATTCACTCCTCATCCAACAACTCCCTCTCGAATTTCTCATTTCTGCTATGGTTTTACCAGCCCCATAGGTGGATAATTTCTCCATGTGAGACCTTGTTTCTGGATATACATTTTGACTTGACTTTTGGAAACCTCTACCCAGATATCCTACATTTATCAGGTCTGGCTCTTGTTCCTGTTATCTGAACCAATAGTTTTTATATTGACCAGTCTAATTAATTCAGATTTTAAGCTGTACTTCTATGAGGTATATTTCTTCAGACCATGTTAAATCTACCTATGTGCGCTATCCAAATACCCTATTTTTTTACCTCAAGTAGTTTGGTTTAAACCAAGAACCAATTGGTTTAAATTATACATGATTGTTGAGTTTTCCCTCTTTCATAATAGACTTTTTACTCGGCAAAGATTAGTACAGTATGTGTTTTAGAATCCATCATCTCCCCAGTTCTTACCATATGATGTATACTTAAGAAAAATGTCAAATACATGAATGAATGATACATGGTTAACATATAATAGAACTTCTCCTGCTCGTATTCCTATATTTATGGATACAATGAATGCACTCCAAAATTGCCCTAGTATTTCAACTAGAATTTGGGAGCCAAATCACCATCTCCCTCCCTGGTAACATCTAACACTTAACAATGTCTAACACTTTTTTTCCTCTCTCTATGCTTCACATTACTGCTTTGAATGGTTTCTTGTCATTTTCCTTGAATTCATTATCTTCTTCTAATCCTTTACCATCACTGCAGGACATTTTCTTAAAATGCAAATCTGACCATTTTACTCTGATGCTTGAAACCCATCAGCAGGCTCCCTATCGCTTTGGAAATGCAGTTCAAGCTCTTAAGCCTGATCTCCACAACCTAATTGTATACTTTTAGCCTTCGTTATCTTATCTTGATTTACACTCCCCAGTCCTTTCTGATTATTCAGAATTTCCAGTTCCCAAATACACCTTCTTACCTTTGCAGAGATTCTCACTGCCTCGGATGCCACCTTCCCAACTCTTCACCCTTCAAAACAAAGCTTAAAACCTCTCCTTCTCTGAGAAGTCTTTTCCAACTCCCCCAGAAAAAAAGCTTTATACTCTATATTCTTCCCATGGTACTCTTCTCAGTCATAGCCCCTAGACTTTTCAATGATTATTTTTATTATTCTAACCCCTTCATTGACTTGGCAACTCTTGTAGGCAAGATCTAACTCTTATTCACCTATAGATGCACTAGCTCCACATATGCAAACCTTTCTGTGTCCCAAATGTATAAAGAACTCCCAAACTCAACAAACAGTGAACATATAATCCAAAATAAAATGGGAAAAAGATTGAAGAGACTCCTCAAAAAAGTTATAGAGATAGCCAATGAGCAATAAAAATATGTTCAATGTTATTATCCAACAGAAAAATGCAAGTTAAAGACACAAAAATGTACTAGACACACTTACTTAAAAAGGCCTAAAATAACAATGACTAATGCATCAAGTGTTGACAAGGAGGGGACTGTAGAATAGGCAATTTCTTAATAAATTAAGTCAACCCTGAGCATATCATTTGGCCTGTCCTATTTATCCCATTTTAAACAGCATTTTTATACAATGACTACCATAGAACCTTTATTTGTGACAGCCAAAAATTTGAGTCAACTCGCATATCTGTCAGCAGATTCATGAATAAACTCAGGTATACCCATAAAAGGGACTACTATTCAGCAATAAAAACAATGAGCACCAACAAAATTTCAAAATAATTCTGCTGAGGGAAAAGTCAGTAAAAAAAGGGTATATACTGTTTAACTTTATTTGTATAAAACTCTATAAAAATATTAACTAATCTACAGTGACCAGAAGTATCAGTTTATTCTTGAAGCTGGAGAAAGGATAGGATAGGATGGGATGAAGGACAGGAAGAGAGATTTAAAAAGTCCCAAGGACATTTGGGAGATAAAAGATGTGTTCATTATTTTTATTGTAGAGATAGTTTCATTGGCTTTTACATGCTAAGTTTGAATTGTACTCCTTGTTATATCATATATATTACACTTGTATGTTAATTTTGCCTTAATAAATGTGTTTTTAAAACAAGCTATGTTTTAAACCATGCTGCAAAGCATTAATTCACAGGAGATTCTTTTAGCATAATTTTATTTTAGTTTACAGACTCACTGAAGCCTCTTTATGTTCACTTGCATGTGAGACACTTATTTGCCTATCTTGGCAAGGGAACATCGGACCAGCATTTTTTACCTCTCTTACATTCTGTCCTGCACTCTGCTAGAGGGAAGTATGGAAATCCATTTTGGTCATTCTCATCATGTTCACTACAATGACTTGTGTTTAACTAGCAGTCAAAATAGAACTACATGAGTGTTTACCAACAATAAATGTACAGAACTGGAGGTCATACTTCCCTGGATGGAATGGTTGTGCTGTCTCAGCTAATTAAATGAATCAACCCTAGGTTAAGAGGATGGTCTTAATCTCAGAAGCAAAATGTTTTTCAACTACAGGATAATGAGCTTATAAACAAGATAATGTTTATGATATGGCTTCAATTTAGACTTTTTTGATCCCAACAATGAATGTAACTGTACTGTATCCCTAAATGTACCAATAAACTCAATAAAAAAAAAAAAAAAAGAAAGTGAAATTTTACCGTCAGGAGGAAAGAAATAAGCATAGAGAGAAGAAATGATGTATAGGGTAGGAACAATTTGGGAGGAGAAAGTAGAGTATCAATGAAGCAAACCTTTGGAAATAGGCCTCATTTATATTTATAGAAATAAAATAAAATAGTAGAACACTGTAACTAAGAGATTATGTACCTTAAAATAAATATCAATCATATTTATATTCAAATGAAAAAGGAGAAATGCATAACATCTAAAAACATCACTGGAACTAGGCAGTGTCTGTTTGGAAACATCTGCAGTCTTTGCTTGGTACCCAGAGGAGGAAAACTCAGTGTAATTAAGCTCCCCTCAATCAACCTAAGATTCCTGAGAAGCTCCCATCAAGAGGGGAAAATATACAGTTTTCAGATTTTCTGCTTAAACAGTAGCTCCCTTCCCAAACTCTGAGGGCAATTTCTTCATCTCCACATTTTTCCAACCTTCTCTTGATTTTACTTTCATAACTGGTAGCAAGCCACAGGTGAGAAATGACCAAAATGGAAAGAAAGCCCATTTTATCGTTGAATTATCTAATGGTCCCTTACTACCCAGAATGTGATCCGGGGACCAGCAGCATTAGCACCACTTGAGATTCCACCACAGGCTTTCTGTATCGAAATCTGTAATCCCAGCACTAAGGAGGCTGAAGCAGGAGGATCGCTTCTAGTTTGAGGCCAACCTGAAACTACATAGTGAGACCTTGTCTCAAAAGATAAATAAAAGAAAAATTACTTAACATGAGTCAATAATTTAAAAGTGCCATCTTTGAGATGTTAGGGTAGTTCCATAATTCTAAATATCAAGTGCTTCTCTCTTCTACCATGCTTTTCTCCATAGGAATTTACTTCAGTAGGTTCTGGTCATAACCACCACCACTCCACAGCCTCATTCATTTCATGGTTGTTGACACTCAGACTTTCAGATATGCACGATTTAGATGAAACATTGTCCATTTCTTGAAATCTATGGGAAGAGTGATTTAATGAATCCCTTAATGTGAGAATTTGATCAGATTGGTGCCTTTACATATTAATATACAGAACAATGCACCTTGGGGCAAACGAAAGAGGAAAGATATTGAAGGAGGAGAAGGGAAAGATGAAAACAGATGCCCTAATCCGCACTTTCATGAACGCTGGCTATCCTGGAAGTTTTCTGTAGCTGTTAGTTTGAAGTTATTCCATTGCTTCTTTCATGGTTCTCTGGATATTTTGAATCAGGCCTATGACCATTCTCTACAGTCTTTCCAGGGAGATAAGCACAGAAATCTCGACAGAAATTTATTGCTGCTACCTTGAGCAGTGGAGAAGTGTGAACCAGCTGTGCTTGCCAGTGCACAAGGATTTATCTTCATTAAAAAAAGACTTCAAGACTATTGTTACCAATAGTGGCCACTTTTAACTCTGTACTATATATCAGATACCGTACTAGGTATTTAACAAACATACCCATAATAGTCCTGAAACTGTTACTCAGGAAATGCAGCTGGTGATGTGTGGAACCTAACTTCTGTTCTAGGCCTATTTAAGACACATTCAAGTGTCTTTCTATAATAAGATACTGTTATGACATGCTTAACTTAACCTCCCACTCGACCTTTAAGGCCCAGCTCAAATCCCTCCTTCACTACGAAGCTTCTTCTCAGTGCCTATGATCATATATTCTCTCCATAGCTCTTATTTGGCACTTGTTCTTTTAGTATCCACATTCCTTCTATAATAAGTCACAATTAATGCTGTTTGTACCTATGTCCTAGCTCCCCACCCAAACAATTGACACCGTGTTTTTTGAGTCACCAGTCCCTTCCTATATCAAAAGTTCAGTGGTATCATGAACTGACTATCAATGGCCTATGAACTAACTTAGGCACAAAGTCCACCCTCTGGAAGCCTTTGAAAGTTTAATGTTCATTGTTCATTGAGAAAATACATTTTATATGTAGCCTCCAATAGCTGAGGGCCCCCTTCCTGTAGCATTGGCATGCCCTGGGGAATTTTGTACCCACATATGAGTTGCTCTTGCCCTTGTTTTGTGCTGCTTGAATTGCCCCTCATTTCTCCCAGAAAGAGAACATAATTTGGGCTCTTTACAGTGGCCACTTCTCCCTCTCTGTTCACTTTGGTTTCTAGAAGAATAAAAGAAGAGAAAAAAATTTCTAGTGGCATTTCTTCTCTTGTACCCTTGCTCTTGTTTGTTGTCTAACATTTGAAGATCTATGCCAACCACTGTGGGGTTAACACTTTACATAATGTTTTATTTTCATGCAACTCACCCATGAAATATATGCCAATTTTCTCAGGAAGACCCTCAAGTAGAGAGAGGCAACTTGTCTGTGATCATACTAAGAAATACGAGAGCCAGAATGTGAATGTAGGCGACACATTATTTTTATTTGTTTGTTAATTGATGGCAGTGAGAAACACACCTGAGATGTGGTAATGCATATGCATTTAGATTAACATGGTTGTGGATTATCAAGGAGAATGAGACCTCCAGACTTTTCTTGGAACCAGTTCTTGATGGGGTACCATCATTCTGCTTCCTGGTACAGGTACTCAGAAAGTATAGATGAATCTTTCTTAGTTTGAGCTAGGCTCTGAAAAGTATAAGGTCTTATTGAGTGTTGGTGTCATTATTATTTTTATGTCATATATTAGAGAAAACTGCAACCAATATCTTCCAGAATCCAATGTAAGAGATTTTTGAATAATTCAAATGTTGGATTATTCATATCCATTTGACCTTCTCCAGTAACAGAAATTTTTGAGAGTTGAGGTTTTGCAGACATTTGAAGAAGCCATTATGCAAATGAAAATATCTCGTCCGCTTAGATATTTGTTGTAGTCATTATGGCGCGCGCACACACACATAACAAAGTTTCTCAGAGTTCACCATCTTTTTGGAAAAAAGTGGCTATGTACATGTTCCTCATTACAAAACAGTAAAAATTTTAATGGATTTTTGAAAAGATGTTGACAATTACAAGCTAATGCATGATTATACTAACATCAATTTGAAGAAGGGACATGTAATGTCAGGCTGGGATAAGTGATCTAAAGAGGTTTAGTGGAGCAGATGGATTTAAAGGCACAGTTTGAAAGGTCAATAGAATTAAAGTAAAGAGCAATGAAAGGGAGGGCATACAGGGTTGGGTAAAATTGCATGGTAAACTAAATGGTACATAATGGAAAAAATGCCTTTCTACAGAAACAAACTTGCATCATTATTGGAGTTAGTTTGGACTTTAGCCATGAGTGACTAGAGAATATCTGTATCTCATTTTGAACGTCGGTGATCCCCGGCCTAAATGGAAATATTCAAAGATGGAAATGAGATTATTGTTAATTTCATCTGGCAACAAAATTCAACATTTAAGAAGTAACTATTATTGCTGTTTATCTAGCTAGCTTCTTGGGTCGTTGTAAGGTATGAAGTATCAGGTTTGAAGAAACATTGCCTGGCATCACCCAGACTTACACCACTAGACCTCTGAAGGGTTTTGCAGTTAAGAGGACAACAACTGGGCAGAAACATGCCACATAATGGGTCAAGCTTAATTGCTCCTCAGGGACACTGTTTGGAGCTGTCCTCTCAAGGGACCAAGAGAGGCCATCACTACCAGCAGTTCTACATTCAGTTTTAAAATGTTAGAGTTTATCAGAAAGACAAGAAAACTCAAGATTATAGAACACCTGCCAAATGGGAGAATTGTGTGTGTGTGTGTATGTGTGTGTGTGTGTGTCTGTGTACATACACATAAACATCTTAAATCTTATAAAATTCTCTCTGAGGTAAGAATTATGATCTTTATTTTACATATGACAAAAGCAAGCCTCAATGAGTTTCCCAGTGTATTGACAGATTTGGCATATTTGAGGTTTGGCAACATAATTGCTTTTCTCTTAGGTAACAATGAATTTGGCCCATCAAGAAAGAGAAGGATATATGCATCTTAGATGGATTAACTAAACCTAGTTAATTAGCATGCGCATTATCTCTCATAGTTATCACACATTGGCAAAAACATGTAACATCATGAGGTATATAATATATACATACACTTTTACTTACTGATTAAAATAAAACATTTTTAAAAGAAAGGGAAGAATAGGTTATGGTCTTAGAACAATCATCGTCCCCTCCCTGGGCACAGCCAATGCACTCTAGCTGCACAAGTTGGTATAATAAAACAACAAATCTAGAACCTGGCCACAATTTAAATTACAGAGAAACTTAAGGGAAACTAAATCTAAAAGCTATAGAAGGAGCATCCAGAACAGAGAAGTTCATTAAGAATAGCCTTAGAAGAACACCTTTCGTCTGCCCAACAATATGACTCACAGTTTTCCCACAAGGCTTTGAGAAATAGCTTCTCTTCTTATTGAGATATCACTGGGAAATATACCCAAGGAGAGGCTACCTAGGAAGGGTTAGTTGAGCCTTTCAGCTGAGTAAAAGAAAAAAAGACTAAGTATAGCCTTATAAAAGAGGATTTCATATATATTGATGCTTCCTAGAAGCTTATTTATAACACTCAGAAGACATACTAAAATGATATATCTCCTGACTGAATAATACATGTGATCAACAAGAGGATAATGCCACAGGGGGAGAAAAAGAAAAAAGATCACTTCCAGATCTGTTTTGGTATAATGGTCAGACCTTGATTTTATACAAGTGGTAACTGATTATGGCACCTATCAAAGGTCTCAGAAGATCTCTAACCCATTACCTGCTTTTATTTTTTTTCTCTCATTGAATTTATTGGTACATTTCAGGTATACAGTACAGTTACATTCATCATTGGGATCTTGTACCTTTACATGACAGGTCTTGGTTCTCATTTTTTCCCCTTGTCCCTGCCCTCCCTTCACCCCCTCCTCCCCTCCCCATTTACAAACACTTTATTTCCATTTTTTCATTTTCTCCTATTTGTTTCCTTTCCCTTATTACCTTTCCCCTACCCTTCCCACTTTTCCTACACCTTTAGCCCTTTTCTTCCTATTTCACATTGTTGATTATCTCATTAGGATCTTATATACTATTATAGTTTTTCACACCAGAGAAACTATTCGGTATTTACATATATGTGACTTATTTATTTCACTTAGGAGTATATCCTCAATATGTATCCATTTTCCTATGAATGAATCTTATTTATCATTCTTTATGGCTGAGAGTAATATTCCATTTTATAGAAAAACTACATCTTCTTTATCCAGTCTCCAACTGATGGGCAAATGGACTGTTTCCAAGTTTTTGCTATTACAAACTGTGCCGCTATAAACATAGATGTGTATATATCACTGTGGTATGAATCTTTTAATTCTTTTGGAAAGATACCCAGGAGAGGGATGGCTGGATCAAATGGAACCTCTAGTCCCAGCTCTTTGAGGTATCACCATATTGATTTCCATAGTGGTTGCAGCAGTCTGCACTCCCACCAACAAGGAAGAAGGGTTCCTTTCTCCCCACAACTCCAGCAACATTTGTTATTGTGTGATTTCTTGATAGCAGCTATTCTTTGTGTGGTGTGGTGGAATCTCAGTGTTGTTTTCATTGCATCTCTTGAATGACTAGCAGAAAGAATCAACAACTGGGATCTCATCTTATTAAAAAACTTCTGCACTGCGAAAGAAACCATCAACAGAACTGAAAGACAACCTACAATGTGGGAAAAAAAATTACCTGCCGCTCCTCAGACAAAGGACTCTTATCTAGAATATATAAAGAATTCAAAACAACTAGCGCCCCCAAATATAAAGACCCTATTCAAAAATGGGCATCTGAAATGAACAGACATTTCTCAGACAAACAAGTAAAAGCAGCAAGTAAATATATGAAAAAATGTCCCACATATCTGCTTTTATTTTGTTTTTGTTTTTGTTTGTTTGTTTTTTTGGTACCGGGGATTGAACTCGGGTCCTTGCGCTTGCAAGGCAGGCCACCGAACCTCTGAGCTAAATCCGTGGCCCAACACATACCTGCTTTTAGATATTCTCCCAGTGAGACCTGAGATTCACCCATTTATACTAAATTTTATTTTTTGTAGTTCTGTTTGCAGAATGGAAACATGATTAGAATGCATATGCTAGAATTAATTTGCACTTAATGCCTAAATGTTATGAGAATATTTTCTTGCTTAATTTTTTTTCTAATAATAAAAAGGTTTTAGAAAATCAATCCTGTAGAACATTTCTAATAAAATAACCTACACCTAATAATTTAATCCTCAGTTTAAACTTGTTGCTCATGATGAAGAGGAGACAGCATTCCTATCTCAAATAGCAACTAGTTTCCTACTAGAATGTTCCAGCCATTGCATGCTATGTTTAAGAGGAGTTACCATTTTTCTCTTCTTAATGGCAAAAAAAAACCTTTTATAATACATACTTTATATATAAAAAGTGTAACTGTTTCATCATAAACTTGACTCATGACTTTGTCTCCGAAAGGAATAGAGAAGAAAAGTAATAAAGCACAAGTAGAAAATTTAATCGAATGTCAAGACACTGACAAATGAAAAAATTACCTGAGAAGACTTAAAAACAACAACAGCCTGAGTGCGTCCTGCATGAACAAAAAGGGCATGTTGCTGTCGATTTGACTTCTATAAAGTGGAGAATGTAATTTGCTTGGGTGGTTGAGATCTAGTATTAGAGGTATTGAAATAATTTTAGGTTTACAAAAGAGTTGCAAAGATAGTACAGAGAGTTCTCAAATACTCTTCACCCTGATTCCCCTAAGGTTAAAAGTCATATATAACCACATGAGAAAGTTTTTGCTACCAAGTTAGCTTGGATGAGTTGGCTATAAAGTAAAAACATCAGTAAAATATAATTCTAACATTAAGGACAAAGTAACCCTAGAATTTTAGTAAGAAGAAAAAGATGAATACCTTTTGAAGTAAATCTTGCTGATATTTTTTAAATTCAATTTTTAGTACCCTCATTTTAAGTTACCTTCTTAGATGGTCAATAAAGAGTTACATGTTTTGTGGAAGAAAGGAAAATATTTTCATTTTGGATGAATCTTTGTATAACATAGGCTATGTATTATTAACAAGTTGCCCGATAGCAACATATCCAAATAAATGCAGTAAATGTGCTTCTTTTTTTCAATGGTAAAATAGCTCTTACATTTTGTGAGTCAGAAGATATAAATATCTATTAAAATTCCTGACCAATATAAGGGGTGATTTATTCAAACATTTAATTATTTAATTAGATCACTCTTCTCCTTTGTAGAAAAAGGGCGACAGTGGGCATATTGTTTTGAGAAGTATGAAAGTAGTGTACAGTGGGAGGTTGGATGTTAAAGACAAAACTTCAGTGAGGATAGGTTCTTGGTGCTGCAGTCTTCAATTTTTCCTTTTCCTTTTCCTGGGTTTCCTTTTGAACACAACCTTCCCTGGTCAATGGGATGCCTGGTCTTTGGAGTTCATATATTGTATATCCAAAAGGAGATAATGGCTTTCTATCCAGATACCAGGCTTATCCCACTTTAATCAAGTCCCTCCATGAATTTGACAGACTATGCATTGCAATATAAACTACCTTGTGTTTGCCAATGGTAATCATATCAGTAGATAATTGCATGTAACTTTTGATTTCATACATTTATTTATTTTCCTATAGCAAGCTTTTGAATTAGGTTATGAGTAATGTACATTTTTGTGTGACCCTGTTCTCATTTAGGTTTCTTCCATGCACAGTTTGAGTCAAAGATTAAGATGTAGGAATTATCCAAGGAAACAAGAATAAGGAAGTGGGAGTGAAACAGGGAAAGAAGAAAACCAATATGACAATGAGTTACCCAAGTTATTGCTGTAAGAAATGAAGCTTGATTCCCCTGGAATCTTCTGAGAAGAATATAAAAATACTATTAAGATTTTCCTATATATGCTTGGAAGTTTGTGCTTGAGGTCTTGAATCTCCTGCACTGAGGGGCTTTATGGGCAACCATAGGGTCAGAGAATCTCCTAAGAAAAGCCAGGAAGACATATAATGTGGACTTCGGTGGGGCATTGTCAGCAAAATTGTGACTGGGCTCGTGAGCGTTGTCCACCTGACTCAGCTATGGCTGAAATCAAAAGTGGACTGAGAAAATATGATCCAGACATCTGTGACCCTATAAGACCCTAGCCTAGAATTGTTTAAAACCAAGATACTTGAGGATATATGGCCATAAAGGGAATGGAGGAGAGCAAAGAGCTTAGTTTGTCCTTCCATACAGGGAAACACTGTTTCTCTGAACCTCGGATTTTTGTATAAAAAGTTTGTTGCCATCATTACAAGAAAATTCAATAAGCCATTATCTTGGATAGCTATGCTCTGGATACATGTTAAAAATTTGCATGTGTGTGTGTCTTGACGTTTTCTTTTTTGAGTAAAATAGATAAAACAAACTTACTCATTAAAAACTCAAGGAGCACTGTCCACTCACACCCACTTCTCCATCTCCTTAGATATTCTCCTTTTTTTTTTTTTTGGTACCAGGGATTGAACTTGGGTCCTTGTGCTTGCAAGGCAGGCAATGGAACCACTGAGCTAAATCCCCTGCCCTGGGATTCTCCTTTTGATACATAGCATTTCATTAACAAATTACATCAACAAGTATTATATTCTCAAGGGTTATTCATAAATCTGAAGTATATAAAGGCATAACCATCAATTTTGTGTATGATATGTGCATTATAAAGTAGAGCCATTGGTTGAAGGCATCGACCAAGCAGTACTATTACCAGTTGCGACTTTACTTAAGAGCATAATTCCACAGACACGTATTCCTTGAGAAAGAGCCTAAGTGGGTTCAACATCTAGCTTTATTCACTATATCCACCTAAAATATATGAATTGATAATGAGAATCAATTCTACCCCAAAATTTGATAGTTTAGGATACATGGCTGCAGAAAATTAGATCCACAGCCACTTGCAGTCAAAGGAAATCATAACTTGACTCTAAACAGACACAGCTTAGTTAATTACATAAATTTAGTGGGCTGAACCTAGTTTATACATAAGAAAAGATGTAACATCAAATGTGCAAATATTCAACAATATGGAATCTTGATGATCTTAAACAAGAAAGAATAAGCTATTTCAGTTTCCTAAAAATGTTTTTCTCTTGAAAACAAGCTGTAAAGAGTTCAATTCCCTACTCCAGAATCTGCTTCTAGATATCCATTGTCTCTTGAGGTTAGTAAAATAGACTATGGGCTTTGTCTTTTTAGTCACTTGTTCTTGTTGATATAGGCAGAAGGGACATGGGATGAAAGTATACTATTCCAGGAATAGAATTCCCTCTTCACCCCTTTTTATTACCCCACTAAGAATAATCAATGCATCTGCATAAAAAAGAAAGGCATGTTATTAGTGGTTTGGCTTCTGAAAGTAAGTAAGGAGATAATGTAACATTGCTTGATTGCTTCAAATGTAGACTGGGGAATAGAAAGATGGACAATAATCTAACAGCAATGACTGTAAGCATATGTAATTTTCCTAAACATTTGGTCCTCCACTAAATGATACAGTGTGCTCCTGAGTACTTGCAGTTTATTTCTCAATAATATATTATTTCATCTTTTTCCATGAAACTGGTTGCTACTAAAGATAGCCTTAAAATGTCTTCTTACAGGGCCGGGGATTTAGCTCAGTGGTTCCGCCTCCTGCCTTGCAAGCACAAGGTCCTGAGTTCAATCTCCGGTACCAAAAAACCAAACACAAAAATCTACTTACAGTGCTTTCTGAAGAATAATACATTTGTCTTCCATGTACAAATATTGTGACTCATGAGTGTGCAAGTAATACTTTGTGTCTACACATATGTGTATACACGTGCAGACACATTTATGTCTGAATGTATGCATTTTTCATTTTCCTGAAATTCATCCCTATTTCCTTTAGCTGAATTTAGCAAGTAATTGAATTCTAGTGAAATGCAATTCTATCATTATCTTGATGGTCATATTAGTCAGCTTTTCATTACCATAATGAAATACAAGAAACATGCTGCTTATGAAGAACAAAGGTTGCTTTAGCTTACAGTTCTGAGGATTGAATTTCTAAATGATGTAGTGAAGGTTCTGCAGCTAATGCCACCCACTGGCTGCATCTGTTCATGCCATGGATAGCCCTGGCAGGAATATTGAACAAGTGATGACATTTTCAAACAGGAGCAGAGAGAGGAAACAAGAGGCTAGGCTTGCTCCTCTTATAATAACCTTCTCGTGAGAACTAAAAGGGTTTTAGGAGAAATACTCTGCGGTGATTTAAAGACCCTCTGCTAGGCCCCACTTCGGGGGGAATTGTTAACATTTTTTATTAGAATGTATTAGTTATACCCACTAGTGGATTTAATGTTGGCATATTTTTACGTGCATATAATGCACTGATCATTTCTCCCATTATACCACCTCCCCTTTCCTGACCACTATATTAAAAAAAAAAATTATTAGCACATGTTTTCAGTACAGGATGGTCACATTCACTTTAGGGGATTGGTACATGTACATAACACATTTCAGTTCCCTTCTCCCCTTCCTCCATCTCCCTTTTATTTTTCCAGCATCATATTAACTTCTTTACCTTGTAAGACCTTATAAAGTTAATTGTCATATATACCACCTGAAAATGAGACTAATAGGCCAAAGAACATATAAAACATGTAAGAAAATTGTACTCAGTCAAGTACACTTTTAGATACATTGTCCTCAAATTCTGTAATAGTCTCCTTTCTACTTTAGTATCCTCTCCCTCCCACCTGCAGAAGCTCACATGTCTTTCTGAGTCTGGATTATTTTATTTAACATTTTTTCTGTCAAATGACATGCTCTCATTCTTTATGGCTGAATAATGTTCCACTGTGTATATTTGCCACATTTTCTTTATCCGTTCATCTGTCAATGGGCACCTAGGCTATTTGTATAGCTTAGCTATTGTGAATTACATTTCAATAAGCATGGGCATGCTGGTATTTCTATAGCATGTTGGCCTTAATTCTTTTGGGGAATATGCCAAGGAGTGGTATAGTTGATCAAATGGCAGCTTTACGTGCCAGTTAATCTTAGTCGTCAGTTTACTAGATTACGAGACTTCTGGAATGGCAATTGGATCATGGAAGCGTTATAGTCATCAGCGGAATAATACACTGATGTTCATGGTTGAATGTGTCGTTAAAGGCGGGGCCCAGTTGGAGAAGGTAGCATTGGGAGCACGCTTTTGGAGACTGTATCTTTCACTGGCACTCTTCCTATGTGCTGTTTCCTGGCAGCCAGGAAATGAGCGGCTTTGTTCAACTCTACCCTCCTTCTTCCATGATGTTCTTGCCTTATAACTAGTGTTGGTTAGGCTTAAAAGCTGCCCCTGACTTTGATCCTTCTTTGGTGAGAAGCAAAGCCATCTTGCCTGAAGGAAATAGGGAGAGAGGATTTATCTTCTTAGCAGTAATCATGACAGCCGAGGGTGACTCTTGGGTGCTATGTGAATTATAACATTATTATTCAAATATTACTTGGCCTATAATGCGGATTTAATAACCATAATATCCGTAACCAACAGCTTAGTTCTATAAGTGTATGAGGAGAGGAAGTGGTAGAGGTTACAGACAGTAGCTTCTTGAATTGACTAATGTACAGTTAGGTAGTATATAAAGTATTTAGCCTTGAAGTTGGAAAATAAATCACTTAAGAAAAGTAAGTTTCAAAAAACATTTTAAAGAAGAAAATAAAGATAATTTCTCCCCCAAGTAATATGCCACTTACATAAACACAATGGACTATTGTTCAGCTATAAAAATGAATTAAACTGTCTCAAATTGGGTGGAACTGGCAGTATATCCTCACTCATAAAAGGAAGCTTTAAAAGCTGATCTCAAAGAAGAGAATAAAATAGTGATTACTAGAGACTAAGAAGGGGATTCCAAAGGAATTTGAAGGAGGTCAGATATCCCATAAATAGGAAAAATAAATTCTAGTGTTTGTATATCTTTGTAGAGTGTCATAATTTATAATTTATCATATACTTTATGAGGTACTAGAAGAGAGAAGTTTGAAGGCTCCAAACAAAGAAATGATAGTGATTGAATACTAATTGCCCCGATTTGATCATTGTGTATCATGAATATGTATTTAATTATCACATTGTACACCATAAATATGTATAATTATCATATGTCAATTTCTAAAGATAAGATGGCTAAAAACAACTCAAATCCAGGACACTAGGGTTTCTTTTTCTTTTTATTGAGTTTATTGGTATATTTTAAGTATACAGTACAATTACTTTCGTCATTGGGACCTTGTACCTTCACATGACAGGTCTTGGTTCTCATTTTTTCTCCTTGTCCCTGCCCTCCCTTCACCCCCTCCTACCCTCCCCCTTTACACCACTTTATTTCCATTTTTTCATTTTCTCATATTTTTTTCTTTTCCCTTATTCCCTAGGTGTTCTTAATGCAAAAACTCTATTTTAAAACCTTCTATTCCTTTACAAATTGTTTTTAATTTTATTTTTAATTGACATTTAAATTGTATGCATTTACCATGTACAACATGATGTTTTGAAGTATATATACATTATTGTGCAATTCCAAATTATGTTGATCATTTTCAAGCCCCTTGTATTTTGACTGAATTTATTCCTCTCTTTTTCTACTAACCTTTTAAGGCAAATGTGACAAAAGAAAATAGTATACATTTGTAATTTTAAAAGAAAAATATCTCAGAACAATAGAAGAATATTAATTCCTGTTCATCTATCAAATGAGGATAACATTACTCATCTTGTAGAACTGTTGTAAAGATTGTAGACTATGTTGTGAGTGTGGTGAGCACAGTGCCTCAAGCTAAGCAAATAATATCTCCCCTTATTTTATTATCCCCAGAATAATGGGATTGCATGATTATTTTGATTTTTATTAAAACAAAGTATCTATATACCATTCTTAACATCCCTTTTTTAAACCCAATTAAAAACCATTAGCTATCTTCTGTGATTGCAGTTTTTAATTCCCCAAAGTGCTAACAATATTGGACTAATAAATTCTTTATTTTATTTAAGCATGCAGAGAGATCTTTGAACTATGTATCAAATTCAAATACAATACAGCTTTAGAGATCATCTTTCCAAAAAAAATTAAAACAGTATGCCACTTTCAGTTCCACGAGGTTATATAAGGACCTCTTCCCATAGCAACCCTTAATTCACTGCCTTCAGGGTGTTTTGGACTTGAAGGTCAGACAATTCAACTCAGTAGGATTATGTATAAAATAAAAATAAGCAAGTTTTCAGGTTATGCTTAGTAGCTTATGAGTAAAGAACAGAAATATTAGCCACTCAGGGCCATTTTTATAGCTTTTTTTTTTCTTGTCCATGTTTCTGATAGGTGACGATTTAAGAACCAAAATAAAAGAGGATTTTTTTCTTTCTTATAAATGACAGTAGAGTAAGAGCTTACTCTCCAAAAATAAGTATTAGTGTGGAAAAGTACTGGAGAGAGGTTTTTCCTTCACCTCAAGCCAAGGTATGGATATATTAAGATTTCAAAAATAAATTCAAATAAAAATATTTCAGCATCAAGGTATTTTACTGCTCATGGCCTCAAAATTTATTTTCCAAAAAGATGTTACATAATGCACAACCTGTGATGTCAAAAGTATAATTACACTTCAAGGTTTAAATTTCAGAATATCTTTTCAGTAGAATATTCTCTTTTTTTTTAGCTTTTCTGAATGTATATATTGTTTTCTTTTTTTTTCTCACTGAATTTATTGGTACATTTTAGGTATACAGTACAGTTACATTCATTATTGGGATCTTGTACCTTTACATGACAGGTCTTGGTTCTCATTTTTTCCCCTTGTCCCTGGCCTCCCTTCACCCCCTCCTACCCTCCCCATTTACAAACACTTTATTTCCATTTTTTCATTTTCTCATATTTTTTTTCTTTTCCCTTATTGCCTTTCCCCTACCTTTCCCACTTTCCCTACACCTTTAGCCCTTTAGCCCTTCCTATTTCACATTGTCAATTATATCAGTAGAATATTCTTAAAGTCATATAGGCAGTTTTAAAAGATGATATAACCCACAAATTTAGAACATAATATTAATACTATATATCCAAATGGTGATTCAGTTCAGATGTCAGGAGGAATAACAAGCTACCCTTTTACCTTAATTATTTTGTGAACTTTATTTTGCTTTCTTTACCCCTCTCTCAAGGATAAGTATAGCTTTGTGCTGTACCAAATCATCCACCCTTTCCTGACCAAAGCTCTGGATCATTCAACAAAGGAGATAACAAGAAAGCAGCCTGACCTAAATCGCATTAACATGACAATGATTTCTTAATTTTTTTTAGAAGAATTTGAATTCTTAAAACATAGCTTTGATAACTTAATTGAATCTTCATTGTCACAATTCAGGCATATTAACAAAATAGAAAATTCAACATATATTTAGGGAGATATTTGGAGGGAAGGGATACTATTTGGAATCACCTTTGCCTGAGGAATTGGTATTCATAATCTATTGCCTTCCACTAATAAAAACTTGAAAAATATTCTGTCAATATCTTCTTCCTATAAGGTAGGAGTTGTGTCTGCACAGAGTTTAAATAGGCATATTTATATCAAAGTCTAGTACATAAGGACTAGTACTTGCTTTTGAAATGATTGTATTTTGTTCAGTTTTATCTTTTGCAATTTATCTTTTGGGCTTTGATTTTTATCTTCCTGATGGACTTGATGGGGAAGCATAATTAGCAGGCTCCAAAGCCTGGCGTGGTGGTGCACGCCTGTAATTCGAGCACTCAGGAGGCTGAAGCAGGAGGATCGCTGTGACTTCGAGACCAGCCTGGACTACCTAGTGAGTTTCAGGTCAGTTTCAACTACATAGTAAGACCCTTTCTCAAAAAACAAAACAAAAACAAAAACAAAAACAAAAACAAAAACAAAAAACAAACAAAAAAAGCAGGCTCCAAAGGAAAAAGCACTCATTCTCTATGTTTTCTCTTATTATCGCTCCACCACTAAATAAAAAAAGGAGGGTGAAAGAAAAGAAGCAAAGACAGCCTTGAATATTGGAAGTAATTATTTATCCTGGATCTTTACTATGTGTTTTTTAGTAAATATGAATATCAGTATGAGTATGAAGACATGTTACTGTGCAAAAGCATGGAAAGGTTCACCTTGAGTTAAAAGAAGACAGAATCAAGTCCAATACCCTAAAAAACTGTACTATGCAATTACAAATTCTAATCTTCTTGTCAGTGAACACCTGATTCTTGAAATATTTTATGGGATAGCAATGTGAGGAGTACCTCGGCATGATGGCTACAAAATCTAAATTACATTAATTCATAGGCCAGTGATCCTATGCTTACTCTGGGCTGATGAAAAGATGAAATGCTCTCTGTCACCACTGTGAAACATATCCTAACCCTTCTCTAAGTCCCACTGGAGGTCACTCATCTAGAAGAAATAGAAAATTATTTTTGCTCACCACTTAAAGTTTCCTTTGTCTTCCTCAAGCATTCTTATTGAATCTCATCCCTGTGCTTGTTCTGAGGTCCTATAAACCATGCCTGTCTTTTTCCTTTCTAGCCTGTTTGGAGCAGAGCCTTCTTTGCATGGGACTAAATTGAAAGAGATGTGTGAGTTTCTCCTTCATCTTTGTCTTCATTTCTGAAAGATTAGAATTCTCATAACATATCATTTATTTTTAAAAGAGAAAATTTTCTTTAAGGAGGTGTTTTGTTGTCAAAATTTATAATAGCAATCTAATATTAAGCTATCTGAGTTTATTTCCGTTAGTGAACTCCATTAACAAATAGAGTGCTCAATTTGCTCATTTATTTGTTGACAAAGATTTTTTTCAGCCTCTAGTATAGGTGCAGTACTGGATTAATTGCTGAAACAGAAGTAGTGAACAAGAATGTAAAAATCTCACTTCTAATGAAACATAGCACAAAGACATACAGGTAAACTTTGTATAATAATTACAAGATTAAGGATGCTATAAAGTGAGAAGTACATATTCCAACAGGCTATACCCAAAGGATCACCAAAAACCTTTAAGATGAAGTGGTATTTAAGAAAAAAAAGAAAGTGTACCAATAATTTGAAACATTGTAAGTGGGGAAGGGTTATACAGAAAGAACAGCTTATATGAGTGCTCTGCGGTAACAGAGAATGTGACCCATTTATAGGAAAATGGCTCCTTATAACCAACTTGCAGAGAATGAGGTCAAAAGTGCTAAGGTTTGAGGCTCTAGAGATAGCCATGTTTCTCATCATGGGGACTTTTGTAAGTGTACCAAAGATTTGGTCTTTTCCTACGGGCCATGACACATTTTAAACCTAGGAAATAACATTTGCATTTCAAAATTGTCTCTCTGGTTGCAATTATAAAAATAAATCTGGGAACTGCAAGACTGAGTGCAAGGGATCCAATTATGAAGTTATTACAAACTTCTGATTCCAGCAACATGGCAGACTAAGCAGGAAAAAAAAAAGTCCTACTAAAAATATCTAGACATTCTTAAAAGAATATAGTTCAAGTAAGTATGTGTGGTCATAAGAAAGACGGGTGACAGAAATGATGAAGGAAAGCAAAATTCCAAAGAATCCAGTAATTGAGCCAGTAACACAGATGCCTGGGCAAGTTTACATTTCCAGGCTTAGACTTCAACTTCAAGTAGGAGTGAAGATATTGTCACAGCTTGAATGAGGTGTGAACTTGGAACTAAGATCTCAAAGTACTGAAAATCCACCCATTAGCGGAGGAATGTAAGAAACATTGATATTTTGTCTTTCTGGAACTGGTATTAAGGAAAAAGTCTCTCATCTGAGAGTTTGACTCTTGTGTCTTCACCTCACATATATTTGGGGTTCATATTCATTCTATCTGTTTGGATCAAGATCACCCAGGAAACTAAAAACAAATTCATCTGTAAAATGTTTCTATAACCCACACCAAAACAAACACTGGTGAAACCAAACAAAAGGCTGCCAAGAAAATAATCTCAAGAAGAATATTTAAAAATTTGAGTAGGAACTAATTTAGGGCTGGGGATTTAGCTCAGTGGCGCCACGCCTGCCCTGCAAGCACAAGGTCAGGAGTTCAATTCCCAGTACCAAACCACAAACACAAATAAACAAAACAGGAGCAAATAGTTTATAATGGATGAAAATCACTTGGTGTAACAATTGCAACACTGCACCAGAAAGAATTTTAAAGAATAAAATGGTATCCTTAAAAGGAATGTTATATAAGTGAAGGAAACAACTGCAAAATTTAATAAAAATAATACAGGAAATTATGGGGAAAAGAACTGTGAGTGAAAGACATGATCGCTTAAATTAAATCAATAGGTTAAAATTATAGTAGAAAAAGCT
Organism: Fukomys damarensis; assembly: GCF_012274545.1. NCBI lineage: Eukaryota > Metazoa > Chordata > Mammalia > Rodentia > Bathyergidae > Fukomys > Fukomys damarensis. The sequence goes on along the minus strand of NW_022900951.1, from coordinate 10,781,635 downwards.
AATGAGAAAGATAATTATAATTTGAATCTAAGAAAATTACCCAGAATGCATCACAGAAAGCTAAAAAACATTAAGAAAAATAGAAGATACAATATGCAATATGAACAGATCCACTAGGGATACTTGAAATACACTCATAGTAAATGAAAGCCAGATAATAGTCAATGATATAATGATACTGATTCTTTGATAGAAAATATTATAGCTCAAATTCAAGAGCCCTATACCTTTAAGTTCTAAGAAGCATAAATAGGTATATCATTGTAAAATAGTAGAAAACCAAAGATACTGAGAATATGTATTTTGAAATCAACCCGAAGTAAGGGACTCATGAAATAAAAAGCAATAGTAATTAATCTGTTAGTAGACTCTCACCAGTACCATTGAAAGCCACATAACAATTGGGAAAATATAATTGTCAACTTCAGAGACAGCTGTCCATTCTCAAGCTTTAATGGAAAAAATTAAGTTTTGAGTTGTGTTTCTGTAAGAAAAAAATTGAATACAGAAGAACGAAGTGAGATGCATTATTTAGAAGAAAAACAAAACTATTAAATAACTAAATTTCATAACCTACATATATAGACTCTTAAGTACTGAAAAGTAACATCCATGTGAATTGGAAACCTTTCTAAATAATACAAGATAATTTAAGAAATAAACTCATAAAGACAAGCAGAAAACATACATCAAAAAATAAAAATATAAAACAAAATAAGATACAGTTGTTTGAATAAGTCTAAATATATCAATGATCACAAAAAATAAAAAGATTAAACTTACTAGTTAAAAACAGCCCGTGTCAATTTAATTTTTTAAGTCCTTATGTGCAAATAATGGAGAAATAAAAATATACAAAGCAATTAGCACCTAACATGACAAATATAGCTGTATACCAATAATAAGCAAAATATAAATCCAAGAAAATAAACTCCTTTGGTTTTAATGAGAATTATTTCATAATGTTACAAAGAAACTTCAGTAGGATGATACAATTCTTAGCTCTGTTGAACTCTCCATATATCTTAAAAATACTTAAAGTCACAAGAATAATAAGAAGGAATTTTTAAGTTTGTAATCACTGTGGAATACTTTAATTTTTCTTAAAAGTTGATAGAACAAGAAAATTTTAAAAATTGAAAATTTATAAATTTTAAGCAACACTGTTTAAAAGTTGATCTATTGCGTATCCATAGAGAGTACTTTATAGAATTATGTTTCCATCCAGGACACAGGGACATTTGCAAATATTCAACATAAATTGTATGAAGCAGGACTCAACAAACATCATGCAATCAATTTTGTATACATAGGTTCTCAAATAATATTGAAATAAAATTAGTAATTGATTAAAAATTTTCCACATATACATTGATTTATTTATTCTAGGACATTTAAAAACATTCTTTTAAATAAATCCTGAGGGAAGAAGCTAATAAACTTGAAAGAGAACAAAATGAAACATGTGTTATCACAATACTATGTGGCAACAGTAATTCCACAAATGCTAGGGGAGCACATGAGGATGGTCTGAGGGAAGACTTTCTGAAGGCATTGAGGCATGGGTGAAACAATGAACTGTGAGTAGGGGTCAACCACAGCAACTGCTGATGCTGGGTTTCTTTGTTTTTTCCCCCCTTTCAAAATGTGCAATATAATTCACACAACATAAAACTTACTGATTTAATTTAATGCCTAAAATTGAATGTTTATTTAGAATATTCACCAAGTTATACAACTACACCATTATCGAGCTCCAGAATATTTTTATCACTGCAAAAAGAAAATCCATACTCATTAGCAGCCACTCCTCATTCCTTCTCTTCCCAGTCCCTGGCAACCACACTAATCTACTTTCTATCTATATGGATTTGCTAATTCTGGACATTTCATATAAATGCGATCATATGAAATGTGTTCTTTTGTTCCTGGCTCCTTTGAGTTAGCATAATGCTTCAGTATTCGGCTATGTTTCAAAATGTATCAGTACTTACTCCATTTTATGTTGAAGCACTATTTCACTGTACAAGTATGACACATTTTGCTTATCTGTTCTTCAGTTATTGAACAGTTGAGTTGCTTCCACTTTTAGATGTTATAAATAATGCTATAAACATTTGTGGACAGTTTTTGCATGAACACGTTTTCCATTTTCTTGAGTATATCCCTAGGAGTGAAATTGCTGGGTCATGTGCTAGCTCTATATTTAGTATTTTGAGGAACTGCCAGACTATTTTTTTACAGCAACTGCACCATATTACATTCCTACAGCCAGGTAAAACTTTGAATGCCAGTGTGTGCAAGCATGAAGGAGGAAAGAAAGAAATACTTACAAGATGTGATAAAAATAGTTAATATTTAAATTTTTAGTAATTTATTACAGTAAAAGGCACATTGTCATTAATTCCCCTCAAAATACTCACTCCTCACTTTGGACACACTCATCCCATCATGACTTTTAGTTTCTGAAGTCTTCTTTCATGGTGCCTTCAGTTGTGCTGTCATGACTGCCTCAATGTCTTCAATCGATTGAAAATGTTTACATTTCCTAGTCATTTAGATTTTGGGAAAGAGCCAGAAGTCACATGGCACCAGATCCAGAAAATAAAGTGGACAAAGACACAGTAGACCTTCAAGTTACCACCTGCCTGACATAGGAACAACTGAGGTGATTAGGTTAATGGAAGATTCATCTGCCTCTTGTTATTTATAGCGTGTACCCAGGGAAACATCCCGATCTCAGCTGTATTGGCTTACAACATACTTGAGTTACTGCCAGCCCTTGGGAACCGGTTGAATTCATAAGTCAAGGGTCCACTGCACACCATAATGTTTTTATAACCCTACCTTTCTGTTGGATGCCACTTGGCAGCAGCATCGACTGTATTTTTTATTACACCTCATAAAGACATGGAAGAAGACTATCCGAACTCCTTCAGAAAGTGGCAAGAACAATGCTCTAAGTGTGTTTGAAGTGAGGGGAGCATCGCTTCTCAGCCTTTTGGCTAAATGAAGTGAAGGGAGCATTTTGAGGGGGACTAATGACTGTGTCTTTTGAAGATTTTTCTTTTTTTGGTACCGGGGATCGAACTCAGGTCGTCGCGCTTGTGAGGCAGGCACCAGAACCACTGAGCTAAATCCCCAGCCCCAATGACTGTGTCTTTTACTGTAATAATTTTTTTTTAAACTTAAACTTTCTCCCCATATTTTGATCACACCACATATATTGGAAAAGTGACTCTGGCCAAAAGCAGTGGCATTAGAACAGCACAAATAAACACTCAACAGTGAAGAGCCATATCTTTTTTTGTGTGTGTTGGAGTAGTTGTTTTGTTTTCTTTTTTTTTTTTTGTTTTTGAACCAGGGGTGGAACTCAGGTCCTTGCACTTGGAAGGCAAGTGGTGGAGCCACTGAGCTAATTCTCCTGCCCCCGCTTCTTTTGTGTTGAAGGGAATAGTAGTATTGTGAATCATAAAATTGCAAATGCAAGAGTTAGAGGACATAAAGACTAGACACACAAGATTGTTTCCTTCTGTTAGCCATATCATCTTAGACAATCTGGGTAACACCTTTGAGCTCTGGCTTATTCATCTGAAAAATGGGATTAACATTTCATATCCTGTCAAGCTCCCAAGATTAAGAGAATCAAATGGAAAAGAGGGAGCAAAAGTGCCCATGAGATTTAGGATATCAAAATGGCAGAAAGCTAGCTACAACATAGGTTTAAGGATGATGATGCCTACGCCCAGCATCAGTATAGGTCATATAGTTTTAGTCTCCAATAACACCATAAATCCATTGTTATGAAATGGAAAACATGCATGTACACCACTTGTGTATCTTCTGAGAGTGGGTAAACAGCAAGAACAATTGTTTTCTTTACAATCTGTTTAGATATTCTTAAGAGAAGAACTAACATGTATTTTTTCACAGTAATTTTCCACCTAAATTGTTCCACTATACTTCATTTAGCATTAAATGCACTACTAAACAACCCACATGTCCCAGGGACTAAATAGAACAACAGTTTTTATTGATTACGTAGCAGTCCCGGGTGACCAGCAAGGCCAGGAGACTTTCTTCTTCAGATTGTTTCATCTCCGACTAGGGTCCTTCAAGTTTTCTATAGATGAAAAAGAAAAAACTTTTAAGGTTCAGGGTTGGAAATGATTCACATTATTCCTGCTTACATTCTGGTAGCCACACTTAGTTATACGACTCTAAGGGGAATAGGAAAATAGTTTAGTCATGTCCAGAAGGAAAAGGAGAAAGACATATATTAGTGAGTACTAGTGTTACCAGCTCTAAGTCTCTGATTGATTCAATTCACTCTTGTTTTTTGGGGAACTGCTTTAGTGAGTTAACAAATTGAAGAGGACAGAATAGGAATTTTGAATTCATTCAGGATTTGGATCAAATTCTGATTTCTTTATTCCTATGAAATAATTAACAAAATACTCCATCTCCCATAGCCTCTGCTTCCTCTTCAATAAATTGTAGTGATGAGATCCACTTCAGAGATCTGTACTGAGGATCAAATGAAATAGCACCCAAGAAGCCCTCACATGGCAGAGAATAGATCATCAATATAAATGATTTCCTCATCTTCCTGCCTAACTGTCATTGCGGCCACTATGTCTGAAGTTCTTTAGGGAATTGAAGATGAACAAGATAATGCTGAGTGTAAAGGATTCATAAATATGGCAAATGTGATGACACCAATGAGGAAGGGGCACAGTAGATTTGGTTAAGTGGTACATCTCATATATGCATAAATAACATGGTACTATTAATAGAATTCTACAGTATTGACCCTTTGAGAGGGTATAGTATAGTCTTTTCATTTCCAGAGGGAAAAATTAATTGGTAAAGTATCCTGCCTAAAATAAGTGTAACATCTCTTCAAGGCTATTATGAAACAAACAAGGAGCTTTGCATACATTAAAACATTTACCTAAATTATAAATGTTTATAACAGCAGTGTGAAGAAGAGTCTATTTTTATCCTTATTTTATAAACAAGTACACTGAAGTTTAGAGAACCTAAGCCTGAAAGATGGGGCCTATTAAGGGGCAAAGGGAAGGAGGAAGAAAAATAAAGGATGAGGACACAGGGCAGAGGCTATGACAGATGATAAAGGGTCATGGCTCCCACTGAACAAGGTACTCATACTCACTAAATCAAGTCATACTGGAAACTTCAAAAAGTAAACTCTGATTATATAGGTCCAGCATAGGGAGTAGGTATCTGCTCCTCAAGGAAGTTGGTATACATGTCTGCATTACACTACTGGACATAGTTCTTTCTCACTAGGAGCTTCCAATGTCATTGGAAAGGTGGGGCATAATGATGAAGAATAGCATAGAAGTCTGAGAGACCACATAAGGTATAGGAGACCACAAAGGAGGTAGGTTAGAGTTGTCTCTGATAACTTCCTATGCAAAGATGGATGGCTTAAGTAGAGAGATAGTCCATGAAGCAGAAATGAGAAACAAAGTTTTGGAGGTGGAATAAAAACACCAATTTCAAATGAGATGAATGTTTCTTAATTTTTATAAATGTCCCAGAATTGTGTAAGATGAGAGAAACCTGGGTTTCTCTACAGGAACCCTCTGTGCTACCTTGCAACTTTTACGGAAATCTAAAAAAAGAGAAATATTTTAAATAATTTTGTTTATGCATGGCTGTGTGAGAGAGATGTAGAGATTGGGTGTATGTCTATGATGAAGGACACAACTGTGAAGGAAAAAGTGAGGGAGTCATTATTGTTCCTCTGCTACAATTGAAGGAATTGGTGCAGAAAAACAGGGGTTTGTTCAAAATCATGTAGCCAGATAGAAGCACAGCTGTGAGTAACCCACTCCAATGTTCCTTATATAGAATAAAACAAAAGTCGAGCTTTAAAAATGGGAAGAGAGCTAAGTTGAGAGTATTTAAGGACCAAATACATTTTTGGCAAACTCATGCTTGCTATGGTTTCAGACTGTAGAATCTGTTAAGTCATAGGAAGCAAAGTTTTTAAATGATGGATGTCAAATTTAACCAAGAGTTAAAATATGTTCTTCCCAATAAATGCCTACAGGATGATTTACTTCACCATATGTGAATAATGCTCTGGTTTTAATCAGCAACATATTGCATAGTGAAAGTTAACCTGTGACTTGGTCCATTAACATTAATTGGTAAACATGGCCATATTTTTAGAATGTAATTGTAACATTTATTGATGAAGGCATGAAATGGCTCTCCATGGCTTCACATCTGCTAATGGGGATTTCATGAAGACATTGAATAATATTATTGCAGGGCCCAGGGTTGAGCCTTAAATCATGGATTGCATTTTAAATCATGGTATTTTCATCAGTACTTGAACGGAGGTTAGGGATGACAAATGTTGAAAAAGTCAATGTAAATATGCAACAAGAAAAATATGTCTGTATGTATAATATATATATGTAACTATACATATACATATATGTGTATGCCTGTATATTTTTATATATGCAATATGTAGATTTAATCTTCCTTTGCTCAATCAGTAAAATATTAACAAGTTTATTATATTTTTACAAATTTCTAGTATATAATAGGTACCATATGTGGCACTCTCTATGCACCAGGCATTTTTTAAGGGAGTGGCTTTATTTTATTAGTACATTTAGGTATACATAATGATAATATTCAATATAGGGAGTTTTACCAGAACATTATATATATATTTTTTTTCATTTATCTCCCTCCCTTCAATCCCAATTTCCCTCTTTATTTACAAAAGTTTGTCTCAATTTTGTCCTTCTATTTTCTTTTTTTCTTATCCCTTCCTTCCTTTCCCTCTTCCCCACCCTTGGGCCCCTTCCCATTTGAATATTTTCTTCCTATTTCATAATATCTGTTATACATTTTGGTCCTGATTTGCACATCTGGTTTCTCACACCGGAGAAACCATGCTATATTTAAACATGTGTGTCTGATTTACTTCACTTAAGAGTGTGTGGGGCTCATTTAGCTCTAAATGTCTCAAACCCATCCTTCATTATAGCAGTGTAGTACTTCATTTTATTTAAAAAGCTTTATTCATCAGTTGATGGGCATTTTGGCTGTTTCTAATATTTAGCTATTATTGTGCTGCTCTAAACTTGGATGTGCATATGTTGCTGTGGTATGGTGCTTTTATTTCTTTCGGGAAGATGCCAAGAAGAGAAATAGCAGGGTCAAATGAAAACTCTAGGTTCAGTTTTTTTGAGGAATCTCCACACTGATATCCACAGTGGTTGCACCAGTCTGCACTCCCACCAACAGTGAAGAAGGGTTCCTTTTTCCCCACAGCCCTGCCAGCATTTGTTATTAGTTGATTTCTTGATAGCAGCTATTCTTTCTGTAGTGAGATGGAATCTCAGCATCGTTTCCATTTGCATCTCTTGAATGACCAATGATGTTGAACATTTTTTCCTATATTTATTTGCCATTTGTACTTTTCCATCTGTGAGGTGCCTATTCATTTCTAATGCCCATTTTTTAGTGGGTCTTTAGGTTTGGGGGTTCTGAATTTTTTGAGTTCTTTATATGTTCTAGTTATTAGTCTTTTGTCTGAGGAATACCTGGCAAAATTGTTTTCGTACACTATGGGTTGTCTTCACTCTCTTAGTGGTTCCTTTCGCTGTGCAAAAGCTTTTTAATAAGAAGATGTCCCAGTTGTTGATTCTTTGTGATGTTTCCTGTATGATCGGAGTTTTGTTCATGAAGTTTTTGCCTGCACTGATGTCTTCAACAGTTCTATTTATTCTATTTTGCAGCAGATTTATTGTTTCAGTTTTAATATTTAGATCTTTGATCCATTTCAATTTTAGTTTAGTGTATGGAGTAAGAAGTGGGTCTTGTTTTAATCTTTGGCAAACCAGGCAGTTTTAAGCCTTTCAAATGTATCAACTCAGAAAGTACAGGAAAGTGCCTGATTTATAAGTACTTAACTTATATAGGATACCCTCATCCCTGAGCACAGAACCTGGCACTAAACCACAAGCTTACTACTTGCCAGGGAGAAAATGATTAATTTCTCTGGCTTTAGACTTAGAAGAATAGAAAATGTAGGAAGGAGATTTTCCAGGCTTGATTATAAAGAGATTCCTAGACTACTATGTACCCATGATGTCCCTATCAACCCTTGAAGTTTCACACAGCACCTCCTCATATAAATTGATTTGCCCTCCAAAACTGGCTATTTTTAACTTCAGCTCTTTATGCTTTGAATATTAAGCAATAAGAGGCCTATTTGTAATCACAAGGATCCTCTTTAAAAATGTTTCTGCCCTCACCTAGGTTATTAATAAAATATAAGTTAATGTGGATTCACCTAAGCAGAAGTATCCTCTTCCTATTTGGTAAAATTCTGTTGTTAGAAGGGAAAAAGCCCTAAGCAGTCAAAGGAGACAGAATAGGGGAATAATGATTGGACTAAGGTAATGGGGCTAAGATGCGCTCTTTTGAATAGGCCAGTGAAGTAAGACTTCACCAAGATGAGACTTAAAGTCAGTGGGAATCTAGCTTTCAGAATACAGAGGGCATAGCATTCCTGCCAGAGGGACTGAGGTAGGAGCTGTCTTGGTGTGTTGAAAATGCAGTAATGACCCATGGGGGTAGGGTTGGGGAGAGGTAGTAGGGGAAAGAGGAAGAGAAGGGTGGGAGGAGATAATCATGGGGTCTTGTGAGGTGCTATAAAAACTTTCATTTTTCTTCTCTGTGAGGTGGCAAAACCTTGGAGCATTTTGAGCAGCACAGTGATATGAAATTGCTTATGTTTTACAGAATCACTGTAGCAGTTCTGGTGGGAAGTACTATAGGAGACAAGGGTTAAAAAAGGAAAGGCCGGTTGGACTACTGTAAGTAGTCGTGAGAATCTTACAGAACATGCTGATGGTTGTGCCAAAGGAGGAGTTACAGGTCAAGGTATTTGTATTTGCTGAAGGATCCACTGTGAGGTGTGAGAAAGAAGAGTCAGCGACAACAGCAAGGTGGCTGGCCTGGGAAACTGAAACAATTAAGCTATTATTAGCTGAGATGTATTCGGACAAGGCATTGAGGAAAATATCAGGCATCTATGTAGAGTTTGAGATCTCAGGCAGATGCCACACAGAATTATTTAGAAGAGAAATGAAAATGGGGGCAACAGCAACTTTCAAATTATGGGCAATCATAAAGATTTGCAAGATGGCCAGAAAACACTGGGGTAAAGTTCATTTACTAAAACATGGAGCACTGGGGATGGAATATGGTAGTTCTGAAAAGGCTGCTGAGGATGAAATGAAAGCATCCCAAGGACACAAGGACCTAAAGAGAAAGGTAAGAAAATGAAGAGAGACAAGCACAAAAGAAAAGGTTCAACTATTTTAAATACAGCTCTGAAAGAAAAAGAAAAAGGAAATAACTACTTGGCTTTTACCTCATGAGATGGCCTTCTACCCTAGCCTACTTGCCTTCCACTAGTTCAGTCTCAGGGGATTCTGAGTCACTCAAGAAACCAATAATTATTGGTCAAATTATTTTTATGGATAATTCCAAACTATGCCAATTTCATTTGAAAATATACTACTTGAGTTTATAAGATAAACCATCCTTAATTAAACAATTTAGTTTAAACCTCTAATTGGCTGAACTCCTATAATATTGCTTGCAGCTTTTTCCTTATATAGCTGCCACTCTTCCTCAGAGGACATGTGTTTGCTGCAAATAGGAGGATCGTGGGGCTTCATCATGGGGCTCCAGATGTCAGACTCTGATTTCCAGAAACTCCTGACCTTCTAGAAATTGGATGCTTCACCACTGTTTGATTTCGTAGCAAGTCAGAGTTCCAACTTCAGCCCTACTGCCTCCAACAATCCTGTTTTTTGTTAATGAATTAATTAGAATCTTGTTTGGGGAGAATGTTGTGACACCTCTTGAGATAATTGGAGACATCCTGTGGATTTGCAGAGCCAGAGTTGGGAATCTCGCCTCTGAGATATTTTCATCTGAAAACAGAAAATTGACACAAGAAAAATAAATGACATATGGACTCTTAGGTGACTGGGGAAACAAGGCTATGTGACAGGAGTGTCAAAGCACAGATAATGAGTGATGCAGAATTATTGGCACAGTTCTGGTGATTATCTGAACAAGATAAGGAGGCTCTGATCTCAGAGTGGTATATGAATTTACCTTGTTCCAAAGAGAATGTATGCAGATTGGATCTAGGAGATATTATATACTTACTTTGCCCTGAATATACAAGTGCTTGAAATGCACAGTAGGGAAGACGCCTAATTTTCCAGGAGAGATGATAGAAGGATGGTTATTATCAACCCGGTGCTGCTTCAGTTCTTCTCAAATGTAAATATGGATCTCCATTATTCATGGCAGTCTATTTAGGGTTTAGATTTCACTCCTTATGCCTCCACCACAGCACCAGCAAGAAGTCCACACAGAATGCATAATTGTTAAACTGGAACATGACTTGCAATGCTGTAGAATTTTATTGTGGTGTTTTCTGGACAATGTGAATTTTTAACAATTTAAATAGTTTTTAGAATTTCCTTTTGTTGTGACCTTAACCTTGTGTTGGCCCACCAAATCTCTGGGCTAGGCTTATAGATGAAGAAACATAAATTAGGCAATGATGGTAACTCTGATGCTATGGGAAAAAGAAAAGGCATCATAACCTAAATTCATAGTTGGCCCCAAAAGTCATTTATTGGGCATAAAATCCAAAAGAACATATAGTCAAATGCCCAACACACACCTGATGTTGGCCAGTCTCCCACCTCTTGCCCTATCCCCTTGTCCCACAGGACTTGCTATCCTTGCCTTTTGCCTGGGATCAAAAGCAATGGCAGAATAGAGTGGGTTAGGTTTTATAATCATAAAACATTGGGTTTTAAGATCATAAAAGTCTTTGTTTTTTGGGTTTTTTTGGTTTGTTTTGGGGCGGGTACCGGGGATCGAACTCAGGTCCTTATGCTTGCAAGGCAGGCGGCGCCACCACAGAGCTAAATCCCTGGCCCCAAGATCATAAAAGTCTTTATAGGAGAGAGAAATCCTGAAATAATTACCTTAGCATTGGAGGAAAAAAAATTCGTGTCATCCAGTCCATCTTCCTCATTTTACAGATGAGAAAAATAAAGTCAATAGGAAAAGTGTGACTTGCTTAAGATTTAAAAAGTTGATTAGATGGAGTGCTACTGGGCTATAAAAAGGAAGGAACAACTGATACCCACAACAATCAGGGATGGATGTCCAGGGAATTATGCTGAGTGAAGGAAAGCAATCTCAAAAGGTTACATACTGTGTGATTTCCTTTCTATAACTTTCCTGAAATAACAAAATTGTAGAAGTGGAGAACAGATTGATGGTTGTCAGAGGTTGAGAGATCTACGTAAGTGTCTTTATAAAAGGGCAATAGAGAGGATTTTCCTGTTAATAGAAAGGTTCTATGTCTTGACTACATAAATGTCAGTATCCTACTGGCAATATTATACTATAATTTTGAAAGATGTTACTAATGAAAGAACTATATAACAACATTTATGATATTTCTCCATATTGCTTTTTAAAAGTGAATGTGAATACAATTATTTCAAAATAAAAAATTTTTTTAAAAGCATAGTTTGATAAAACTGTGTCGTTTACAATAATTAATGAAAATAGCCTATATACTGATTAGGTGGTGATTACATGGTTTTATAAGTTTTTCAAACCTATTAAATCATACCTCAGAAATTATACGATATAATTTTATCAATGAAAAAAGAAATATATGAGTGCAAAGTGTATTTCTGTAGGAAATTGTTGTTCCAGCATTTAGATTTGAAAGGAACTATGTATAAACCTTTTATGAAAGGTATTTTTCTCTGACTTGCTTTTTTGTGGTATTTAGAATTGAATCCAGGTTCTTCTTAATGAGTTCTATCTCCAGTCTTTGTATTTTTTGAGACAGAGTCTCAACTAAGTTTCTAAGTTACCCAGGCCTGGCTTGGACTTGTGATACCCCTACCTCAGCCTCCCAGAGTGCTGGAATTACAGACGTGCACCATCATGTCTGGCTTGACTTTCTTTCTTAGGACCAAGGAAAATCCTTTTTGTATTTCATCTCTGCCACTCAACAAAAGTGAGTTGGAGATAGAACAGAAACTATAGCATAGATATTGTGTCTTTTAATACAGCACCTGCCCCAGGGCTAGAATAAGGTTCTCAAAAATGGCTCCTATCTATAAGTTATACTGTTAGAGAACAGGCTCTGAATGAAAAGACAGTAATGCAGCCTTGGAATAAAACAATAGGGTTGAGCAATGTAAATGTGGGACCAAATGTGAGTAAACTTTGACAGTGGCTTCAGAAATAGATTTCTACTAGGTCAGAAGTTTGCTTCTAAGAGGGCAGCGGCCTCAACCTCAAAACATTGACTGTGTTACCAATTATTTTCACCAGTGTCTAGGTGGATGTGTAGTCAGAGCCTCCAGAATAGTTGGGAGAATGAGAAAAGGAAACTCTTGAAGAACATGAAGGGAATTAATCTAAACTGGGTGGTCTTGTTGGAGATACTTGGAGCACAGAAACTTCTTCTTTTGCCCACGTTGTTGCTGGGTCCCTTGCTCTGTGTGCCTATGTGTTCTATGGCAATGTATGTCCCCTTTTTCTTCCTGCCCTTCACATTACTACGTCTTTATGATTTCTGTGCCAGAGACATTGCCACCAATCAAGTATAAAATTCAAAGTGTCCCATGTCCCAGAAACCCCTTTCAGTCCCAGGCCTACCTCCAGACAGTTGTTCACTTTGTGCACTAGCCAAAATCAGAGGTCAGTATAGAAGGTCATAAATCACTAAAAGGTTTCTTACAGTGACATTTAGGGTGATGAATTCACTTTAGTACAGGCTTAAAATAGGATTTTTATTCTCTGCACTGAAAGTAGATCCACCTGTCAGAAAGAGTCACATCATTCCTGTTCACTGAAACTGACACATACAGCCAAATACCACTGGAGGACTGGCTGCGGCAGGCCAGGGCACTCTCCTCACAGGGTGGATTCATGCAAAAGCAGTTAGCAAAAATTTGTCAGGTGAATAGGAAATCAAAACAAGGGATCTAAACTTGATGATCCATGATACAGTCAGGTGAAGCAGAGATTAAAATGCTGGAGTCCAAAGATACACACATATGTGCATTCACACACACTCACACACACACACATCCCACACATGCACATCACTATTTTTGGCACACCTCACCTGAAAGTAAAATTTTACTAAACACTTCCCACCCTTGCAGCATGATACCCTATTTTCTATTTCTGTTTTCTTCTACTTTTATTTAATTTTAAAGGTTCCTTTTAAATGTGTGGAAAAGACAATGATCAAGCTTCACAATTCTATATTTGCAGCTTTTGTCTAAACAGGTTAGATGACTTTGGCCTAGGTCTCTGCTACCTAAGTTGCTGTCACTTTCCTATTCAGTCTCCTCATACACCCAGGCCAATGTGATTGAATCTGGCATTTCCAATGCAGGTTTATATGCAGCTTTTCCCTCGCATACCCTCTATGCATGATTGTGTTGTGTGTGCACTTTACTAGATGAATGCTCATAAAGACTCACTCTAAGTTTTTCAGGAGCACATCACCCTTGCCCTCCAAGGAATATCTTATGATTGTTAACAAATAGCTCATTTTCTAGAATATGACAAGTAGCCACTTGCTTTCCCCTATTTTATTTGGGTTATCCATGTGTTTCAGTCTATTTGTGCTTCTATAACAAAATACCATGGATGGGTAATATATAAATAATAGAAATTTATTTCTTACAGTTCTGAGAAGTCCAAGACCATGCTGTCAGCAGATGTGATATCTGGTAAAGGCTTGGTCTCTTCTTCAAGAATGATATATTTTTAGGGATGGGGATTTAGCTCAGTGGTTCTGCTGCCTGCCTCGCAAGCGCAAGGACCCAAGTTTGATTCCTGGTACCAAAATAAATAAATAAAAGTTATTAAAAAAAGGAATGATATATTTTTGCTTCATCCTCTGGATGGGATAAAAGCTGTGTCCTCACATGGCAGAAGGGACAGACTAGCTGGGTGGTTTTCTGGAGCCTTTTTTCTAAGGGCTTTAACCGCATTAAGGAAGGTAGAGCCATGGCTACATCAAGTCCAAGAAGACCCACCCCAGTGCTATCACAGTGAGGATTGAATTCCAACAAGAGATTTTCAGGACACACAGATTCAAACCAAAGCACCATAAAAGCATGAAACAGATCAAACGAGTATTGTTTTCTAGTTTTGTAAATATAAAACTAAGGCACATGGAAATTAAGTGATTTCCTCAAATAGCACAGTAAGTGAATAATATTCTATCTACTGATAGAATCAGCACCAAGATGGCAAGAGAAGATTTGTAAAATCTTCTGTCACTGTATCTCCATGTAAGTATCTCTAACAGCCCCTCCTTCGTCTGGCCTACTTTCATTTCTCTAGAGACTGTCCCTTTTGACCAAGGTGTTCTTCGGTGAAGGGACAGGAGGAGAAGTCAGTACTTGTGTATGTTTCCTGATCCAGCCTCCTTTGCCATATCAGCCGTCCCCTCTGTTGTCTCACCTTCATTGTTTTCTTGCTCACCCCTTCATCCTGCTTAATCACTTGGTATCCCAAACCAGGTCTCCCCTGCTCCCTTCTCAATTTTCTTTTACCTTGCAAATTTGCTTCTATTCTCATCAACCTGCTTTGTTTATGAAACCATAGTCAAGGACTGCACTTTCCTGTACCAAAGATGGTTCAAGTTCACTGCAGACCATCATTGGCTTATATCTTATGTGTTAGTGCCCATATAGAATTTTCAAGGTGACTAAGAAGTAAGAAATGCTGTATAGACTACTGGGCTGGCTCAATCAAGACCAATTGGGAGGGCAGGCAAACCATTAAGTGAATTACCCTGAGGTACTATCTGCCCTGTTCCCTATTCCTACCTATGACACCCAGTCATCTTTCTGCTTCCCTACTGAACATAGACCTGGGCCATGGAGTTTCCAGTTTTCTCCATTAGAGAAGAGCTGCTCCTAAGGAGAGTTTATTACTACACATCTAGCAATATCTTCAGAAGACACAACAAAGCCTGATGTTCAACGCCATGCTCTTGCTAGCTGAATACATCCTAGAATTTAATTTTCTCAAGTCTTTTGTACTTGCCACCCTGGCTTTGTAGTACCGCAAGATGCCTCTAATTATCTTGAGGAGAAATAAGAACACAA
This sequence comes from Fukomys damarensis, assembly GCF_012274545.1. Lineage (NCBI taxonomy): Eukaryota > Metazoa > Chordata > Mammalia > Rodentia > Bathyergidae > Fukomys > Fukomys damarensis. The sequence goes on along the minus strand of NW_022900951.1, from coordinate 10,766,375 downwards.
CAAAGCAATGTTAATTTTAACATGTAATGTCATGAAGTGTTTTCAGAAGAAAAAAATAGTGTGTCACCAAATCAAATTGTATTAGTACATGGCAATTTCAAACTATTGTTTAAAGGACTGTGACTGTAGCATTTTTAGACTAGATGTGTTAGTCAGCTATGCATCACTATGACCAAAATACCTGAGGAAAAAGAATTTAAAGGGGGAAAGATTTATTTTGGCTTGGAGGTTCTATTCCATGATTGGCTGTTCCATTGCTTTTAGGCCTATGGTGAGGCAGAAAGACATGACAAAGGAAAATTACTCACCTCGTGGCAATGAGAAAGCAGAAATAAAGGGGCCAGGGACAAGATGTAGTCCCCAAGATCAAGTGCCCATAACCTACTTCTTCAAATAGGCCCAACATTCTAATAGCCCATTCAGCTATGGAGTCATTGGTAGCTTAATCCATTAATGAAATTAGTGCCTTTATGATCCAAACACTTCCCCAACACCCGTCAGGGGGCCTTTGGGGCAATTTTAGATCCAAAACTTAAGCACGAGGGAATGTTGTATGGTAAATCTGAGCATATGTTCGTAATATAAAGCAAAGATATTTATGCATAGAAAATATACAGATTAAGTAACTAATATGTATATTATAAATAAATATATATATATGTATGTATATATGTATGTATGTATGGGTTCTTTCAAGTGTCAAGAAGCTTTGTCAGTGTTCACATTTACATAATTAAGGGACTAATGAATGACTTCTTTGATCCCCAAATGGAGAAACAATGCTTTCCCAGGTTTTGATTTCTAAATTGTTGTATGGTCTGAAATGCAAGCTTGCATTCTTGGGTAGGTTTCTTGCCTAGTATGATGCCAGCTCATTCATCCATAGGGAAGAATGAAATTTGGTTATTTATAAGAAAATGTATGGATTTGGAGACACTCATGTTGAGTGAAATAAGCCCCATTCAGAAAGACAACTATCATATTGTCTCCCTTATTTGTGGAATCTAAAAAAGATGACAAGAAAGTGTAAGGGAGTCTATTATTACAGAAGAAGAAGAGAGTAAGGGGGAAAGAGGTATATGGGCAGGTAGTAGAGGGGGTTGGATATGAACAACATATACACATTGAACCCTCCCCAAAAATGTGAACCTAGAAGGGAGGGAAGGGCAAGGTAGAGATGGGGTGGTGAAAATGATCTAAGTATGTTATGTGCATGTATAAATCTGTCAAAATGAAACTCACTACTCTGTATGACCAAAGAAAAAGAGGGGAGACAAAACCAGATTCAACTTGGTCTGTAGCAGTCACTTCTTCTTCTGTAAACAAAGCCACAAGGAAAACTTCACAGCCTGCCTCTGATCTGAGCATATACAAACCAAAAATTTTCTTCTCGAAGATAATAAATTTTAAGACAAGGAAACAAAACAAAACAACAGCATCAACCAAACCCTTAATCTTCTCTTGTATCCTGTTGCAATTTATGTCTCATGCTTTCCATAGATCACAGTGACTAAGGATTGGGCTTTGAATAAAGATAGGTTGAACTAATTTTGCACCCTGGTTCCTGCATTTATTGATAGTCTCTGTCTATCTCTGTGTCTGTCTCTCTGTCTGTCTATAGCTTTCTCTAAATCGTAGTTTCTCCATTTTAAAAATATAGATGAGAACCCTAATTTGAGAACTACTGTGAAATAGAAATGAGTTTATGAAGTTTTGGCTCCTTGTATACAAAAGGTATTCAATAAATGGAAGCTCCAATTCTTTTCATCTGTGAAAAAAGGGTGTATGAAAGCAATATTCATTAACCTCTTAAAGTACTAGAAATCATCTTACATCCTGCAGTCTTTGGTCTTTTTCTTTAGACCAAGCATATTTCGCTCCTTTAGTTAGCCTCATACAATTTGCATCATTGCCAATACTTTTGTTTATGCTTATTCCTGATCCTGTTATAGTGGCAAGTGAGTGGTTTGTAGAAGTTTTATTCTGGCTCCCCTACTATAATGTTAGTTTTAGGCAAGTTTCTAATTCTTCCTATGGTTTATATGCTGGAAATTTAATCCCCATGATGACAGCATTGAGAGATGTGACCTCTACAAGGTGATTAGGTCTTGAAGACTGTCATCATGAATGGATTAATGCTGGTATCATGGGACTGGGTTCATTATCTTGGGAGTGGGATCCTGATAAAAGAATGAGTTTAGCCTCCTTACTTCTCTTCCTTTTGCTCTCTTGCCTTTTTGCCTTTTGCCTTAGGATGACACAGCATGAAGGAGCTCACCAACCATGGACCCTTCCTTCTTAGACTTCCCAGCCACCAGAACTTTAAGAAATAAATGTCCATTCTTTATAAATTACCCAGTCTCAGAGATTCTTAGTTGGACTAAGACAGCTCTCTAACCCTGTTTTCTTAATTTTTCAGTTTATTTTCCTTTTGAAGCAAGGTCTCACCATGTAGTTCAGGGTAGTCTTGAACCCACTGTGTAATCCGAGCAGTCCTTGAAGTTGCTGCAATCCTCCTGCCTCACCCTTCTAAAGGCTGAGATTATAGGAAAGCATCACCACACCTGGCTCTAACTCTCTTTCTTATCCATAAAACATGGATAACTGGGAAGAATAGAATAGAAAACTCTTAAGTGAAATAAGTAAGTCACATATGTGTAAATACCAAATAGTTTCTCTGGTGTGAAAAACTTTAAATGTACATAAGATCCTAATGGTATAATTGACAACATGAAATAGAAAGAAAGGGGCTAAAGGTGTAGGGGAAGCGGGAAGGGTAGGGGAAAGGGAATAAGGGAAAAGAAAAAATATGAGAAAAGGAAAAAATGGAAATAGTGGAGGGTGGAGGGGGTAAAGGGAGGGTAGGGGTATGGGGAAAAAATGAGAATCAAGACCTGTCATGTAAAAGTACAAGATCCCAATGATGAATGTAACTGTACTGTATACCTAAAATATACCAATAAACTCAATGAGAGGGGAAAAAAAGAATAGAATAGGAAAGTTAGTTAACCAATAAATGCCTCTGTAATTTTTATTAAGGATTCATATTATATAAAATTTATTTAATAGAATTTCCAGAGCTAGAAATATGTTCGTGTAGATAATGCTTTCTTGCTTTCTTTTTTGGGGGGGAGCGGGTAGCAGGGATCAAACTCAGGTCCTTGCTCTTGCAAGGTAGGCACAGTGCCACTGAGCTAAATCCCTGGCCCTAGATAATGCTTTCTTGAAACACTATTTGCAAACTGTCTTTGACTTGTGAGCCTCTTTCTTAAAAATATATAATAATATTGCAAATCACCTTTGTATATTTTTTTTAATTACTTAGGCAATTTTGTCGAGTAAGAGGTAAGAATATTAATAGTTTTAAGAGAAATTGTGTACATATGCATTAAGATAATTATACTGTTAAATAATTCAACATAAAGTTAAAATAGAGTAGAAATCATAATTCATAAGCAAAAATTTACCTTTGTCATTTAAGAATGACATATGCATTGGTTTGTTTTAAATTAATCATTTAAGAAAAATGTATAATTTATCAACAAATGAAATTCAAAAGTTACATAAATATTTGATTTGATGATTAAATAGACAAACTCTGGATTACAATTCAACAATGTATCACAATGCTTAAAATTGGTAAGAATAATTTTGCTGTCTTAGCACTCAGAATTCTTGCATTTTTAATTTAAAACTCAATTTACTTTTTTGTAGAATTTGGGGGTTTGTTGCTAAATGAAAACAAGGAGCTGTAGCCACTTCTTTTTGCAGTTGTGGGTGGGTAAACAGATCTAGCAGGTGTGGATGGTCATTATTACCAATAAAAAAAAGTCATATTTATGTAATTTTCACCACTTAACTTTTTCACACTATCATTGGGGATTCTAGAGTAATCTTTATGTGCAAATTGAAATTTTGGACCAAATGGACACAGCTGCGTGGCTCTTATGAAGGTCATCTTTAGGCTCACCCACAGAGCTATTAACTTTTCTGTGCTTCTCACTAATCAATATTTGAACATTGAGGTGCTCTATATGTCCTTCCTTACCCATTCATCCATTATTAAATTCTGTTAAACAATATCTGACTAAAAAAGGAACAGTTTGAAACTTTATAAAGAGCCCCTTGAGAATTTTATAGGTAAGTGATCATTTGAGTGAATATTGAGTGGGCTCATATGATTTTATTGATTATTATATGTATAAATATCATACATGTTACTGTGAACATAGATAATCTCAAGCACTTTTCATATATACACACATAAGATATAATATATATTCCTTGTTCTTGGTTACTATCTCATTGCTAGGACAAAACCCTGACATCTCCAAGTTAAAGGAGGAAAGGTTTATTTTAGTTCGCAATTTGTAGAGGTTTCAGTCCATGGTTGGCTGTCTCCAAGACAGGGTGGCACAGCAGAAGGGCATAACAGAGGAGAAGCAGTGCATGGCAAAGCAGGCAGGAGGCAAAACAAAGCAGAGGCAGCTTGCCTGCCTTTCCTTTTTATCTCATCCTGGCTACAAGCCTTTTTGGTTGGTGACACCCACACTCAGGGTGGGCCTTCCTATTGTCCAAACCCAGATAAATCAACCAGTAGCATATACTTTTAATCCATATTCACACAGCCTAGATCCATCCACCTCCAAAAGCCCCACCTATGAGCACATGAGGCTTTAGGGGACATCTGTATATAAACCATAACATATAATATATAATATAATCTTTTATTTCTATCATTTCAAGAAAAAACTGGAAACCAATACTCTTATCAGTAAGGCTGGACTAGGTTATGCTACTACACCAAAGAGCCCCAAACTCCCAGTAATTTAATGCACATAAAAATTTCTTACACATAATAGATAGGAAATGTAGGTAAGCAGGGGTCTCACTCATGGATTTTACTTTGCAGTTGTTTGGTAATCATTACAGCAGAGTTGGAGGGAGTATGGTACTCATTGGCTTTTAAAGCTGGTAACTGGAAATAACACCAGTTTTTTGGCTCACATTTTATTGGCCAAAGCAAGTTGCAATGCTACTTCAAGGGAGTCAGGAAAATGTAACCCCATCATATTCCTAAACAATACTGGTAACAATCACAGATTCAACGGACACAAAACTTCTTAAGTTGAGATTGGAAAATGCTATTCTGAAGAACCACTCTTCCCTATCTGACAGTTTTGGGCAGTGCTGTGTTGGCATTTCACAGCCATCAATTATTTTTGTGCTTTTTTCGGTGTGTTCCCTGCTTTTCCTTCAACATTTAACAATAGCTAAGCATCAGCAAGTGCATCCTAACTTTTCCAAGCTTTTCAAGCTGCTTTTTAAAGGGTGTGCTCTATAATGAGGATCCCAGCTATAAATTCAAATCATTAAAATTGAAAACTGAGCTGTCAATACAGATATGGCCTACTTGTCTAAACTTTTCTAGCAATCACTGGATGTCTTTGCCTGTTTGTCTAGTACAACCTGTCCCAAGAGACATTGTTAATAAGTATTTGACATTTCAAGCTTATTGTTATTAACTATTTTCTATTTTTCTGGCATGTTGAAACTAACCCTACATTCATACCACATAATTTCATTAATATAGGGTTCAAAAGCAAACAGAACTAATTTATGGTGTTAGAAACCATGATAATTCTTATATTTAAAGAGGAGAGAGCAAGAGTGAGAGAGAGAGAGAGAGAGAGAGAGAGAGAGAGAGAATTCTGTTTTGATGTGGATGCTGAATAGACAAGTGTGTCCACCTTATTAAAAGGCATTAAGTTGTAGTCTTCATTGTGTACTTTTATGTATATTTCGATACAAACTTTACTTTTAAAGAACTAACTGAATTTCTATGACAGTTCTATAATTTCTATGACAGGATTTCATTTCACAGGGAACACACAAGAGAAATTGTGCCCCTTCCTTTGCCGCTGCTTTTTTGTTTGCCCTCCCCCGCAGCTCTATAAAGATGCTTTCCTAATACTTACACTAATCCATTTTGTGTTCACCTGGGAGTGAGATGTGAAGAAAAACTCTTGAAGAGTGTTCAGACTCACCCAATTATGCCACCCCCAGAGGCTTTACACTCTCTCATTAGTGCACATAAAACCTCAGCAAATTTGCAAACTCCTCTAGCTGAACTCTTCTAAGTTGTGTGCCATTGTGTCTACACCAGATAAATTGGTGCTTGTTTCTCATCTATCCCTGAAGGTGCCTGACTCCTCTTAGATGTTGGCCAGTTGCGTGCTTTGCAAACTCAGCCTGCCAATGGCTCAGGAAACATGACTTTGCAGTTTCCACAGCTTTTTGTTGTTGTACAAAAGGGTGCTAGAAGCATTCTTTTCCAGCTCTCAATATCCCCAAGCTCTTTGTCATTTTAAATCTTGACACTGTAGAAGAGACAGGTCAATGATTTTTGGAGAATGTCTCTGTTGATGTTTCCTTAAGCTACTCTTTTCATGCAGAAGTACCACAGAAGCGAGGGCATGTCCTGCTCAGTATGTGGTATCAGGCGGCACAATTGGGGTGTTCCAGGCTCTGTCTGGTGAAGTAACTCCTTTTCTCTTGGCAATTGATGAGTAGCTTGGAAAAGCAACTCTTCTTCATCTAATGTTTGTCCTTTAATGTAAGCATCCATTAATAACTTTTTATTCTCCATTGTTCTATCTTTCTATAAAGAACTTCTTTTGCCTCACCATTCATTTACTTAGACATTTATTTGTCTGTCAATATAAGATTTAAAGATCCTTGATTTATTCAATAAGTTATTCATCAATCTCTCCATTTATTTGATAACTAATTACTCTAGATTTGACAGTAGAGGTCTTCTCAGGCCATCCCCTCTATTCTTTTGGAATGTCCCTATTTTTTGAACCACTCATTATTTTCTAGTAAACTGGATACTGCAGGCTCATATTTTCCTTCCTGACCATGAGTCTCCTTTCCTCAAGGAGTCCTTGTTCATTTTATTGAAGAATTGTGTCTAAAAACCAAGATCTAGGCATATATATATATGCTGGCATTTACAATTCCAGTACGATTCAGTAGTGCACATTCTAAATTTTACCTATATAGTAATGCCTTCCTTTTCCATCACTGAGAAACCTGGCTGCAGTTATCTTGAATACATTCATTTAGCTGATCAATTTTCTTGTGTGTAACCAATCTTACCCGTGAGTTCCAGGTCAGTCTCAACTACACAGTGAGAACCTGTCTCAAAAAAACAAACAAACAAATATTTGTATTTTGTTTATTGCCAATGTGGCTAAACACATTTTCATTTGTTACTTCTGTACATGTGGAAGAGATTCTTTAGAATAGTAGCAAAAATTAGAATATCTACATCTTGGGTTAGACTGTCTTTAAAATTCCTAACATCATCGCCCAGTTGTTTTCCAAAGTAATGATTTATCATTTCACTATTTATGCGTATGTCAAAACATCTTGTTGTATAACTTGAATATATAAAATACAAAGCAAACGTACTGATGTGCACTTCCATATTTATCTGTGACCATTCCCTCAGTCATATCTACACCATTTGCTTTACCAGACTTAGACAAATTTTGCCTATGTGGTAATCTTACTCATCTTAGGCTACCATGAGAAAATACCATTGAAACAACAGAAATTAATTTTGTCACTATTCGGGAGGCTGGAAGTTAGAGATCAGGGTACCAGCATAGTTAGGTTCCTGTGTAGTCCTTGTTCCTGACTTGCCAATGGCCATCTTGGTGTGTCCTCACATAGCACAGTAAAAGAGACTGTGAAATCTTTCATATCTTTTCTTATGAGGATATTATTCTTACCAGATTAGGTCCCCATCACACTTTTTTTTAATTGAGTTTATTGGTACATTTTAGGGATACAGTACAGTTATATTCATTGTTGGGATCTTGTATCTCTACATGACAGGTCTTGGTTCTCATTTTTTCCCCTTGTCCCTGCCCTCCCTTCACCCCCTCCTCCCCTCCCCATTTACAAATACTTTATTTCCATCTTTTCATTTTCTCACATTTTTTTCTTTTCCCTTATTACCCTTCCCCTACCCATCCCACCTTCCCTACACCTTTAGCCCATTTCTTTCCATTTCACAATGTCAGTTATCTCATTAGGATCTTATGTACTATTACAGTTTATTCACACCAGAGAAACTATTCGGTATTTACACATGTGTGACTTATTTATTTCACTTAGGAGTATATCCTCAATATGTATCCACTTTCCTATGAATGAATCTAATTTCTCGTTCTTTATGGCTGAGTAATATTCCATTTTATAGAAAAGCCACATCTTCTTTATCCAGTTTCCAACTGATGAGGAAATGGGCTATTTCCAAGTTTTAGCTATTACAAACTGTGCTGCTATAAACATGGGTGCACATACCAAAGACTTCTAGACTTAATTGACACATTCAGTAGAGTAGCTGGATACAAGGTGAACACCCAAAAATCAATAGCCTTCTTGTACACAAATAACAAACTCACTGAGAGAGAAATTAGGGAAACAATTCCCTTCACAATAGCATCCAAAAAAATGAAGTATCTAGGAATCAGTCTAACAAAAGAAGCAAAAGACCTCTACACTGAAAACTACAGCACTCTGAAAAAACAAATCGAAGAGGATATAAAAAAATGGAAATATATCCCATGCTCCTGGGTAGGAAGAATCAACATAGTGAAAATGGCCATACTACCAAAACTGCTATACAGATTCAATGGAATGCCAACTGAAATTCCAACACTATATTTCACAGAACTAGAAAAAGGAATCCAAAACTTCATTTGAAACCATAAGAGACCTAGAATAGCAAATCATCCTAGGCAACAAACACATGGCAGCGGGTATAACAATTCCCAATTTGAAACTATACTGCAAAGCCACTGTGATAAAAACAGCATAGTACTGGCAAAGAAACAGACCTGAGGATCCGTGGAACAGATCAGAAGACACAAAAATAATTACAGATGTGCTCAGCTACCTCATCTTTGACAAAGGAGCTGACCATCCTCAGTGGAGGAAAGATCGCCTCTTCAATAAATGGTGTTGGACAAACTGGATTTCAACCTGCCGAAGGTCCCCACCGTTCTGATTTAATTTAACTCAATTACTTCATGAATGCAGATAAATCTCACTAGGGATCACAGCTTCAGCATAAGAATTTGAAAGAAAAGGAGCACAATTCAGTCTACAGCACTGATGGAATTAAGACATAGCATTGTGATTTTTCCTGTGAATTTTTTTTTTTTTCTCATTGAGTTTATTGGTACTTTTTAAGTTACAGCCTTTGAATTTTTCTGATGTGTAGTGACATCAAGCATTTCTTTTATAAATTCATTGGTCATGCAGGTTTCTACATTCTGTAAATGTCTTTTGTAATTTTTTGGATGTTTGTTTTTCATATATGGATTTATACAATTTAATATATTCTTTGTAGGCGATACAAGATATAAATATTTTCTCCCACTTTGTAGCCTAATTTTTCAATATTTTCATAGCATATTTTGAAGACCATTAAGTTTTAAACATTTTTCAATTATGTGTTTCATTAATAGTTTACTTATATATAGTTAATAAAATTTTTCCTATCCAACTGAAGAAATTCTCTTTTTATTTTCCCAGAAATGTTAAATTTTGCTTTTCTCACTTAAATTTTAAAGATATCTAAATCTGATTGTTAGATGATCTGCCATTAGTATCCAAATTTATTTTTGTAGATTAATCAATTGTCAGAGAAGCATTTATCAATGTGTCCATCCATTTTTTACTGTTTTGAAGCATTATTTGTCTATCTTTTTCTGGGATCTCCAGTTTCATTGGCCTTTATTTTAAATTCCTGCATGAAATGTACACTGTCCTAATTATCATACCTTTGACTTTATTCTACAGTGATATCTACCTTAGCAAATAAGCTTTTTCTATTATTATTCATGAATTTATAAACAAGTTTAACTTTTTCCTCTTCCATATAGAGTTTTGAATTAGGAAAAAGTTCAACTTTCACTGAGCTTACAGATTCCACAAACCAACTGGAGGAGAAGTGATATATTAAATTATTTTGATCACCTAACCACAAATACTTGTTTGGGTTTTCTTTAGTAACTTTCCACATTTAGTAACTATATTTTCCATAAAAAGGTTTCACACAACTTTTTTTAGGCCTCATGAAATACTTCTGATTCCAGGTCTGTAACTCACATTAGAGAGAGGCACAAGTTGTGCTTTATGTACTTATGAAAAAGCAACTGATTTGTAATGGGCACCACCTTGGATGCCAAAAAAGCCAAGACCTTTCCAATAGTCTCTCAGATACAACATCCACTAGAAAAATACTGAAGGAGCTCTAGACAAAGGAAACTCCAATCTTGGTTTTGTGATTAAATCACTGTCTTTAAACTAGTTACTTTACTTCTTTGAGGCTTAGTTTATTTCTCTGAAAAATATGAAGGTGAAAAATGACTGCCAAAGTGTTTCAATCTAATATTATATTAACTTTTAGAAGAAAATCTACATTAAGAAGAGCTAACAAGGGTCACAGAACTCTTAGACATTGTCTTCTGATTTAAATTTGTTGCAGCAACAAACAATTCATCAATTACAGTGGTTTACAGAAGCAAACATTTATTTCTTGTTCACATTAGAAGTCAGTAGCTGTAGTTGCCCTATATCTGATCAACTGTGTGTCCTTTGGGAGTGGATCCTGGAGCTCACAATGCAAAATATTTCCCCCAAACACTGCTCCCTAACTCAGTAGTTTTGACATGAATTACAACAAAAATCAAAGTTATGTTAGCTAAAATGTATTTGTTCTGCTTATAAAGGGAAAATGTGCTTAGTAAAGAATATTTAGAAACTATAAAAAGTTTTAAGATAATGCAATTGACCCATAAATCCAGCACCCAGAGATAATTAAAATTAATTGTTTATATTTTTCCTTTTAGTTTTCACCTTTCTTTCAAGCCATCTATCTACATATTTTAATAAAATGAAGATTATATTATGCAAGTCATTCTGTATTCATATAATAAAACATAACATATATTGCAATCATATATTTCTATGTAATGAACATTGAAAACAAAAATTTTAAAGGCTGTGTAATATCCCATAAAAATGCATCTTCTTTCTTTTTCTTTTCTCCATTGTTTTGTTTTGGTTTGGTTTGGTTTCGTTTTTTTGGTACCGGGGATTGAACTCAGATCCTTGCGTTTGAAAGGCAGGCCACGGAACCACTGAGCTAAATCCCTGGCCCTTTTCTCCATTGTTAGTATTTCCATTTTTCTGCGAGTATAAATAAGACTGTGACTAGTGTTATAAAAATATCAGAATACTGACTATTTATTACAAACTTATAGAAGATTTCTGGAAAAATGATATTGATTTTAGCCTTGGGGTGAGTTTTTTGTCAAAATCACCACAAAAGCCTAACATCTCAGTGTGACGAAGGACAAATATACAGTTACAAGTCATTTAATGATGGGGGTGTACTCTGAGAAATGCATCATTAGGCTCTGTCATTGTTGTGTGAACGTGATGTGAAGAGTGTACTTACACAAGCCTAGATGATATTGCCTTCTACATACCTAGGCTAAATGACATGTATCATCATGTACAAGGTCCATCATGAACTGAAACATCGTTGTGCAGCACATGACTGAGTTTTCATTTTGTCGTAAGAACTTGGGTTGTGTTTGTTAGCAAACCCAAGGCAGGATATGTTCTATTGACTAGGGGTGAGGGATTTCACTGGGAGAAGTTGGTAGTTAAGCAATGTAGGAGAGAGGTCTTCCATTATGGAAGTGCCTATTTTGCCCCTGTAGCCTTTATGAAAAAAGCACTGTTCCTATTTCTGAACTCTCCTCTTTGCCTTCCTGTTACCAAGATGTCTTATCAATGCCTTGGTCTTTGAGCTAATTTTTATACCCCCTGAATAATCAGTCATGCTTAATGAGCACACATGCATTGCTTCTTTATTTTCCAAACACATACACATACCCAATTTTAATTATACTTATATACCTAAACGTCTGAAGCTTTTCTTATGACATCTGGTATGGGCCATATCAGGAAATTTGTACAGGCATGGCTTTGCAAGGCAAATTGTTCATACTAAGTTAGATTCAATTCAGAGATTATTTAGTTCATATGTCATTTACCTTTTAAAAAATTTTGTATACTATGATTTCAAGATTTGTTTATATTAGCTTTTCACTAGTATTTAATCACCAATCCCTTGGAACATTACAGCTTTTACTTTCTCCTAGTATATGATTATTCTATACATGAGAGAGTTCTCTTCATTTTTTGTTGTTTGACATTTTTCTTGGTACATATTGGTTAAATGGACTAATGGGTTTCATTTTGACAGATTTGTCCATGCACCTAACATACTTTGATCATTTTCACTCCTTTTCCACCCTCTTTGCTATGCCCTCCCACCCAGTTTCTCATTTTGGTGTTGTGCATGTGGGGGGATTCAGTGTTTGTAATATTTTTTGATCATACCCATCTTCCCATTATCTGTCCTTACAACCCCTCCACTTTATTACCTTCCTCTTGATTAATAATAGGCTACCTTCTCTTTTCCTGTCACCTCTTTGGATTTTACATATTAGAAAGAACATGCAATATTTATCTTTCTGAGTATAGCGTATTTAATTCAGCATAATTATCTCCAGATCCAAACTTTTTTTCTACAATTGACAAAATTTTGTTTTTCTTTATGAAAGAATAATACCCCATTATGTATGTATACCACATTTTCTTTATCCATTCCTCTGTTGATGGGCACCTAGACTGCTTCCATATCTTGGCTACTCTAAACATGATTGTACACATATGCCTGTACTGTGCTGACTTTAATTCCTTTGGCTATATACCAAAGAGTGGTATAGCTGGATCAAGTGGTAGCTCTATTTTCAGTTTTTTGAGAAACGTCCATATTCATTTCCATGGTGGTTGTACTAATTTACATTCTCACCAGCAGTGTGCAATGATCATTTTTCACTTCATCCTCACCAGCATTTAACATTTTTTGTATTCTCGATGATGGCCATGTTGATTGGGGTGAGACAGAATCTCAAGATAGCTTTGACTTACATTTCTCTAATGGCTATAGATGTTGTACATTATTCATATACTTACTGGCCATTCTTCTTTTGAGAAATTGTTCAATTCATTTGCTCCTTTATTGATTGAACTATTTCATTTTTTGGTATTGTTTGTTGAGTAGTAACTGACAAACATTTTCTGCTATTCTGTATGCTGTCTCTTCAAGCTGTTAGTTGTTTCCTTTGTTATGCAGAAATTTTTCAATTTGATGTAGTACCATTTATTATTTCTTGCTATGATTTTCCATATTTTTGGAGTCCTATTCAGGGAAGTCTTTGCATGTGCCTATGGCTTCACATGTTCTGCCTATATTTTTTGTAGTAGTTTCAAAGTTTCAGTTATTATACCTAGGTCTTTGATGTATTTTGAATTAATTTTTGTATATGGTGAGAGATATGGATCTAGTTTCATATTTCTAAACATGGATATCGATATGTAGTTTTCCCAGTATCATATGTTAAAGAGGCTATCTTATACCAGGATGGTGATAGAAGCTAATAGTCCTACCAGTATGGAAGCCTGAGGCAGGAAGATCATGAATTCAAGGCTACCTGGGCAATTTAGCTACTGAGACCCTATCTCCAAAAATTAAAAAAAAAGAGACTAGGGATGTAGTTCAGTATGGAGGCCCTGGTTTTAATCCCTAATACCACAAAAAAGAAACAAAGAAAAAGAATAAAGAGAATTTTTTTTTCCAATGTGTAACTTTTGCTCCTTTGTTCGGAATCAAATGGTTGTAGTTGTGTGGACTTCTTTCTGCACCTTCTACTCTATTTCCTTGGTCTATATGTCTATTTTTGTGTCAGTATCATGCTACTTTTGTCACTATGGCTTTGTAGTGTAACTTCAAATCAGGTATTGTGATACTTCCAACTTGATCTTTTTGCTTAGGATTACTTTGGCTATTCTGGGTCTTTTGTGTTTTCATATGCATTTTAGGATTGTGTTTTCTAGTTCCATGAAGAATGTCATTGGTATTTTGATGGGGGATTGCATTGAATCCGTATATGCTTTTTGGTAATAAGGACATTTGAACGATATTTATCCTTCCAAGGCTTAAATATTGAAGGTCTTTCCATCTTCTAGTGTCTTCTTCCATTTGTTCCTTTGATGTTCTGAAATTTCCTTTTCAGAGGTCTTTTACCTCCTTGATTCAATTGATCTCAAAGTATTTTATGGTTTTTATTTGAAGCTATTACGAATAACATGGTTTTCCTTTTTCTTTCTCAGCTAGTCCATTATTAATGTATAGAAAAACTATAATTTTTACTATTTCTTATTCCGCTACTTTGTTGAATTTGTGTGAAAGCTCAAAACATGTTTTGATGGAATGTTTAAGGTCTTCTAAGTATAGGATCATATCATCTTCAAAGATAATTAAACTTTTCATTTCCAACTTATGTCTCTTTTATTTCTCTTACATGATTGTTCTAGTTACAATTTCAAAAACTGTATTGGATAGCAGTGAGGAAAATGGACATCCCTGCCTTTTTCCTAATTTTAGAGGAATGCTTTCAACTTCCATATTCAGAATGATATTGGCTGTGAGTTTGTCATACATGTCCTTTACTATTTGAGGAATGATCTTCAATGCTTCATTTGTTTAGCACTCTTATCATGAAAGGTTGTTGAATTTGTATCATTAATGAAAGTTATGGTACAGTTTAGATATACATAATGATCATATTCATTATATGGAATTTGTACTGTGCATGAAGTATCTTGATTTTTTCCCATTCCCCTCCCTTCACTTCTGTCTTCCCCATCCTACTTACAAGAGCTTTGTTTCCATTTTATCTTTCTTTTCTCTTTTTTGTTCTTTTCCCTTCCTTTTGTTCCTTTTTTTTCCTTCCTTTCCCTCTCCCCCCTCCCTTGTGCCTCTTCCCAGTTGAATATTTTCTTCCCATTTCACATTCTCTAATATACATTGTGGTCCTTATTTACACTTTCAGTTTCTCACACCACAGGAACAATTCGGTATTTACACATGTGTGTCTGATTTATTTCACTTACGAGTATGGCCTCTATGTGCACCCATTTAGCTACAAATGTCTCAAGTTTACCCTTCTCTATGGCTGAGTGGCACTCCACTATATAAAAACAAAAACAAACGAGCAAACAAAACCATATCTTCTTTATCCACTTATCAGTTGATGGGCATGGGCTTTTGGGTTGTTTGCAAGATTTAGCTATAACAAACTGTGCTGCTATGAACATGGAGATTGCTATGGTATGAGGCTTCTCATTCTTTTGGGAAGATTCTGAAAAGGGAAATAGCTGGGTCAAATAGAACTTTTAGTCTTAGTTTTCTGAGGAATCTCCACACTGATTTCCATAGTGGTTGCACCACTCTACACAGCAGAGAAGGGTTTCTTTTTCCCCACAGCCTTATCAGCATCTGTTATTGGTAAGTTTCTTGATAATAGGCATTCTTTCTGGGATGAGAAGGAATCCCAATGTTGTTTTAATTTGCATCTCTCAAATGACCAGTAATGCTGAACATTTTTTCATATATTTATTTGCCATTTGTACTTCTTCATCTGAGAAGTGGGTATTCATCTCAGATGCCCATTTTTGCATTCAGTCTTTAAATTGGGGTTGTTTGATTTTTTTTTTTTTTTTTTGCAGTTCTTTATATATTCTGGATATCAGTCGTTTGTCTGAGGACCAACTGGAAAAATTTTTCCCACTCTGTTGGTTGTCTCTTCACTCTGCTGGTGATTTCTTTTGCTGTGCAAAAGCTTTTTAATAAGATGATATCTTAGTTGTTGATTCTTTGTACTATTTCCTATGGGATCAGGGCTTTGTTTATAAAGACTTTGCCTACACCTATGCTTTCAAGAGTTCCACCTATTCCCTCTTCCAACAGATTTAGTATTTCTGTTTTAATATTTAAATCTTTGATCTATTTTGGTTTTAGTTTAGTGCATGGTGAGAGACATAGGTCTAGCTTTAGTATTTAGCATGTGGAAAGCCAGTTTTTACAGCACCATTTATTAAAGAGCCTATATTTCTTCCAGTGAAGATGTTTGGCCCCTTTGTCAGAGATAAGGTGGCTGACTGTGTTTGGACTTTTTTCTGCATTTTCTATTCTGTTCCATTGATCCTCGGGTCTGTTTTTGTTTTTTTACATTTTTGCCAGTACCATGATGTTTTTATCACAGCAGCTCTGTAGCTCAGGGTTTGTGATGCCCCCCTGCCTCTCCTTTGTTACCCAGACTTGTTTCTGCTATTCTAGTCTCTTCTGGTTCCAAATGAATTTTAGGAATGTTTTCTCTAGTTCTATAAGACATGCTATTGGTATTTTGATTGGGATTGCATTAAATTGGTATAACAATTTTGGGAGTATGGCCATTTTCAATATGCTGCCTCATCCTATCCAAGAGCAAGGGATAACTTTCCATTTTTTAATATCCTCTTCAATTTCTTTTCTCAGAGTGCTAGTTTTCAAAATAGAGGTATTTTACTTCCATTGTTAGATTGATTCTTAAGTATTTCTTTTTTATGCTTTTGTGAAAGGCATGGTTTCTTAATTTTTTCTCAATAAGTTTTTGTATTTGTGTATAGGAACGCTATTGACTTTGTATCTAGTTACATGACTGAATTTGTTTGGGTTTTTTGTTTTTGGTACCGGGGATCGAACTCAGGACCTTGTGCTTTTGAGGCAGTCTGCAGAACCACTGAGCCACATCCCAAGTCACATGACTGAATTTGGTTATTAAATCTAGAAGTCTTTTGGTGGAGTTTTGGGGTCTTCTATGTAGAGTATCATGTCACTTGCAAATAATGATACTTTAACTTCTTCCTTTCTAATCTTTATTACTTTTATTTCTTTCTCTTGTCTACTTGCTTCAGCTAATGTTTCCAGAACTGTATTAAATAGGACTGGTGATAGTGAACATACGTGTCTTATTCCTGATTTTAGAGTGAAAGCTTTCAGTTTTTGTCTTTTAGTATGATGTTCTCTTGTCTCCTCTATTCCATACCACTGGCTCCTCTCTCACACTGCCCTCCTTGACCTGCTCCCATGGCCCAAGGCTGCTTGTGCTGCTGGTTGCAAGTCTGAGGGAGTGTTCACTTCCCAGCCCAAGGATGCCTGCACCACTGGTCACAGGGTGGGGGAGTGGTAATTTCCCATTCTTTGTCCCTGCTGCCCAAGGCTGTTTGTGCTGCTCATCACAGCCTTTTCTTGCACTGTCATAGTGCAGCAGGGGTACTTTTGTTTTGTTTTGGTTTGGTTTTTGGTACCTGGGGTCAAACTCAGGACCTCAGGGCTATCCTCAATGCCACTGTTGGCCCCTTGAGATACTGAATTTTTTTGAAGGCTTTCTGTGTGTTAATTGATCATGTGCTTTTTATCCTTGATTGTGTTTATGTAGTTTATTATTTATTGATTTGTGTATGTTGAACTATCCTTGTATTCCTGGAATGAAATCTACTTGACCATGGTGTATGGTGTATGATATTTTTAATGTGTTGTTGAATTTAGCTTACAAACATCTTATTAAGTACTTTTGCATCTATTTTATTAAGTATAATAGTTTAGTTTCTTGTGTCCTTGTCTGGTTTTGTATCAGGGTAATATCGGCATTATAGAATGAGTTGGGAGTATTCCTTCCCTTTCTTTTTTTATGCAATAGTTTGAGGGCCGTTGGTGTTCTTCTTTAAAGGTCTGATAAAACGTAGCAGTGAATTTGTCTGATCCTGGGAGACATTTTATTATTACATTGCTTGTTATTAATGATTTTAGGTTTTACATCATCTTGATTCAGTTTCTGATAGGTCACATATGTGTAGAAATTTATTTCTTCTATATTCTCAAATTTATTAGAATGTATATTTTCAACATATTCTTTAATAATTATCTGGATTGCAGCAGTATCATTGGAACAACTGCTTTTAATTTCTAATTATGTTTATTTGGGTCTTCTTTCTCTCCTTTGTTTAGTATTGCTAATGATTTATCAATCTTGTTTATCCTTTTAAAGAACCAATGCTTTGTTCCATTGTTTATTGTTCTTTTAATCTGCCTCATTAATTTCACCACTGGTCTTATCATTTCTTTCCTTCTGTTGGGTTTGGTTTTGTTTTGTTCTTGTTTTTCTAAGACCCTGCAATGTATCATTAGGTTATTTGAGATCTCTCTGATTTTTTGATGTAGACACTAATAACTATAATCTTCCCTCTAAGAACTGCCTATATATATATATATAATTCTGGTATATTGTATTTCTATTTTCATTTGTTTCTAAGACTTTCTAAAATTTCCCCCTTAAATTCTTCACTAACCCACTGGTCATTCAAAAGTGAACTGTTCAATCTCTGTATTCGTATAGTTTCTGTGATTTCTCTTGCCATTAATTTCCAGTTAAATTCCATTATTATCTAATAAGAAGCATGAATATTTTTCAATTTTTTGTGTTTGCTAGGTCTAGTTTTATTGCCTAAAATATGATCTATTTTAGAGAAAATTCTATGAGCTGCTGCAAAGAATTTATATTCTGTATCTGCTGGATTTTCAATTATAAGTATAGGACCTTGAAATGTATCTCTGAGCACACAACCTGGGCATTCCTGAAATCTCTTTTAATGACATGTAGCCATATTACCAAATGAATGTAGGCAGAGAGACATTTCATCTCTAGGCTTCGCCCATAAAAAGCTCCCATACAATCCTTTACACTATCTCTTCTTTTAACTATCAGTGCAAAAGATCAAGTAGAAGCTAGAATTCTAAAGATGCAAGAAATGACAGAGCCATGTCTGGAGGAAAAGAAAATCTCAAAATCACCCCATGGAAGGCTGCCCACAGTCTTAAACATCTGCATGATACTTCATGTAAATTAGGATGAATCATTTTATTAGGTGAAGCTGCAAAGATTAGGAAGTTTATTACACTGGCTAGATACTTTTACCTTAACAAATAAAAAAGTGTTAATTTACAGATTAAATTCTTAACTGTCCACTGTCCTGTGGATCAAGGACTTTTGAGTTATAAAAATGAAATGCAAAGCTATTTTATAAAGAAAAATACAGAAGTACGTGCATGCTATTAACATGAATTTTATGCACCGAATAAAATTAAAGGTAGTTGGCAAGTGTGTGAGGAAGAAAGAGAAAAGAGAGATAAAGAGTATAAAAAATAATATAAAACGGATATTTACAAACTACAGCTTGTGGGCCAAATGCAGCCCACAGTTTTAGTAAGTAAATTTTTACTGAAACACAACATTCTCACTCATTTATGTACTGCGTATGGCTCCTTTCACAATACAGTGGTAGTTAAGTAGTTCTGACAGTGACCATATGGTCTGTAAAACTGGAAATATTTACCTTTTGGCCTTTCATACAAAAAGTTTGCTGCCTGTTCTTTTAAAAAACCATGTATATATTTATAGTAATGTATCTATGTAAAATTATATGTGTCACATATATATAAATACTTTAAAATATATATTAATAAGAATGCATATAGCTATATTTTCTTTATACTTCTGAGGAATTGTGTATTTAAATTTTAGCTCACATCATGAACATTGCATATTTATAAAAAATGTTCACTATTATTCTGGATTATGTTAA
Organism: Fukomys damarensis; assembly: GCF_012274545.1. Lineage (NCBI taxonomy): Eukaryota > Metazoa > Chordata > Mammalia > Rodentia > Bathyergidae > Fukomys > Fukomys damarensis. Next base: position 10,746,692 of record NW_022900951.1, on the reverse strand, counting down.
ATTATTTTTCCAGTAGTACATTATACCCTGCAAATCTCATCAGATCTTCATGTTGCCTTTGCATGATATCTGCCCTAATATTGTTAGCCCCTGCTTGCCTTTTGTTCACTTCCCTACGTCTTGTTTATGCAACACGTATTCTGCCAACGAACTCCACACATGAACGAACTGATCAAGTTTTTCTATTTAAGAAGCTCTTCAGTAAATACATTCCGGAGATAATAGACATGGTCGTTTTCCTCAGTGATCTTTCTTGTGACATTCTTCTTCAGTAGTTTCAAGAGTGACTCTGTCCTGATGGGGGAAAAAAATTTAAAGAAAGGCTATGCATTTGTTAAGGTTCCAAAACATTCAAAGCTGGGATACGATATTTTTCGATTCAAGAATCGCTTTCTACAAATATATAGTGGATGAAAAATGGTGTGTAAAAGGCTGCATGCTCATTTTACCTATCTCACTGTAAGTCTTGCAGTAGAATCATGTAATAATATAGACACTAATTTGAAAGATGCCCATATATATGAGTTCTGTATAAGCATCACCTGTGGGAGAAATGGGAAGGAAGGAATTAGGAGAAAACAAAGATGGACATTCTTTGTCTTTGAACAATCAGGCCTGCTCCCTCCTTTGTATTTCTTCCATCAGTCACTTTTAGTTTTATATATGCCTGTTCTTTTTATGATGGCTGGTGAGAGGAAGATACATCTCAGATGATGCCACACACACATACACACACACTTACTCACTCTCAGGCACTCATTATGCTAATACTCACAGCAGTACTCTCTCCCTTGAGTCCCTGCCTCATCTCCCTTTAATTTCAGCCACAAATTAACTCAGCTGCTGAGGACACACTTATGAGGTTTGATTTTTTAGCTCAAGAGATGTCCAATCATTAGGAAAACTATTCCTGCATACTTCCAATTGTAAATGGTATTATTTTATCTTAATTTTATATATTATGCACAACAATAAAATGTAAATAAGTCTTGTAGATTGAATGCTAAGACCCTGGAATTCTTGTAAGTTTAGTGAACAAACTTATCCAGCCCTCATAGAATCCTTATACAATAACATAAAAACTGTTACTATCCCCATATTTTAAGTGTCAGTTTTCAAACATAGGAATGATCATTGTAGACCCATGACCTTATGCATTATTTTGATAAGTGTTAATTTCTTTAAAACAATAATGGTGAATAATGTAAAAACTGCACATGAACAAAACAATAAAACTTACATGCATTCATATATATGTATATTATCATGCATATATATATTCATGTATATATATGTATATACATGTGTGTTATATATATATATATAGAGAGAGAGAGAGAGAGAGAGAGAGAGAGAGAAATAGAGACAGAGATGGAGACGGAGAAAAAGAGACTGGAGTGGTGCCATGCCATTTTGGCATACCAGTTTCTGTATTAGTTAGGCTTGCAGTAACAGTCACAAAAACTTTAGTGACTTATAGTTGCAAACATTAATTACTCATTTAAGTGACAGGTTGGAAATTACAAATTAGCTGTGGGTCAGCTGCATGTACTGTGGCTTTGTTTACCTGGGCTTGACACTGCTTTTTCACGTCTTCTTATTTTAGCACCCTGGCTCAAGCACCACTTAAAGTGGGATCTGCCCATTTTTTGGGCAAAGATGAGAGGAAGAGGAGAAGCCAAACCACACAACCATGTTTAAAGCTTTTGCTTGGATTTGCTCTACATCATGTTATCTCATATTCCACTGGCCAAAGTAAGTTCTGAAGAGAAGTCCAGAATCAGTGGAGGAGAAAGGAATAGTGCTCTAACAAGGAGACAAGGGAATGAGTACTTCTGAACAGTAATATAAAAGATCACATTTTCTTTATGTGTTTGATGCTTGCAAAGCCAAATTCAGTTATCAGCTACCCCACAGCTCACTATCTTGACGGTGCTATTGTACCCCAGGCTTATTGACTAAGGGAGCTAATACACGGAAAATTTTCTCTGGAAGAAGCCTGTGTGTATTACTTTTTTCTTCTATTTAATTGAGAAGATTTGTACCCTGCCAGCATGCTATTTGGAAAGAACATTAGATGAGCCAAAATATATTTTTTTAAAATGAATCATTTTTGCTTTCCATATTAGCCCAATTTATTCTGTAAAGACTCTAACAAAGGAGTGGAGGTCCTCAAACTAAAGAGGTTTCAGGTTGCATTCAGAGAATCACATACTTTTACATCCTTCTTTATTACCTTAATTACCTTCTTATCTGCATTCCAAATGCTACTGTATTAAAATCTGATTCAAATTCTGATTATGTTCTTTGAATAAGCGTGAGACCTGTGCTTATTGTTAGGAATGGCCTTTTGAGAAATCTAAAGCTTCTTTTGTTGCTACCTAAAAAATGCAAATGTTCTTTTGATCCCGACAGAGGACCAGTTGGACTAAAATGCCTATGGCACTAAGAAACCAACATTTTAAAAAATATGATTTATGTAAAGCTCATTTATTTTAATATTACATCACCAGTACTGGAACAATTTGATGTTAATGTTCAATTCACAATGCCCATTTTGCTAGGTAAACTAGAAGTCCTGCTGCTAACTTTCTGGGTAATTCAGCTTTTTATAATGCATTTTCCTTTCAATGGAGTCTAAATTACTTAACTTCAGTCTTCCTCGCTCTCATCTCATTACTTTGTATTGCACTGATCATTTGTTCCAAGGGGGAATGTGACAACCGACTAAAAAGAGTTTGCTGCACTGCTGGCTATTCTTTCTCAACTTTGAGACTTCCATTTCAACATATATGAACACTCAGGAACTCCACTTTACTGAATCAGAAAGACTGAGTTGACAGTGGAATATGGCTTAGAGCATACAAATGAAACTACAAAATTTCTATTTTGGTGGACATATCTAGCCAGATAACAAGACATAAGAAAATGTGTCATCTAGTCATGATCAATCTTTAATAAATGGGATTAAGGGGAGAAATGATGATGCTTGCCTAAAATAGGAAAAATAGGATATTTATTTTACAATTACTATGCTCCAGAAATCTTTTCAAATATCTTATTATCAAGTTGTGACTGAGACTAAAATAAGATAGATACCTTCAAGGATTTCTCAGATCTTAATCCATGACCCACAAAAGATGCAAACATCTCCTTTTCTCTCTGCCCTCTGTTAACAGCGTGTGAAATGTGTAAGACTTGAATAAGCTAAAGTGTCTCCATGCTAATAGGCCACACTGTGCTTCTTCATATGCTAATTGCTACCTTGGTTAACAGCCCGCCCAGGGGCAAATGGTATGACAAAAGGTGACCATAGAACATTTCCTGCATAAGATAAGCAATGTGTTTGCAGTCTTGTTCTATGAATTCCCTGACTCTTTGTTTAGAAAAACCTTATAAAAAGAACCTCAGCCCCTGAGCAGTTGCCTCTCTGAGCCACCTGGCTCCCAGAGTGCCGTCTGGCCAGATTAATAAAGGTCTATTTACCATCTAGCCTGGTGTGTTCCTTCCTGGGTTTCTCTTTTCTCTGTCGAGCTCCCAGAGCCTCGCTGGGTGTTAGGGCCCAGCATCGTGGAGGCCTTTTTGGCTGTTCATGCTCCGTGGAGTGGAAGTGAGACTTTAGGTCTTACAAAATGTACTTTCCCTTCATCCCCTTACTCTTATTGCAAGGACCAGGTTCAGGGAGGACATAAGAATGTCTGCAAGGGTATTAGCCACTAATCCATATTTCATATCCTACAGGAAGGAAATCCCCTAAAACATGAGGGAAAAGTCTAGAAATGTCCCATACATATGACTCACCCCAGCAAAGCCATAAAGATAGTCCCATTCTTTTGTAAACAGGGCAGTCTGATCCCTTTCCTCAGAACTGTGCCTCTTTCAGCTCCTCAAGCTGAAGCCAATCCCTATTTTCTCTTACTTTTTAATTCTATGTATCATGGACACATCCTGAAATTCTTTCTCTATGACAAAAGTTGATAAGTTGATAGATCTATTGGGAGAGTGGGGTTCCCATCCACTCCTTGGACCCTGTCAGTGACATTCCAGTTTCATGATTTTGATCCCAATTGAGCAAAAGAGCCCTTGGCTGATATGTAACAGTACAAACAGTAAATATTCTCAGCTGTATTAAACATTTTTTCTAAAGCAAAAGTACAAATATTTTGGATCTCTAAAGGTCCACTACAAATCTGACTCTAAATCAATTAGCCTTCTTTATTTATGAAACAAATTTCATAGGAGGCCATTGTTTTGGACAATCTGCAACACTAGGTGCCAGCAGGTGCAACCAAACCAGAATGGAGCCATTTCTGCTAAATGCCACATAATCAACACTGAACTTGGAAATGGATCAGTTTAAAAAATACAGTAGATTCCTGTTAGTATAATAAGGATGTTTCATCTGTTTCAAGTCTATAAAGACAGTAATTTTGAAACTATCAATGTACATTTCATTCTCTGTTTCTGCTTTCTTCTGCCATTTTCTGCCGAAAATGTCAAACTCCTCTGCTTAGCCCCTGGGAATTCGCATTCTATGAGGTGTGCTTGATGCTAGAATCAGAAATAAAAGCCAGCTACATCTTTAAATTTTTGTAATTTTGTTTTATTGATATCTGACTTCAAAACCAATGGACTTTTTAATGACATAACACTGGATGGAAGAGGCATCTCAAGGAGGTTGAAAAAGATGAAGCCTCCATGATTCGAAGTCACTCCAAAGATAGACAAAAAGAAAGAAAAGAAAAATCTTCATTATTACAGGTGGTCAAGGCAATAAAGAAAGAAAGATGAACTCCTTGAAAAAAACTAGCAATGTCTTACTAGCGCATCAGCTGCAGATGTGGTATTAAGTTCTCATATTTCTTTTCTGATACCTGCCTCATGTGACACCTGGTCAACTGCAATCCCAAGTGTGACACTCTGCTCTCCAGCAATCAGAAATCCAGAGAGAGAGAGAGAGAGAGAGAGAGAGAGAGAGAACACTCTCACTAGATCCAATCCTACTACTTTGTTTCACCCTTATTTCTAAAATGGTATAAAAGGCAGAAGAAATCTAAAACTTTAAAAGTTATTAATTTCAGTTATACTTACCATATGTCTGTATGGCTCATGACTTGGTAAAAGGTGTACAAAAACTACGTTGTTTTAGGATACATCAAATTTTACTCAATTACCAATGAGGAACCAAAAAAAGACAATCTAAAACATCTCCTGCTTTGTCTCCATTCTTCTGTTGTCTTTTGGTAATTGCCTAAACAGCAGCTAGTACTCACACTGCCCTTCTTAACAAGACCTATTCCTATCTCATTTAGGAAACAGCTATGCTTTCTATGTAGATTTATCCTTTATCCCAACCCTAGTTGTGGGTACTACTTGGCTTAAACCGGATACTGGTCTCATTAATTAGATGAAGGATGGGTTGTAATCTAGCTTTGAATCAGTCAATGGATGAAAGTCCAATTGGATGATATGGGGATGAGGGCAAGCAGACAACCTAAGTTGATTAAATCAAAGTAGAAGCAGAACATCATCCAATAGTTAAAGGAAGGAAAGTGTTCTCTCTTAAACTGAACCTGAAGGGAAAGCTTGTAGTACTATCTGCTTCTGGAAATCTCTGCTAGAACCACCGGTGATGACACGGGTAGCAGCACATAGAGACAAATCAACTGAACTTTTCACTTATATGAGACTATAAATGTTCTTATTGTTTAAACTGGTTTCTGTTACTTTGAAACTAAAAATAACTAATACGTGCATCAATCTAGGTGAAATACACCCAACCATTACATCGGGGTGGTTATTTGTTCTTGGTACCTGTGTGATATGCAGAATGCTTGTTTACCAGTAACAAGGCTTAAATTTGTCTGCACATTGGAATTATCCAAGAGTTTCAAAAGATATTGATCCTTATATCTCACCCTCCTCCTGAGAGATTGTAATGCGTTCCTTTGAGTATAGCTGGGAGTGTTTGAATCTGCCTGTCTTATTTGCCTTATTATGGGGGTGAGAAGGGAGGTGGCAGAAAGAAGGGGAAAGTGGGTTCTCAGTATAACAAATAAAGAAGCAAGTTTCAAATGTTTAAATTTTAATTTTTACCATGCCCAGAATGCTTCTTTTCCTAACTGTGAACTTTAGGCCTCCGGGATGAGAAACAGAATAAATAATCCCACTTCATAGAATCTTGAGGAGATTTTATTTACATCTTGGTATCCAGGGAACCACTTTAGTGAGTGGTGCAACTTCCTGAGTTCATTTGCAAAAAGCAAATACTCACAAAGGCTTTATAGGTCTCAATGTAACAATAGCTTCTCTAATCTCTTTTCTGATCTTTATCCTTTTCCCAATCACCATGACAACTCACACAGACATCCACCAAGAAACCTGGAAGGTATGTTTTTGGTGTTTTACATCTCCTTCTTAGACATTTCATAAATTCAATATCCAGAATTTCTTAGAATGAAGAAATTAGATTCTCAATTTCCAAATGATGTAAGTCAGATTGTAGGAAGGGTCACATCCCCATTAGAGAGACAGTGAGGGTAATAAAAAATGAAAGCAGCAGAGATTTGCTAAAACAAAGATCAGCTGCAATAAAAGGAATGAAAGGAAAAATTTCATGCAAACATAGGAACAATTAACTTTGGAGAAAGAATGTAGATGCCTTATTCAGATTTCAAGAAAAAGAGAAAGAGCTGAGTTTTCTGCCTGCATTCACTCTATTTTCTATACTACCGATATAAAATATCTTTAGGATTAATTCTCAGCATATTAGACAAATTCCATCACTGGGACATAATAAGCAACACTCACAACTTGAAGAAGAGGTTTATTTTGGTTCACAGTTTCAAAGAGTTTAGTCTACAGTCAGAGAGCTCCAACATAGACATGGCACAGTGGCAGGGCTTTGCAGGAGAAAGCTGCACATATCATTGCAGCCAGAAAGTGAAAAGAGTGGAGAGGAGCTGGAGACAAGAATACACCCTTCCAGAACACATTCCCACTTACCAACTCTCCCAACAGGGCACCATCTCTGAACAGTTCAGTCTGCTATGAATTCACCAGTGGACTAATCCACTGATTAGTATTAGTGCTTACATGACTCATGCAGCTTCCAAAAGTCCCACCTTTGAACATGAGACATTAGAGGACATGTCAGATCCAAACAGTCACCTTATCTTGCTAAAATTCTTTAGCAAGTTCTCTTTAGTAGCTGTGTGATGTAACAGTCAGTTACTGCTGCCTGACAAACTATTCTACAACTCACTGGCATATAACAATAAGCATTTATTAACACTCTGATAAATCTGAAAATTGGCTGGTGCAGTTGTGTTTTGGACTTCAAATATGATATGAGGTTCAGCTGAGGTGGCTCTGCTCCAAATTCATTCTTTTGCTATAAGGGACATTGTGTTGACAAGGTAAATTTGCCAAGAGAGGTGCACCTTTAATCAGATTTTAGGGCTGAATCTGTGAAAAAGCCACTACACAACACTCTAAGATTTGAAATAGTTTGATAGAATGAAGGAAAACGTCAAGGAAACACATGGAATTAGAAAGTCAAACAGGGTACATCACCAGATTGGGAACCAACACTTGCAGCAATGAAGTTCCATTCTGGGGATGTGACT